>NW_024412453.1:10244022-10353377 GCF_014898765.1 Herpailurus yagouaroundi
GTGTTGGGTCCCCCGGGGCTGCCACACTCCGGTGACATTTTCTGGTGACATTTTCCGGGTCTGAACAATGGGTTTGGAATGCCTTTGCGGATTCAAAGTCGCTGATGACGGAGCCCTTCTGAGGTGGGGAAAACAGAGCTCCCCAGCCCCGAGCGTTTCCTGGATGCGTGGAAGGTGGTGGAAGGTGGTGGAAGGTGGTGGAAGGTGGTGGAAGGTGGTGGAAGGTGGATGGAGAATTGCCTTCAACGTGTCCTTTTCAATGGGCGGTCAAGAGAAGCCACTCTCAGGGGCCTAATCACAAAGTTAAACAAGTGGGGAGGCAGGGAGGAGACCCCCTCGTCTTTTCCTTTATTCCCTCCCCCGCCCAGGCTCCCGGTAACGATGGCAACCTGGGATCCGCAGCCGCCTCCCTGGCCTCCCTGGCCGCCAAAGGGATTCTCAAGGCTGTGCTTTTTTTAAAAAAAAAATTTTTTTTTTCAACGTTTATTTATTTTTGGGACAGAGAGAGACAGAGCATGAACGGGGGAGGGGCAGAGAGAGAGGGAGACACAGAATCGGAAACAGGCTCCAGGCTCTGAGCCATCAGCCCAGAGCCTGACGCGGGGCTCGAACTCACAGACCGCGAGATCGTGATCTGGCTGAAGTCGGACGCTTAACCGACTGCGCCACCCAGGCGCCCCACTCAAGGCTGTGCTTTTATGTGGCAGCACTGTGGCTTTGCTCTTCTGTGAAACTCAGAGATGCCTTCCTGTGGGTCCCAGAGGGAGGAGTGCCGGAGTCAGATATGACTGTGGTAGCACCTCAGCACGTAGGGGGCCTTACTTACCTGGAGGGACGGGAGGGACGAAGGGTTCTCTGGTGACCGTGCAGTGCGTATGTGTGTGTGTGGTCTGTGTATCTGTCTTGTGGGTCTGTGTGTGTGTGTGTGTGTGTGTGTGTATGTGTGTGTTGGAGTGAGAGAAGACTGGCTGCCTTTTCAGAGGTTCACGTTGCAGGGTGAGGACCAGGAGGCGGAGGCCGGTTGAGCAGAGCTTTCTGGAGGGGCGGCTAGGTGGGCCTGCTGCCCCCCACCCCCACCTCTGGGGGGGGAAACCAAATTACAAAGAAACAGGGGAATGTGGGAGAAAAAGAAAAAGAAATAGGACTGAAGTGGCATTTCCTGGCCTGGGGCCTGGGGAGGGGAGGCCCTGGAATTTATTTAGAAAGCCTTCAAACCAGCTGGCTATGTTTTTGGGTGTTTTTTTTTCCCCCATTATTCTAGCCTGTTCTTGTACGTTTTCACAATTATAAGTGTTTATCATGTGGCTGTTTGACACAAAGTCAGTGTTCCCAAGAGACACTGTCCCGAAGTTCAGAAACTAGGATGTGGCCACCAGACCCACGATGCCTGGACAATGAAACCGCCCAGCCTTGATTTCCAGAAGCGTTTTCTAGAAGCGCAGGCCCTTCTTCCTTCCTTTAGGGGAAAGAAGGCCCCCCCAACACCCCCACGTTCACCCTTGACCACACAGTTTCTGGCTGCCTTTTGTCACTTTGGGAGGAAGGGGCAGTGGTTTTGAAGCGGAGGGATTTGGCCTTCCGAGTTGAGTCATTGTTTTCCGGCCGTTTGACCCAAACCTTTTCTGCACAATTTAGGGCCCCCCCCGAGGCCCCCCCAGACCATAGTTTTCCCTCCCAGAGCAGCTCCCTTGCAGCCGGAGTGCTCGGTGCTATTTTAGGCTCTCTGTACAACCTGTGTTTTCGGCTCTTGTGGTTTTCTTCTATGACTCAGTTTTTAGAATAAACTGTGGAGGTAGCTCGGGGGTCTGCCTTTGCTGAGACCAGAAGGGACAGCGAGTCCTTGGCCTTCAGCGAGGTCGGGAATTTCTCCAGAGCGCCCCCCAGCCTCAGTCCCCTGGAGCCCATGCCGGGCCGGGAGCAGCTGCCGGCTGATCCTGGGGCTGATGTTTGTGTTCTGTCTCCCTTCTTCTGCTTTTCTGTTTCCCTGTGTCAGAGGAAACTGACAACATACCGTGACCACTTTTCACAAGGTTCCCATTTTTAAACCCTGGACCTGTTTTCACAGATGCCCCTGCCTTCCTGACTAGCTGTCCCCCCCCGGGCCCCCCCCCACCAATAGACTTGAATGTAGCCGCCACCCACCGTCCCCTCCATCCACATGTAGGGGCCTTCCACGGTTTGTTTCTTGCTTCTGTTACACACCAGCTTCAGCTACACTTCCTAGGGTTGGACCACTCCTCTATAACCTTCCATGGCTCCCCGTGTTCCATAGTCCTGCCGTCCTGGAGAAGCAGAAAGTGAGCCGCATAGATAGTTGAAAATTTTTCGGCTGTTACATCTAAAAAAGTGCAAAGACACAGGTGAAATGACTTGCAAGGACACATTTTACTTAACTCCACCTAGCTAAAATATTGTTATTTCAACATAACTGTCCGTTTGAAAAATTAGGAATGAAATCTTTCACGTCAGTGTTTTAAAATTTTTTGAAATCCGGGGTGTGTTTTATGTTGACATCATATCCTAAGGTGGATGCTAATATTTTGTCAAAAATGTTTGATCTAGATTCGGAGCTCCTTAAATTTGCTGTAGATAAAGTCGATTCACATAGCCGAGGGGTCCTTCGGAAAGGTAGAAGAGCTTCCATAAGTTTTCCAATAATTGCATTGCGTATTAGATGTTTTTTTTTTTAAGTTTATTTACTTATTTTGAGAGAGACAGCATGTGTGGGAGGGGCAGAGAGAGAGAGAGAGAGAGAGAGAGAGAGAGAGAGAGAGAGAGAGAAGGAGAGAGAGAACCCCAAGCAGTTTCCACACTGTCACTGCAAGGAGCTCGAACCCATGAAACCATGAGATCATGACCTGAGCCGAAATCAAGAGCTGGACGCCTAACCGACTGAGCCACCCAGGTGCTCCTGCCTATTAGATTCTAAATTTAAAGAGCTTAAACTTGAAATGCAATTTAAAAATTCAGCTCCCAGGTCACACCAGCCACATTCTGAGAGTCCAGCAGCTGGGGGGGGGGGGGGAGGTGGGGGGCGTGGTACGTGGGGAGCTACTGGATGGCCATATTGGACAACCCAGATGGAGAACATTTCCATTCTTCCAGAGGGTTCCATCGGGCAGACATCTACAGTTAAGCCCCAACACCTCCATAGGACTTTCAAATTTTCAACAATCCGGCCCCAACCTGTCTAGCTTTATTCACTGGCTTTGTTTTACACGGATTCACTTTCCCTTGCCTCTGTCTCTGCTTTGGAACCCCCTCCCCTCTCTTCCCCCAGAGAAATGTCCTCTTTTGGTCGCAGCTCAAAGGCTGAGCTTCCTCGAAGGAGTCTCCCCTTCTCCCCGCGGCAGAGTTAATTGCTGCTTCTGCTTCCCACGGGTTCTAGAAGACAAGGCAGAGTGCAGGGGATCTCGTGCACACCGCCCTCCAGCCCATTTCCCCATTTCTCCTGAGACAGGTTTCAATGGATCTTCTAAGGCTGCCTTAGCCCTGCCCCTTTAGAAAAACAGAGCCACACAAAGGGCGGCACTGTGTCCTTCTCCAGCTGCCCTGGGGCCGCTGAGCACGGGGCTTCAGACAGGAATGCACTCTGGGTACAGGCCACGTAATTCTAGGCGGGCATCAGCTCTGCGAGGTGGCGGCGGGGGTGGGGGCACCCTTTCTTTGCCCTCACAAAAGGAAATATGTGCCTGGCTTCTCTGATTACTCCTTTCTCAAAATGGGAGCCGTGTGTGTGTGTGTGTGTGTGTGTGTGTGTGTGTGTGTGTGTGTGTTTACTTTTTAAAAACCGTAACAGGGCCCCTGCGTGGCTCAGTCGGTTAAGCGTTCCACTCTTGATTTCAGCTCAGGTCATGATCTCACTCACCGTTTTGTGAGTTCGAGCCCCGTGTGGGGCTCTGCATGCTGCCCGCACACCGAACCTCCTTGGGATTCTTTCTCTCCCTTTCACTCTCTCTCTCTCTCTCTCTGTCCCTCCCCTGCTCTCTCTCGCTCCCTCTGTCTCTCTCAAAATAAATAAACTGAAAAAGAGAAACCTGTAACTTCCCAACAGACAAGCGCACACACCTTAATTGTATCGCTTGGAGTTTCACATAGTGTTCATACCACGTGATCACCCCCCAGCATGAAGAACAAGACCAGCCCCTTAGAAGACTCCCCCCACCCGGCCCACCCCTTCCAGCCTCCACCCCCCCCTCACCCCTGCAGGATTCACGGCTTTCCTGACTTCTGGCCCCTGTGACTCCTCTCGCCTGCTTCTGAACTGTATTAAAATGGTATCACACGGTGTGCATTTCTGGCTTCCTTCACGCAGACACTCCATTGGTGATAGGTTGTGGTTGAGTTTGAACGCCTGGGTCTTTTTTGGCTCCTGAAACCCCATCCGTAAAAACCACAGTGGGTAAAAAAAGAAGGCGCTAGATGTGAAAGGCGGGCCACCGCAGGGCAGGAGTTTGAAGGGTGAAGAAAAAAGCTTCGGCTCCATTTGGGGGTGATGTGTGCTTGGAGTTTCCTAGGTGCTAATGATTTGGCGTGGTGATTTTTTTCCCCTTGTAGCCTTATTTGGGGAATCCCTCGTTCAGGTGATAGTTCTTGGGTCGTGGAGGGACGTTAATTAACTCCCTTTCTGGCTTTTGGACGCGGCTGGACACAAGCCATTTCCTCATTTTCTGTCTGGTAGCGATTGGAAGATTCGGGTGGAAGGGGGGTGGGGGCGAGAGAGAGGGAGAGGTGTCACTCGCATTTCTGATCTGGTGTCTTCTGTTTTGCTTTAGATAACATGTCTGTTCCGGGATCCTATCAGGCGGCCGCGGGGCCTTCCTCAGTGCCGTCCGCGCCCCCGTCCTATGAAGAGACAGTGGCGGTTAACAGTTACTTCCCCGTGCCTCCTGCACCTGTGCCAGGGCCGACCACGGGGCTGGTGACGGGCCCAGACGGGAAGGGCATGAATCCCCCCGCGTACTACACCCAGCCAGTGCCCGTCCCCAACGCCAACGCAAGTACGTGCCGCCTCCCGCGCCCCCTTCCCCTCTCCTTGGCCCTCCGCCCTGGCTTTGGGGGACTCTGCAGGAATCAGGGGAGCCACCGGAGTCCCTCGGCCTGAGTCTAAGTGAAATGCTGGCCAGTCCGCCTCTACCCCGTCCTGGAATTGTGGGGCTCCTGTCGTTTCCCTGATAAAGTACCGTTTATGAACTTTCCCACGTCCGCCACAAACCAGTCCTTTGGCGCTGACCGCAGAGGCACACGGCAATCCCAGGGAAAGTGGGGCGGCGGGGGGGGGGGGGGTTGCTTGTAAGGGTCCCCTCCCTGCCCGCTGAGGCTCAAACCTCTGCCCCGAGGCCGGGGCTGGAGTAGGAGAGGGAGCAGAAAGCCAGGAGTTAGGAACCGGTGAGCCGACCCTGTCCCAGCCCACCCGCCAGCCCGCCCGCCTGGCTTCCCGGCCTTCCAGCAATTTCTTCATGGCCTTGCCCTCTGGGCCTTCCTGCTGCCCAGGCGTGCCCAGGCACACAGCTGATTCAGTATCGCAAGCCACTCGGGAGGAGATCACCAGCTCGGAGAAAGGGCTGTGAGTCAGACTGCCTGGGCTCACCCGATGGCCTCGGGCCTCAGTTTCCCCACCTGTAAAACTGGGCTCATCAAGTGCCTACATCAGTGGTTGTTAAGATAAAAATAAAATTCTATGAGTAATCATTTGATAAAAGGGAGCCAGTGTTGACGTGCTCGAGCAACTTTGACCCCTTCAGCTGGAAGAGAGCGAGGTGACTTTAGACAGTTTCACATCACGCTCTGATCAATAATTCATTCTTGCACCAAGTTAAAAAAAAAAAAAAAGATTTTTAACACAGCTCACATGTGAGCGTTAGCAGATGCTTACATACTCCTTTTCTGGAAGGAGAGGCTTTCTGGGACTTTCGAGGAGTATTAGGTTCTGTGAGCTTGGACGACAGTTAATTTCCCCTCTTGCCTGGATTACAGAAATGGCGTTCCAGCTGGAACAGAAGGTAGTCACTTTGAGAGGAATACGAGCTTGCACAGCTTTGCCAAAAACCAAAACCATTTTGAGTGCTAAGGCCTTCACGATTTATGTCACTCGAGGCTCACCTCTGGTGACTGTGAACGCCTGTACGTGTTCTTTACATAGTTTTCTCGTTTTAGCACGAGTTTACGTACTTGGGCCACAGGCACCTCGATTCCCTGGACTTGCCCCAGAGTCTGGGCCGGCGTTCCCAGCCCAGCGATGAGGCGGGAAACTCCTGCCTTATCGCTGGCCGTTGGACTTCGTCAGGAGCCCCGTGTGAAAAGACGAAACTATTTATCGAGGGTTCACCGCGCCCGCGACACGGCGTGGGGTTCCTTCCCCCCTTCCCCCCTGCCCCCCCTTATCTCGCGTAACCCTGGCAACAACTGTTACTTCATGTTTTCAGGTAAAAGCGTTGCTGAGATCCGATTCCCATACCGTAAAGCTCACTCTTTTTAAAGTGTACAGAACTCAGGGGTTTCAGTAAAGTCGCAGACTTGTGCGACCCTCAGCGCTAATTCCAGAACATTTCCAGAAAGAAAGCCCGTACCCGTGAGCCGTCCCTCCCCGTCCCCCAGCCCCTGGCAACCACTAATCCGTGGATGAAGAAAATTGAGGCGAAACCCCAGCGTATCACTGTTTCTGGAATTAACCATCCGCAGACCACCTTCGTAGAGCTACTTAGGGAGCTTAAAGAGCCTTTTGGGGACCCTGCCCCAGTCTTGCTGAATCAGCCTGTGTTGGGCAAGGTGGGAAGTGCCGGGGAGTGGGCAGCAAGCTTGCTACATGTTTCCAAGTTTGAAAGCTCGGTCGGGGCTGAGCCGCAAACGGCTGCAGGAACTTCTCCCCACCCCCCCCCTTGTGGGGGTGAGGGGGGTCGAGAGCCCGTCGCAGGATGATGCTGGAGAGACGCCACGTGTTGTAAAACATAACGTACAATTCGTCTTCGTAAAGCGCTTCTCAGCGTGAGGTTGAGTGGCGTTAAGCAAGTTCACGTTCTCACGCGGCATCACCGCCGTCCCTTTCTAGAACTTTGAAACCTCACAAAACTTGAAGCCCTGAACTTGTGAAACAGCTGCTTCGCGTGTCCTTCCCCCACCCCTGTCCCAGCCCCCGGCGTCCATGGCCTTCCACCGTGAGGTGGATGGTTCTAGGTGCCTCGTCCATGAGAAATCACGCGGTATTTGTCCCGTGGCTGGTTGATTTCACTCCGTGTGATGGCCTTAAAGTTCATCCGTGCTCTAGTGCGGGTCAGAATATCCTTTTTTTCCTGTTTTTTTTTTTTTTTTTTTAATTTTTCATTTATTTTTGAGAGAGAGAGAGAGACAGGGTGAGTTGGGGAGGGGCAGAGAGAGAGAGAGAGAGAGAGAGAGAGAGAATCCCAAGCAGCAGCACAGAGCCTGACACGGGGCTCGCACTCACAAAACCGTGAGATCATGACCTGAACCCTCAAGCAAGAGTCGGTCGCCTGACCGACTGCGCCACCCAGGCGCCCCAGGATGTCGCTCGAAGGCCGAGTGAGGCTCTACTGTCTGGAGAGGTCCCTTCGTGCCTATCCACTTGCTCACTGGGGACGCTCGGGTGGCTCTGGTGTCCAAGCCCCTGCCCCCACCACCCGGTTGTCCCAGTGGCCCCCCGCGTTCACCGGTCGCCTGTTCCTGTGCCCTCAGTTGCTGTGCAGACCGTCTACGTGCAGCAGCCAGTGTCCTTTTTCGACCGTCCAGTCCAGATGTGCTGTCCTTCGTGCAACAAGATGATCGTGACCCAGCTGTCCTATAACGCCGGTGCCCTCACCTGGCTCTCCTGCGGGAGCTTGTGCCTGCTGGGGTAAGTCCGGCGTGCTCAGCCCCCAGGCTCTCCCCCCGGGGATCCACCGCAGGAGGGTCAGCGGCACCCCTGCCCTCCGCACCCCCTCCCCCGACAGAAGTCGTCCCCAGTGGGGGACCACCGCTCTCCAGCACATCACAGCTGGAAACCGCTGTCCCATCCGAGGTCTGGCCCGCCTGCCCACACCCCTCCCGGGCAGACACAGCAGCCCCCTGCGTCTGGGCGGGGTGATATCCTTAGACATTTCTTTTTCTTTTCTTTTTTTTTGTTTTAACGTTTATTTTGAGAGAGACCGAGACAGAGCGGGAGGGGTAGGGGAGGGTCAGAGAGAGGGAGACACGGATTCCAAAGCAGGCTGTCGGCACAGAGCCCGACGCGGGGCTTGAACTCGCAAACCGCGAGGTCACGACCTGGGCCGAAGTCCGACGCTTAACCGACTGACTGCGCCGCCCAGGCGCCCCCAGAAAGGGAATTTCTGATGAGTGTCAGACTCTGCTGATCTTAGCTTTCAGATTGGGGCAGCTTTTCTGTCCCTCCCTCCTTTTCTGATTACATGCAGGGTTGTAGGGTTGTGGGGTCAAGTCCTGCCTCAGTACTGTGTGCCTGTGGGCGAGTGACTTCACCTCTCTGCTCCGATTCCCTCTTCTGAAAACTGGAGGTGCTAACGCTCCCCGCCCCTGCCCCCAGGGGTTGTTGGGGATAGAATAAGTGAATGTGTGCATCCCGCAGCTTGGAGCTGTGTCTGTATGCGTAAGACCCTGGCGAGGGTGGTGAGGGTTAGCTCCAAGGCACTGGCTGACCCTATTTGAACTTGGGTAACCTTAGACCATAGGGGGAATTTATTTTCATGAGATTATTTCCTCACCAGGCGGTATCCTGTTTCTGCTTTGTGTAAGCCAGTGTCTTCCTGTAAATTGTGGATTTTTTTTTATTGAATGATAATTGACAGACATTATTAGATCAGTTTCAGGCATACAAGATAGTGATTCAGTGTTTTCATATATTATGAAATGATCACCACGGTAGGTCTAGTTCCCGACCATCTGTCACCGACCAAAGTGATTACAATAATGTCGCTCACGCTCCCTGTCCTGTGCATTGTGAAATGCTGATTTTTAACTACATTTGGGCAAACATTGCCTGTGGGGGTGTTTTCTGTTACCAGCCAGCTCTCCAACCCCAGCTGTGATTCAATTCAGTTCTGACACTTGAGTACCTGCAGTTAGCACAGACCCCACAGCTTAAGGACCCAGTCCCATAGACTGCGCCCCAGTAGAGATGCGAGTCACAAATCTCGGGCCACCCATCCTTCTGACCCCGACCAGCTATAAATGGGGTGTCCCACTATCCCTTTAGATTTGATAATTTGCTAGAACTCACAGAACTCTTTGCTGTTGGCTCACAGAACTCAGGAAGGCACTGTACTTAACATTTACCAGTTTGTCATGAAGGGTACGTACAAATGAGCAGCAGGTACGTGAAGAGATACCTAGAGTGAGGTCCAGAAGGGTCCCGGGCACAGGAGCCGCTGTCCCCATGGAGTTGGGGTGCACCACTCCCCTGGCCCATGGATGTGTTCAATCCGGAAGCTCTCCAAATAGATTGTTCAAGGGTTTTTACAGCCCCAGCCCCTACCTATCCCCTCCTGAGTTCTAACCTAGGAAGCCCAGCAGCCCCATCCTGAGGCAGGAACCCTGCCCCGGTCGCCTTGTTAGCAGAAAAGCAGGTGTGACTGAAAGGGGATTGTTTTGCATGACAGAAGGCACTCCGGTCACTCCGGAAATTCCTAGAGTTTTGGAGCTCCTTGCCAGGAACTGGGGACAAAGACCAACTGTAGTTCTTATTATCCCACAGGCTATCTGAAGGTCCTGCCTGTGTGCACTGATAACAGATGACGTAGGTTAAGAGCTGTTCTTTGGGGGATTCTGATTGGTTGCAGCCTCTCCATATGGAAGAGTGATCAGTCTAGACAGGGGTCAGCAAACTTTAGCCTTGGGGCCCAATCCAGCCCGTTTTAAGTTCTAGTGGGACAAACACCCCCCCCCCCCATTTGTTTACAGATTGTATCTATGGCTGTTTTCAGGCTATGATGGCAGGATGGCCCAAAATATGTGCTGTCGGGCCCTTTACAAAACAAGTTTGCTGGCCCCAGTCTGAGACTTTGAAAGATGCCCAGATGAGCCAGGATTTGAAGATACACCCAGGACAGTCTGTCTGAGATAGCAGCCTTGGCGTTGGGTGGTGTATTAGTGCCCTGGGGCCGCCATTGCCAACAACCACAAACCCGTTGGCTTAAAACAATAAAAACGTGTCCTCTCACAATTTTGGCGGCCGGAGGTTCAACATCAAGTGTCGTGCTCCCTCTGAGGACTCTCAGGGCAGAATCCTTCCTTGTCCGGTGGCCCAGGTGGCCCTCGGCTCCTGGCCGCACGACGTCGGTCTCTGCCTGCTTCTTCACCCTGTCCGTCCCCGCGTCTCTGTGTCCCTCTCCTCTGTCTTCTTGCAAGGACGTCGGTCATTGAGTTTAGGGAGCCCACCTCGATAACCCGGGATGATCCCATCTTGAGATCATCACTGACACCTGCGAAGGCCCTCGTTCCGAGGAAGGTGACAGCCGTAGGTTCTTGGGGGGGTTAGGACGTCGACGGGTCCCCCCCCCCCCCCGCCCCGTCCCGAACCGAAACCTTGACGGAGGATGGCATGCTCCGCGTGTGGCTCTTTGTGTTCTTCCAGGTGCGTGGCAGGCTGCTGCTTCATTCCCTTCTGCGTGGACGCCCTACAGGACGTGGACCACTACTGCCCCAACTGCAAAGCTCTCCTGGGGACCTACAAGCGCTTGTAGGACTCGGCCAGACCCGGAGGGAGCCGCGCGCCGCAGGAAGTGCTCTCCGACTCGTACCCAGTCCCGCCCCTGGTGGGGGTTCCACCTTGCCGGCCTCGTCTCCCCAGGGGCTTCACCTTCGTGTCTTCTTTTGGGGGCAAAAAAATACATCGCCAACGCACCCCACCTCCAGAACCCCAGACGTTGCTGCTTGGCGTCGTGCACAGGACACGCAAAGACGTTCACCTTGAGTGCTGGTTCAAGGGCCTCCCGCCTACCGTGACCCCCAAGTCACCCCGTCCGACTGTGACCGTTGCCCCGTCCAAGTATCTTCTGGTGATTGGCCGGTGGCCGGCTGCCTCGGGGCCCTTTTCTTGCCTCGGGGGCCTTTCCGGGGGACAGTCTCAAACCGAGAAGCCGCACGTTGCCTTATTTTTTGAGACCGTTCTGGCCCAGATACCGAATACGGCTGACCCAGCCTTTCGAGTGCTTGCCTTCAGGCTCATCTGTGTCCCCCCGCCCCCACCGCCCCCCTTGTGGCGACAAAAAATCTTGCCTTATAAACTAAGGGCTTGGCTCTCAGAGTCTGTAACGGCGGGCTTTTCATTAGCACACCGATTCACTTTAATTTCTTCATTCCTTCTTAAGTGCAGGGAGGACCTACTCACACCCACCAGACACACGTCCGTGAGGTCAGAAATGCATGCTGAAAACGTAGGGCCGGATCCACCCATGGATCTGGTTTCCCTCAACTGCTTTCCATGAAGGGCTTTTTTTTTTTTTTTATTCTTGGAGAGGAATTGTTTGTATTAACCGCTCTTATGACCCCCTTTTGGTCTTAAACACCTTGGGACCTCACTTTGAAAGGAGGGATTTATAGAACCATTTTTCTTAACCGTATGACTGTCACCACGTTCCCATTTGCCAGTGCACTTTCTCTCTCTCTCTTTTTTTGTTTTTGGTCCTTAACGGAAGAAGTAATGGATAATTTCATCCACTGCTTCTCCTTGGGTTTAGCGCGGTTCTTAAAAACCTCTATAATGGCGCTCTTAAAGAGGGACCCCATTTGGGTTCCCAGTGGTTAGAAAGGCCAAGGAAGAGCAGTTTCAGCACATCCCGGTACCGCGGTGCTGGAGAGCTTGGGGACCTGACTGTTGCAAGGGAATCTAAATTCTGATTTTATTTTTCAGAGATACAGTTTGTTGTAGGACGTCGGAAGACATGATTTCTGGGACTCAATCGGCAAACCAGAGTCCTCGGTTGGCTGTTGTGTCATCTTCGAAATCAAGAGAAAGCTGGGGTCCGGCTTTCAAGAGTCCCCGTTTTGATACTGAATATGCACAGGGCGTGCATGTGAATGATATGTAGAAATCAAGCCTAGGGCTTGAACAAAAATCTGTATATTGGCTGAAAATCCTAGCTGTAACCATTGATTCAGCTTATACATTGGATGTTCTGAAAGTAATTATTTTTGCAACGATTTATGGATACTACATAGTACTTTGGTGTTATCTGCTTTTACAAAATAAAGTCTTTGGTTTACTCGGTGAACTATTTGTCCATTCTTAACGGTGTAAAGAAAAGTCTCGTGTTGCGTTTCCAGCCGTTGCCACAAAGAACCTTTATTTGGTCCCTAACGGTAGAAAAATCCTTCATGATAAACAAACGTCAGGCTTGCTGAATATCCCTCCACTTCAGGACGACCAGGGCGGAGCTGGGCGCATTGGTAGTGAGTCAGAATTGAATGTTAGGCTGTTGGAACTCACTAGGCATCATCTCTGGCAGGAAACCATAGCTTTCAGGTTTTAATGAAATGCACAGAAGAGAGCTGTCCTCATTCATTCTCCAAACAACACATGCTTTGTTCATTGATCAGGGTGGTTGTGAGTTGCGAGAAAAGAGGGGCATTGTAACTCGCCAGGAATATGAATGTCCTCCCCCCTTGTCCTACCTGGTCACAGAGCCTCGTTTCGGAAGGCACAGGAAATGATGGCATCTTGGCGTGGCTTACGTTGTCGTTTAAACCCTAACCTAAACGGTCCTGAAAAATCGCCACCGACCTCCTCTCGATCGCATGGTCTCATTGGGCAAGATGGGGGCCGGGCGGATGGTGGTACAGAACTGATCTCAAGCTGGGATTAATTACATATGCAGGGTCCACAAGACAAGAGCCCTGTTTCAGGGACCAGAAGACGTACACTCTGTGGAACTGAAACTGACATCAGATGCCTGGAGTAGGAAGCATTCATGGGTCACTCCTTTGTGTTGGTCCGAGCGCGGGTGCACTCATACATGTTTACAAATTACAAGGCTCTTTTGTGTGGCCAGTGTTTGTCGGGGATGTTGGGAGTTGAGTGTGTCGCCAACGCTGAACCACATCCAATGAACGAAAGAGCTTTATGTCTACTAGGACCTCAAGAATTTTACCGATTTCAGACGCCAAGCGGCTGTCTGTCTCACATACCGTTCGTCCATCTGGGAGAGGTGGCCTAATACATCAGTGTTGGTTGGCGTCTTGTAAACAAAAAAGTATTCAGGGATGGCACCTATTTAAGCCAGCTGGAAGCCCATGACTTTTCCTGGCCGCCCGCTGCACCGCCCACAAAAATGTTTTCCCTGGGATAACTGGTTTCCCAATTTGTACTGTGAGAGCAAGCACCTCTCCGGGGCGCCGAATGATTCGTAAATGTGGCTTCATACACTCATGTGCAGTTTGGCCTCGGTTTTCTCCCTGGCGGCAGCCTCTTTCGTGTTCAGGTTGTTAAAATCCTTCTCTGACTCTCTGGGCTCGAGGATCTCTGTTAAGAGTAAATGTCGACGTTGGAATTTTACTTGCAAAGTTCTGATTTGCATTTGGGATCCTATTAAAGTTATCTCCTGCATTTATGACTCAGCTGTTCTCCAAAGAGTCGTCTGTTTTTTATAGATGCAGGAGAGGATTGTAACTAGATCCAGCAAGGTGATGAAAGAGAAACCAGTTTGTGTGTGTGTGTGTTTCCAGCCTAAGAATTTTAAAGAAACAAGATTCTGAGGGTCAGATTTAAACACACACACACACACACACACACACACAGAAAACCACAGCTCACAGCCAAGTGTATCGCCTAGTGCATTTAACTAACTTTGGGGACTATTCTCTGTGGTATTAGGAAAATGTTCACGCGTTTACTTTATTTCCCTTTTAAATAAGCTACTTGAGATCAGTTTTAGGTTCACGGCCAAACGCAGCGGAGAGGACAGAGCTCTCTCATACACCCCTGCCCTCACCACAGCCTCTCCTCCTCCCCCCACCCCCCCGCAGGGGCTATATTTGTTAGAACTGATGAACTTAGGGGTTTGGACACATGTGTAATGATAGGTATCCACCGTGATAGCATCACACTGAGTAGTTTGCTCTGCCCTAAAAATCCTCCGTGTTCTGTCTGTTCTTCCCTCCCTCCCCGTTAACCCCTGGCAACCACTAATCCTTCTACCGTCTCCATAGTTTTGGCTTTTCCAGAATGTCTCAGAGTGGGAGCCGTCCAGCGTGGAGCCTTTTCAGATTGGCTTCCTCCACTTAGCATGACGCATTTAAGGTTCCTCTGCATCTCCCCGTAGCTTGAGAGCTCATTGGCTTTGAGTGCTGAGAGGTATTCCATTTTGTGGATGTACTACGCAGCCAAGGAGATCCAAACAAGCCTCTTAGGGCGCCGCGGCGTCTCCCAGGTGATGCACCTTTTCCCAGATAGGCCGTATCGGCGTAGGGGTCTTGGATCCGGGGCCTTGTGCAGCTCGGGTACCAAGCACAGCCCAGCCTGGGAAGAGGGAGCAGTGGGCCCAGCACGGCCCTGCCAACATTGCTTGGCGGTGACTGTTTTTTAAGCTAAAATCCACCTGCCATTAAGGTGTCTGATGCGGCAACATTTGGCACATCCATGGTGCCGCGCAAACGTCACCGCTAGCAAATTCTGAAACTTCAGCGGCGGCCCAACGCAAAACACCACGCCCTCTGCCTCTTCTCCCGGCACCCGGCAGCCTCCCATTTGCCTTCCGTTTCTCTGGATTTACCTAGTTTGGATAGTTCGTGTGAAGGCGCCTCCATGATCCGCGGCCTCCCGTGGCTGGCTGCTTTCACCCGGCGGCCCGGTTTTGAGGTTCGTCTGCGTTGTCGCGTGAATCCGTGCTTCATCCCTTTTAGCGGCTCAAAGATATGCCACGGTGTGGCCATATTCCACATTTTGGCAGTCCCGTAGTCTGTTGACAGACATTCGAGTCGTTTCCGCCTTTTGGCCGTTACGAGTAATGAACGCTGCTGTGCACGTACGTGTGCAGGTTTTTGTGCGGACGTCTGTGGTTGGTTTTCCGGAGTATTTGCCTCGGAGCGGATTTGCTGAGTCATCCGGTGGTTCAGTGTAACTTTTTGAGGAACCTCCTAGTTGCTTCTTAAAGAAACGTTTCCTGGCGCGCCTGGGTGGCTCAGGCGGTTAAGCGTCCGACTTCGGCCCAGGTCATGATCTCACGGTCTGTGAGTTCGAGCCCCGCGTCGGGCTCTGTGCTGACACCTCGGAGCCTGGAACCTGCCTCGGATTCTGTGTCTCCTTCTCTCTGTCCCTCCGCAACATGTGCTCTGTCTCTCTACGTCTCTCAATAAATAAATGAATGTAAAAAAAAAATGTTCCCTATTGCGAAGCCACATCTAGCAAGGTCTCCCCATTCCGAATATGCTCTTGGAGCAGCCCCGTGGCCACAGGGATTTGCCCTGACTCCTCAGCTGATCTGAACTCCATTCAGCCCCTCTGTGTGGACCTTCTTTCGAGAAGGTGCTATGAACCCCAAAATAGAGTCCTCCGGTGCTGTCGGTCACTTGTTTATCTGTGCGCTCTGATTGGGGGTACAGCTGGGGTTCTGTTGTCCCCTCCCTTGTGCAATTGACTGTAGAAGGGAAGAGACATCAAGTAAGAAAGGCTCAGTCGGTTGAGCGTCTGGCCTCGGATCAGGTCACGATCTCACGGTTCGTGGGCTTGAGCCCCGCGTCGGGCTCTGTGCTGACAGTTTAGAGCCTGGAGCCTGCTTTGGATTCTGTGTCTCCCTCTCTCTCTCTCTCTGCCCCTCCCCCACTCTCTCTTGTTCTCGCTCTCTCCCTCTCAAAAATGAATAAACATTTACAAAAAAAAAAAAAAAAAGAAAACCTAACATTACAAAACTGTTGATGTGCTTTTGGGGTGATGGTGGGGTTTGTGGGGTTCAGAGCCGATGCCCAAGAAAGAATTCTTGAAGACATCTTTGGTGCAAAACGGTGATTTAAAAAGACTTTTTTTAATGTTTATTTATTTCTGAGACAGAGACAGAGCATGAGTGGGGCAGGGGCAGAGAGAGAGGGAGACACAGAATCCGAGGCAGGGCTCCAGGCTCTGAGCTGTCAGCACAGAGCCCGACGCGGGGCTTGAACTCCTGAACCGGGAAATCATGACCTGAATCGAAGTCCGGTCGCTCAACCGACTGAGCCACCCAGGCGCCAGAAAAAAAAAAAAAAAAAAAATGTGATTTTATTAAAGCACTAGGGACAGGGACCCTGAGCAGGAGACTTTCATATGCTAAAGACTCACAGATTACTGAAGGCCTAGCTATTGTGGAGCTAAGGTGGTTTTTCCCTCCAGCAAAACATTAGCATTAAGATTTAGGGAGTTCCTGGAGAAAGTTCTACTCTGCCTGCCTCAAGTATCTGTCCATGGACTGCAGGTGAATAAGGAAATTCAATTTTATCTGCCGGTTCCTTCTGCCTTTGTCTCCCCGCATCACCGTGGAGGGAGGGTGATGTTGGGGCTCCAGGAAACTGAGCCTGTAGGTTTCTGGAGATGAGGCTATGGGTAGGATTGCCTTTTTCTTGTAATTTACGAAGACATTTGTAAACTGATGGAGACTGTGATCGCTATCAGTTACTGTCGGTTTTCTTTCCTTTCCTTTGTTCTTGGGCAGCCAGGAGAGCCCAAGGAATGTCACCCATATCCCACCTGTGCTTGACCTCAGCTTGCCTATGGCCCCTCGTCCCTGTTACAAAGTACAGGCCAACAGCGTTAAGGGCAGTGATGGCTTTTGCAGGGAGGGGTGCCTTATCCTTTAGACGATCAAGTCCTTCTGCCTTAGGAGGGCAGCCCTTGGGCTTCTAGGCCGCAGTCTGCAAGTGTGTTTGTTGTTCTGTGCCTTTGTGTGATTCAATTTGCTGTTTCTTCCTCCCTGGGTGCAATCGCCGGATTCTTGCCATTTTCTGTGGAAGAGCGGTAGTCCTTGAAACATAATCCTTTCCCCTAGCTCTTGTCTCCTGATTTCCTGTCGATAAGCAGGAAGCCTGGGGCTGGCTTCCAGTAAGTGGGCGGCTGCGGGCGGGGTATGGCTCTGCCTACCTACCTGCCTGTGACCAGTGGAAAACGTGACCTCTGCCTACGGGGCTGCAGTGTTCTCCCAGGCGTGTGCCCCTGAGGATGGGGGCGCCCCCTCTTGAAGCTGGCTCACCCGAGCAGACTTTGCCGTCCCCAGTGAGGACATTGCGGGAAACATTTGACGACCGCTTACAATTCCCAGTGGGGATGTTTTTGTTGCTTCGTTCCCCGTGGGCTCCCAGGCCGAGAGAGTGGGGAAAGCACGTATGGTACAAATACAAGCTTCTTCGGCTACAATTTCCTTATAACCTGCAGCCCGTGGACAGATGCTGGAGGCGGGCAGAGTAGAACTTTCTCCAGGAACTCCCTATGTCTTCATGCTGATGCTTTGCTAGAGGGCAAACGACCCTAGTCTGGCAACAGCTAGGCCTCCCCTATCCTGGGAGTGTTCTTTAGCCTATGCAAATCTCACTGGAAACTTCCCTGGGCTTTACCCCCCCAACCCCATAGTATATAACTAGTCTCTCCTCATGGTCCTGGGGCAGCTCTTCCTGCCCACGGGTCCCATCTAATGAGAATCACCTTTTTGTACCAAAGATGCCTTCAAGAATTCTTTCTTGGTCATTATCTCCGGATCCCCCACCATCACCCCGAAACCTCACCCGTGGGTTCCTTTCATCTTGGCTTTCTGCACATTCTCAAACCCGAAGCTGTTAGCCCAGCAGGAAACTCTGTGTGTGTGTGATCTTGGCGTGGTTGGTGCGGGCATCTTGACCACGTAATTACAGGATTCTTGCCCCGTTTCACTGAGAACCTTTCTCTGTGGCCGGCCCGGGGAACTGTCCCTGCTTTGTCGCTTTTCTAACTAGGAAACCTTCCCTCCTTGTTTTATGTTGAGCCTGCCCGCTTACATCAGCGAAGTGGTTTATCAGTGAGACCACATGTGTGTGCATGCGTGTGAGTGCAAGTGAGAGTGTGCGTGCCTCTTGTGAGGGTGTGTGGGGTCTGGCTATGTGTGAGTGGGTCGGTGCACGGGTGGGTGTTTCTGTGGGCTTTTCGGGGGGCTCTGGGAGCCTCCCTAGCTGCTGTGTCTAGCTCTGCGTGTATGTGTCTCTGGGTGTGTGCAAAGGGCAGCCACATGGCTGTACCTCCTGGAAGCCACGTCCTGCACGTGGCCATGTGGCTTCCTGGCTGTGCCTTCAGTCCTCCAGCTGGGGGGGGGGCCCTGCAAGGACATCCGGGTCAACCACCCCAGCGCGGGGGGATCTTGAGGACTAAAGGGCCCGAATGATTGTCATCGTTCCTGCGTTTAAGCTGTTTGGATACTGCGTAGGTGTGGACGCACTTGGACTCCTGGCCTCGGGCTTTGACAGTCACCGCCCTCGTCAGGCTTTGGGCTGGTGATTCCGGGGTGGGGGGCCCCTCTGAGGCTCCTGTGGTGGGACCAGCCTAGGCCGTTGCACTCCCCCTGGGCCGCACCTGTGAATCCCAGCCGCAGCCACAGCCCAGACCCCCTGAATCAGAAGCTCTAAGGTGCAGCCAGGCCTCGGGTGACCTCTCCCCTGGGCACCGTGGGCACAGTGCCGGGGGCCCACGATACTTCTGGGGCTCAAGGAAATGCTCTGATTTTATTTTTCTGTAATCAGAAGGGAAAAGCCTGAAAATAGCAATAAGGAATCCAACCTGGATTACATTCCTCTTTCTACCAATGCAGTCGTAAACTACACTTTTTTGGGGAGGGAGGGAGAGAGAGGGAGAGAGAGAGCAAGAGCGAGCTGGAGCAGGGGAGGGGGAGAGGGAGAGGGAGAGAGAGAATCCCAAGCAAGCTCCGTGATCAGTGTGGAGCCTGATCTCATGGACTGGGAGATCATGACCTGAGCTGAGACCAAGAGTTGGACATTGCTGGGGCGCCTGGGTGGCTCAGTCAGTTAAGCTTCCGACTTTGGCTCAGGCCATGATCTCGCCGTTCGTGAGTTCGAGCCCCAGGTCGGGCTCTGTGCTGCTGGCACGGAGCCTGCTTGGGATCCTCTCTCCCTCTCTCTGCCCCTCCCCTACTCACACTCCGTCTCTCTCTCTCTCTCTCTCTCTCTCTCTCTTGCTCACTCAAAAATAAATAAACATTAAAAACATTAAAAAAAAAAAAAGAGAGAGAGAGTTGGACATTACTGCGGAAGGGAGGAGCCCAGGGATGTCTGCCGATCCTTGTCTGGGGTTTGGTGTTGCTTTCAAAGCCCTTCTCGTTGACGTGACGGTCTTCTTCATGCCTCTTTCATCCAGTAGGTGCTCATCGGGTGTGTGACACCTTCCTGAAAGCACAGGGGCCGGATGCCTGGGTGGCTGTCAGTCGGTGAAGCATCTGACTCAACTTTGGCTCAGGCCATGATCTCACGGTTTCGTGAGTTTGAGCCCCGTATCGGGCTCTGCACTGACCTCACAGAGCTTGCTTGGGATTCCCTCTCTCTCTCTGCCCTCTCCCCTCATGCCCCATAGCGCTCGCCCCAGTCGTGACAACCAAAAATGCCTCTAGGGGCGCCTGGGTGTCTCAGTCGGTTGAGCGTCTGACTTCAGCTCAGGTCATGATCTCACTGATCATGAGTTCAAGGCCCGTGTCCGTCTCTGCCTTGCTAACAGCAGAGCCTGCTTGGGACTCTCTCTCTCTGCTCCTTCCCTGCTCCTGCTCGCATGCTCTCTCTCTCAAAATAAATAGTTAAAAAATAATAAAAAAGAGTTTTAAAAATTAATAACAATAGAAGAAGATCAAGTCAAATCATTCGTTTTGGGGCGCCTGGGTGGCTCAGTCGGTTAAGTATCCAACTTCAGCTCAGGTCATGGTCTTGCAGTTTGTGAGTTCAATCCCCGCATCGGGCTCTGTGCTGCCAGCACAGAACCCACCTCGGATCGTCTGTCTCCCCGTTTCCTTCTGCCTCTCCCCAACTCGTGCTGTCTCTCCATCTCAAAAAGAAAATAAACATTAACAAATAAACACAATGGCTCGTTTTCTGTTAGGTGAGTTTTACCTTCATGCCAAATGTGCCAATTTGGGTGATTTACTGTGACAGTGTGTCGAATGGGGCCAGAGTGAATTAATTGTGCGTCCAGTGTAATCAGAAGGGGTACGTAAACGAGGTGGTAACCATTCACAAGTGTAATAAGAGTGTAGCGTATAATGAAATAATTTTGGAGAGCAAAGGGTAGAATCTGAGGGCAGGGCCTCCGTACTACCGTCTGGGAAGGCAGGACAGCACGGCGGAAGGGGGCGGTGTGTGCTTGTCGACCTCGAGAAGGAAAAAGAGTGGAGAGGGTCTCCACCAAGACCTGTGTCTGAGCCCCCACAACCTGCTGTGTGGATGGGGCAAGTCATTTTAACTTCCCTGGGCCACGTTCGTCTCCTCTCTAAAAAGAGGCAGGTGGATCCTTCCAGCTCTAAAAGTCTGCGCTGGGCAATGGGGGTGGGGGGTGGGGGGGTGTGGGGCTCTAGGGAAAGGCCGTGGCACGTGCTGGAACTTGCCAGTGGCTGGCAAGCTAGGAAACGTCTCAAGACGCAGGCCGGGCACCGAGAAGTCAGTCTCAATTAGGACCAGGCAGCGTTCAGCTTTGACTAGCAGGATCAGCCTGGCCCGGCGGGTGAGCGTAATCACGAGAACTGGCCGCCCGTGTCCCCTTCCCCACCATCTGCTGCCAGGTACGGTGTGTGCCTCAGCACGCGGGGCTCCCTGTGGGGACGGAGCCCGTGGCCACCTCTGCACGTCCCTCGAAAAGCCTTCACATTCCTTTACCGGTGGGTCGTGGGGGCCGCCTTCCTTTCTAGTCTGCGAACGCCACCACCGGAGCGTCTCTTTTGCGTTCTCGGACCTCAGGCCAGGCGTTTCTTCCCGGGGTCGTGGTTCCCGGAGCCCGGGGCGCGGAAGCAGGACCGAATAAATGCCTGGACGTGAGTCACGGTCCTCGCAGGAGCTCACTGTGGGACCCTGCAGGCCCCGCAGCTGGAGTGAATGGGATGCGGACAGGTGTACTTTCGTTTGGAAGAGGCGGGCTGGCAGGCAGGTGTAGACGGTAGAGCTGAGGCCCAGGCGAGGTGGCTGCTGGGGTAAAAGTGGGCGAGGAGGGGCGGGGGAGGCCGGTTTCCCACTCCGCCGCCTAGAATTTCCTCTGTAAACGGCCACTGACAAAGGGCTTCAAGGTAAGAGCTTTTTCTAAGGTGGGGAAGGGTAATAGCTTTATTTTATGGAGATATTGTGCCCCCATTTAAAGTGTGTGATCAGGGAGGATTTTTTTTTTTTGGTCTGTTCTTTCATAGGGTTTTGCCACTATCACCACCATCAATCTTACATTGCCATCACCCCGAAAAGAGACCCCGAAGCCGACAGTTGTCAACCCCCCACCCCCACCAGCCCTAAGCAACGGCTAATCTCCATCTCTATGGGGTTGCTCATTCCGGACATTTCAGACAGTGTGTGGTTTCTCGCGTCTGGCTCTTTTTTCCCTTAGCCTGGCCTTTTCAGGGTCCGTCCGTGTTGTTGGCTATCCGTCAATCTTTCGTCGTGTGGGCGCACCGCCTCTGGTTTCTCTGTCGATGGCTTCCTTTTACCACGAGGGAATTCATGGTTCCAAAATCGCCGCTCCCTGTGTCGGCTGTGGACAAAAGGAGTAGCTGTGTCCTCTTTCTAAGACGATGGCTTGTTAGACGGTTTTTCTGAGAACGAAGAGGGAGTGCTGTTGATGAGGATACGAGACGGCAGGTGTGAGAGGGGGCCGTCCTAGGCAAACCCGAGGTGTGGACGCCTCCCCCCTCCCCGCTCCTGGGGCAGGTGGGGGCAGGCAGCTGTGTCGTTCAAGCAGGCCCTGGATCCGGGAGCTGAGGAGGCCAGGCCTTAGCGAAGCCCCTCCGTGTGCCTTTTCCGGCCCGACCCCAGGCAGACCTCGCAGGAGAGCTGCCCTCCCCGCAGCAGGCTTGGTAACAGCACCGCGTGGCAGGCCGAGGGGGTCCCCAAAGGGCTCAGGCCCCCGGCCTGCCGTGCTCTTGGCAAAGCGACGTTCTTGGTCTTGGTGCCTTTCTTCCTAAGTCTCGTTCTCTTTCCCTTTTTAAGTTATTGATTTATTTTGGGGGGGGGGCGACAGAGGACCCGACGTGGGAGCCGTGCTGAACAACAGAGCCCAATGCGAGGCTCAAACCACAAAGTCATGACCTGAGCCGAAGTCGGACCCTCAACCGACTGAGTCCCCCAGGTGTCCCTTCCTAAGTCTATTTATCTGAGGCTGGAGGGGGCGTCTCCTTCAGGTGGCTCTTTGTGGTGAGTGCAGAGGGGTGGGCCTTAAACGCTTTTCCCACTTGGACTCGGAGCTCAGGGCTCCCCACACACCCCACATCCCCCTCCAGCTCAAGGTCCACAAAGCACCCAGAGCCTTTTATTTTGGGAAGACCCCCCCCCCCCCCCCCCCCCCCCGCACAGGGCGGTTCCCTGGGGAGAGTAGAACCGGAGAGGGGAGTCCCACTTCCCCCATCACAGTGGGTGAGCAAAGGCTTAAGGTGTCATCTTGGCCTTGTGGCTTGAACTGGCTGCTCCCCAGCTGACAGCAGCTGAAGTGGGTCCTCGGTCCTTGCCAGCAAAGCGGTGTCTGTACTTGGGAGGGGGGGGGGTGCTGGAACTGATGTGTTAAATTCACGGTATGAGGGGGCACCTGGGTGGCTCAGTTGGTTAAGCAACCCACTCCTGATCTCAGCTCACATCTTGATCTCACGGTCGTGAGTTCCAGCCCTGGGTGTAAAGCTTGGGTTTAAAACCCCACCATCAACAATATGCAGATGATGACCAGCTGAATACGGAGGCACAGGGCTGCCCACTTGGGGTCCCTGGGCAGGCAGCTCCCATGGTGTGGGAGCTCCCACCTTGGGGAAGTGACACCCATGGGGTCGTTCTGATTGGAGGTGCAGTTTCAATTTACCGACGCACAGGAAGTAGAGTCCCAAGATTTATGATGTGAAGAATTGGGGTGGGCACCATGAGCCGGGGGATGGCCAATCCTCTATCCCAGGTCAAGGGGAAGCAGGAGAGGGAGAGCAGGTGGCCTGCACCTGTTACTTGGAAGGTGATGGGGGCGGAGGGCACTAACTTTAGAGTGCTCAACCCTAAGTGATTTTTGTAAGAGGTGCCCCCAGAGAGGTGCCTGGGTGGCGCAGTCGGTTAAGCGTCCGACTTTAGCCAGGTCACGATCTTGCGGTCCGTGAGTTCAAGCCCCGCGTCAGGCTCTGGGCTGACGGCTCAGAGCCTGGAGCCTGCTTAGGATTCTGTGTCTTCCTCTCTCTCTGCCCCTCCCCTGCTCATGTTCGCTCAAAAATAAACATTAAAAATTTTTTTTCAAGCAGTTAATTTTTCTTAAAATGTTCCCAGTATTTCTTTTATAGTATTTTCTTTAAGTTTGTTGATTTTGGGGGGCACCTGGGTGCCTCAATCCATTGAACCTCTAACTTTTAATTTTGGCTTAGCTTGTGATCCCAGCGTCGTGGGATCGAGCCCTGAGTCGAACTCTGCCCTGAGCTTAATATTCTCTCTCTCTCTCCCTCAAAAAAAAAAAAAAAAAAAAAAAAAAGTTTATTTTTTAAAAATAATCTCTTCACCCAACATGGGGCTCCAACCATCAACCCCAAGATCAAGAATCTCATGCTTTTCCAACTGACCCTGCCAGGCGCCCCCATAAACAGTTATTTTTTGACTAAGCAGCATAGGTCCCCGAGCAAAACTCAAATGGTGCAGTGAGAATGGCCTCTCACCTCTGGCTCCCCACGCCCACCCGAGACAAAGCCGCAGTTAACAGTTCCTGGTAGGTCCTTGCCCACAGAGTTCTAGACAGTAGCAAGCAAACACACACACATAGTGTCTCTGGCTTCAGCCTTTTCACACTTGACGGTGGCCTAAAACCTCCAAGCCTCCGGATCTTGCTTCTCTGCATGGTGGAAATCTGGTCAGCAGGGCAGCTGTTAGAGTACAAGGCCAGAGGGATGTGGCAGTTCGATGAAGCTTGCAGACCTTCCCGTAGGGAGACTCTTTCTGGCTTGCCTGGGTGGGCCCCACCTGTTGAGCTGATTATGGCCCCCTAAATAGGTTCGCCTCCTCATCCCCAGCCCCTCTGAATGTTACCCTTAGGTGACCAAAGGGACTTTGGATAAAGGTATGGACCTTGAGATGGGGAGATGATCCCAGATAATCCTTTAGATAGGGGCAGGGGCCATAAGCCAATGAGTTTAGGAAGGTTCCAGAAGCTGGAAAAGCCAAGAACATGGGTTCTCTCCACTCAGAGGTTCCAAAAGAAATCAGCCCTCCCAATACCTTGATTTTTGGCTCCTTAAGACCCACATCTCCCTCCCGCCGCCCCCCCCCACCCCCAGATTTTGAGAATAATTTTCTTTCTTTATTTTTTAAGTTTATTTATTTATTTTTTATTTAAAAAAAAATTTTTTTTTCAACGTTTTTATTTTATTTTTGGGACAGAGAGAGACAGAGCATGAACGGGGGAGGGGCAGAGAGAGAGGGAGACACAGAATCGGAAACAGGCTCCAGGCTCTGAGCCATCAGCCCAGAGCCCGACACGGGGCTCGAACCCACGGACCGTGAGATCGTGACCTGGCTGAAGTCGGACACTCAACCGACTGTGCCACCCAGGCGCCCCTATTTATTTATTTTTTGAGAGAGAGACTGTGAGCAGGGGAGGGGCAGAGAGAGAAGGAGAGAATCCCAACCAGACTCCACACTGTCAGTGCAGGGCCTGACACAGGGCTCGAACTCATGAAACTGTGAGGTCATGACCTGAGCCACAATCGAGAACTGGATGCTTAATTGAATGAGCCCCCCAGGCGCCCCGCCAAGACTTTATTTTTAAGTAATCTCTACACATAACGTGGGGCTCAAACTTAAAAGTCCAAGATCACCAGCCACAGGTTCTACCGGCTGAGCCAGCCAGGCGCCCCCACATCAGACTTCTGACCTCCAGCGCTGTAAGAAAAAAAAATTTTGTATTGTTCTAAGTCACTAAGTTTGTGGTAACTTCTATAGCAGCAACAGGAAACTCCTACTGCCCTCTGTCTTGTGAGCCTTTGAAAGCGGAGAACCTGGGTGGCTCAGTCGGCTGAGCGTCCGACTTCAGCTCAGGTCACGATCTCATGGTTGGTGAGTTGGAGCCCCGCGTCGGGTTCTCTGCCGTCAGCGCGAAGCCCGCTTGGGGTCCCCTGTCTCCCTCTGCCCCTCCCCTCCTCACTCTCTTTCTCTCAAAAATAAATAAAAATGAACACATTAAAAAAAAACCCAGAACTTTCAGGGGCACCTGGGTGGCTCAGTCGGTTGAGTGCCCAATTTTGGCTCAGGTCACGATCTTGTGGTTCGTGATTTCGAGCCCCACGTGGGGCTCGCTGTTGTCAGTGCAGAGCCCGCTTCGCATCCTCTGTCTCTCTCGCTCTCTCTGCCCCTCCTCTGCCCGTGCTCTCAATCAAAACACAAATAAAAATAAACATTAAACAAATCAATGAGAAAAACAAGAGAATTTCTCTGGCTGGTGGCAGAAAGATAAAGTGGAAGGAAACATTGGAAGCCTGGTGGGGGCTGCAAGGAAAGCCTGAGAAGGCGTGAGGTCAGCCCCTGGGAGCTAAGCCTGGCTTTTTTAATGTTTGTTTATTTTTGAGAGAGAGAGAGAGAGAGAGAGAGCTAGCGAGCGCGCGAGTGCGGGAGGAAGAGAGAGGGAGACAGAAATCCGAAGCAGGCTCCGGCTCTGAGCTGTCAGCACAGAGCCCGACGCGGGGCTCGAACCCACGAGCTGTGAGATCACGACCTGAGCCGAAGTTGGAGGCTTAACCGACTGAGCCACCCAGGTGGCCCTGGATGTACTTGCTTGTTAACATGTCCGATTCTCTGGAAGGATCCATAGGAGCTGGTACCAGGTTTTCTCCACCTCGTGGGGCTGCAAGCAGAGAACCTGGCCAAGTCACGCTGTACCTGGACTTTGGGCCTTGGGACCTTGAGATAATGACTGGGTGGTGTTTCAAGCCACTTAACTACTGGTAGTGTGTTAGGACTGCAATAGAAAACTAACAGAGGTCAATTTCTCTAAGTGGTATCTCTTCTAGAAGCGGGTCCAAAGGTGGGTGCACGGCACATTTTGGCAGCTGCTGAATTTCCTACTCAAGGGTTTTGCCCATTTCTGCCCCGCTGTTGTGTATCCCGGGGGGTTGCTTCCTCCCCCTGTAGCCAGAGGACTGATTCCTGGAGTCACAATGTTGTCTCAGTCAGTCTGGTTGATGGACAGGATATCACATGATAGATTTTAAAAGTTTTATTGAAGTATAAGTTATATAAAACAGACCACATTAATGTTTATTAATTTTTTGAGAGATGAGAGAGAGAGAGAGAGAGAGAGGGAGGGAGGATGGATGGATGGATGGATGAGCATGGGAGGGGCAGAGAGAGGGAGACCCAGAATCCGAAGCAGGCTCCAGGCTCCGAGCTGTCAGCACAGAGCCCGACGCCACGATCCGCAAGATCATGACCCGAGCCAAAGTCGGAGGCTTAACCAACGGAGCCACCCAGGTGCCCCTAGACCATGTGATAAATTGTGACATATGTCCATCCCCATGAAATTGTCACGGGTTTCAAGATACGGAAGTGGAGGTAGGAAGCCCACTTGTTACCCACAAAAGTTGCCTCATTCCTGACTGTAGTGTCAATTCCCTGTCCCCTCTGCTCCCCACCTCCACAGCAAGCAGCCATTGATCTGCTGTCTAGAATTTTTAGTTTTCAGAATTTTAGATAAATGGAGACGTACAGGATGTACACCTGCACTTTCCCCACAACTCCAGCATCGTTCAGAATAATTGTCGTAAGGTTCGCACGTATCAGTCATTCGTTTCTCTTCGTGGCTGAGGGGTAGTCTCTTGTTGGGATCTTCTACGCTATGTGTGTCCGGTCACCTATTGGCGGACATTTGGGTTGTTCCCAGGTTTGCACCCGAAAAACAGAGCTATATGAATATTTGTGTCTGAGTCTTTGTGTGGACATAAGGCTTTCTTTTAGGTAGATACCTCAGAGTGGAGAGGTTGGGGCGTATGGTTGATGGACGTGTGGCTTTCAGTGATGCACACATCCTAGGTTTATTCTGTGTTTTCAGTCTGATGTTGAGTCTCTTGCAGTTGGATGAGAATCTATTGATGGGTTATTTTCTGTGAACGGGGTGCTCCCATACCTCGTTCGTTTATTGAATAATCTGTCTCTACTATGTGGTGCTGTTTTCATCATGTGGTAACTCCTATGTGTACTTGATTCCTTTCGGGTTTCTCTCTTCCCCACTTGAACACGACATGAAGGCAGAAGACACTCAACCAGTAATTTCCAAGCCCTGTATTAGGCCATTGAATATGTAAATCCACAGAGGTCACATGACTTTTCTAAGATCATGCTTCTAATTGCACAAGTCAAGAGGTTCCCCACCTCCAACCCCAGCCTTTCTGAACTTCCTCATCAACAGGGAGTATGCTTCATTTCCAAAATAAAAGATTCAGAAAAAAAAAAAAAAAAGCCTGCAACGCCTGCCCTAAGATTACAATGAAATTTGGGGCGCCTGGGTGGCTCAGTCGGTTGAGCATCCAACTTCAGCTCAGGTCATGATCTCACAGTTGGTGAGTTCGAGCCCCGTGTCGGGCTCTGTGCTGACAGCTTGGAGCCTGGAACCTGCTTTGGATTCTGTGTCTCCCTCTCTCTCTGCCCCTCCCTCTCTCTCTCTGTCTCTCTCTCTGTCTCTCTCTCTCTCTCTCTCTCTCTCTCTCTCTCAAGAAATAAATAAATGTTAAAAAAAACTAAAGAAAAGGTTACAATGAAATTAAACTGGAGATTAATAACAGATAGCAGGAAAATCCCAAAATACTTGGTGATAAACAACACACTTCTTGTTTGACGCAGCATGAGCAGGGGAGAGAGGGAGACACAGAATTCAAAAAAGGCTCCAGGCTGTAAGCAGTGAGCACAGACCCTGATGTGGGGCTGTAACTCAGGAACGGTGAGATCATAACCTGAGCCAAAGGCGAACACTTAACTGACTCAGCCACCCTGGCGCCCCATAAACAATACACTTCTAAATAACACATGGGGCAAAGAAGCAATCTCCGGAGAAACTAAAAAATATTTTGACCTAAGTGAAAACGAAAACACAACTTCTCCAAATTTGTGGGATTCAGCAGAAGCAGTGTTTACAGGGAGAGTGATAGCATTGAATGCCTAAATCAGAGAAGAAGACAGATCTAAAATCAATCAGCTTCCACCTTAAGAGAATGAGACTAGAAAAAGATGAGCAAATCAAAGAACGCAGAAGAGGGGCGCCTGGGTGGCGCAGTCGGTTAAGCGTCTGACTTCAGCCAGGTCACGATCTCGCGGTCCGTGAGTTCGAGCCCCGCGTCGGGCTCTGGGCTGATGGCTCGGAGCCTGGAGCCTGTTTCCGATTCTGTGTCTCCCTCTCTCTCTGCCCCTCGCCCGTTCATGCTTTGTCTCTCTCTGTCCCAAAAATAAATAAAAAAACGTTGAAAAAAAAATTAAAAAAAAAAAAAAGAACGCAGAAGAAATCCTGAAAATCAGAGGAGAAACCAATGAAGCGGAAAACAGGAAACCACAGAGTCTATAAAACCCAAAGCTGGTTCTTTGAAAAGCTCAATACAGTTTACAAGCCTAGAGCCAGGTTAACTAAGAAAAAAAGAGAAAAAGTATACCCATTACTACTGTCAAAAAGAGAATGTATCATTATAGATCCTGTGACTTTACACATGACAAAAACAAAACAAAAAACCCAAATACACAAAAAAACAAGCTACGGTCCGATAGCTTTCGTGAACGTCAGTGTGAAGATCCTCCACAAAATATTAGCAAGTCGAATCCAACAGTGTGTAAATAGAATTATACAGCATGACAAAAACTCTTGGTAAGCTAGAAATAGAAGGGAAAATCATCAACTTGTTAAAGAATATCTACAAAAAAAGAAAAACAACCCTATAGTTAACATCATACTTAATGGTGAGGAACAAGAAACTCCCACTGGCATCACAAATAAGGCAAGGATGTTCCCTCTCGCCACTCCTTTTCAACCTTGTTCTGGATGTTCTAGCTAATGTAATAGGACAAGGAAAGGAAATACAAGATATACGGGTTGGGAAGGAAGAAATAAAACTGTCTTTCTTCCCAGATGACATGAGTGTCTATGCATTAAATATGAAAGAACTGACTAAAAAACTCCTGGAACTATCAAGCTATTATAGCTAGGTTGTGGGATTCAAGGTTAACATACAAAAGTCTATCGGAGTGCTTGGGTGGCTCAGTCAGTTAAGCATTTCAGTTTGGCTTAGATCATGACCTCATGGTTCTAGAGTTGGAGCCCCACACTGGGCTCTCTGCTGTCAGAGCCCCCTTCAGATCCTCTGTCCCCCTCTCTGTCTGCCCCTCCCCTGCTTGCATATACACACACACACACTGTCTCTCAATAATAAACATTTACACACACACACACGTCCATCACTTTTCAATCAGCAGCAAACATGTGGAATTTGAAAATGAAAACAGCACCCCCCAAATGAAATACCTATAAACCTAACAGAATGTGAGGAAAATGACAAAAGTCTGATGACAGAAATAAAAGAACTAAATAAATGGGAAGTTGTTCCCTCTTCCTATGTAGGAACCGCCAGTATTGTCAAGATATTGGTTCTTTACAACTTGATGTACAGATTCAGTTCAATCCCAATAAAAAATCCCAGCAAGTTATTTTGTGGATATCAGCAAATTGATTCTAAAATTTACATGGTGAAGCACAAGACCCAGAATAGCAGATACAGCATTGAGGAGGAGAAAAAAGTTGGAAGACTGACAATCCGTTACTTCAAGATGTACTGTAAAGGTATTGGTGAAAAAACAGACAACTAGATCAATGGAACAGAGTAGAAAGCTCAGAAATAATCCCACAGAGTCAACTGTGTTTTGGCAAAGGAGCAAAGACAGTACCATGGAGCAAAGATAGTCTTTTCAACAAATGGTTTTGGGACAACTGAACACCACATGGCACAAAAAATATAGACCGAGGTCTTAAACCATTCACATAAACTAACTCAAAATGGATCACAGACCTAAATGCAAAACACAACGACATTCTTGGGTTTGCTGAGGACTTTTTAGAAGGGATGCCAAATGCATGATTGCATGAGAGAAGAAATTGATAAGCTGGGCTCCATTAAAATTGAAAATGTCTGTTCTGTGAAAGACAGTTCCAAGAGAATGAAAGCCACAGACTGGGAGAAAGTATTTGCGAGTGACACATCTGGTAAAGGACTGTTATCCAAAATGTGGAAAGAACCTTTGACACGCTACAAGAAAACAGCCTGATTCACCGATGGGCGGAAGATCCTAACAGACATCTCACCCATGATCTATGGATGGCATCTTTTCGCCATTGATTTCGTCATCAGGGAAATGCAAATTAAAATAATGAATACCACTCCGTACCTATTTTGATGGCTAAGATCTGAAACACACATCAAATGTGGGTAAGGATGTGGAGCAACCAGAACTCTCCTACATTGCCAGTGGGAATGCAAAATGGCGCAGCCACTCTGGAAGAGAGTTTGGTGGTCTCTCAGAACATTAAATATACGCTTACCATGAGATCCAGCTGTCGTGCTTTTTGGTACTTACCCAAAGAATTTAAGAACTTACAGCCATATAGAGGCCCCTTTAGTAGAGCTTGTGACTCTTGACCATGGGGTTGTGGGTTCAAGCCCACAGTGAGCATAGAGTCGTCTTAAAACAAGCTACCTTTGTCCACACAGAACCCTGCACACGGATGTTTATAACACCATGATCCATAATTGTCCAAACGTGGAAGCATCAAGGTGTAGGGTCACCTCAGTCACTGAATGGATAAAAAAATGTACATCCAGGCAATGCAATATTATTATTATTATTGATATAATATTACTGGGTTCTAAAGAGAAGTGTCCTATTGAGCCATGAAAAGATAGGAGGAACCTTAAAAGCATATTCCTAAGTGAAGCTGTCATCAGAAGGCTACGTCCTATGTGATTCCAACTATATGACATTCTGGAAAGGGCAAAACTATGGAGACTATAAAAAGATCAGTGATTTCCAGGGACTGGGGGAGGGAAGAATGAATAGGTGATTTGCAGAGGATTTCTACGGCAATGAAAATACTCCGTCTGATCCCCCAATAGCAGATATAGGTCATTATACAGGTGTCCAAACCCATAGAATGTTCAACACCAAGAGTGAGCCCTAAGGTAAATGACGAACTTTGGGTGATAACGATGTGTCAATGTAGGCTCTTCACTTGCGTCAACTGGACCAGTGTGGTGGGGAATTTTGATGATGGGGGAGGCTGTGCCTGTGTGAGGGCAGGGGGTGTATGGGAAATTTCTAGGCCTTCCTCTCAGTTTTACTATGAACCTAAAACTGCTCTAAAAAATGATGTCTTGGGACACCTGGGTGGCTCAGTTGGTTAAGCGTCTGACTTCAGCTCAGCTCATGATCTCGTGGCTCAGGAGTTCGAACCCTCTGTTGGGCTCTGTGCTGACAACTCAGAGCCTCTTTCTCTGTGTCTCCCTGTCTCTCTGCTCCTCTCTCTCTCTCAAAAATAAACGTTAAAAAATTAAAAAGCAAAAATAAAGTCTTCAAAAAATATGGTGGTAGTGGTTCATAAAGGACAAAATCTTTGTTGAGAGCGTCCACCGAGGTAAGAACTCACTGCGCCCCCTACTGGTTGGTTGTCTACCATGGACTATCTGTTGCCCTACCTGCGCAAAAAAGTGCCATCATTTGATGGGTTACACCGCAGTCTGGCGAATTTTTGTGACTCTGGCTTGGGTGTGATGGGCCTTAAATCATTCTCTGTCTTAATTCAGAACTGGAAGCTCCATCCGCACGTACTGATAAGCCCAGCCCTGCATTTTTTTTTTTTTTTTTAAGAGGAGGAAGCTGAACTTAGTTTTGGTGGGAGGCTGAGGGGTGGGAAGGCTTGTCTAGGAGGGTCTTTCTGGGAATCAAGTCCTGGAGTCCTGTGCTCCATCCATCCAGTTCACCCGCTTTGTGTCCAGTAGTGGAAGAAAAACGGGAAGCGAGGCCAGAGATGCTGGGAGACTACCCTGGCCAGCTCTGGGAGAAGGGGGTGATGGGTGATGGCGCACCCAGAGTGGCCTGGAGGGACCCCCTCCCACCCCGGCCCCAGTCCTCCTGGCGGTTCTGAGCGTCCAGGCCTGGAATGTGATGCCGCTGTGTGGACTGGGAACCACCGCGCGAAACATGGCGGGGTTGTGTCTCAGATTTCTGACCGTGAACAGGGCGGGATTCTAGGGCCATGGGCAGAGGCCAGAGTCTCCTGGAGGAAAAGACGGAGGAAGTGATAACCATTGATCTCAGCTGCGGAGTTGAGAGAGAGGAGACTCTGGAGCCAGATGGGGTCCAGCCGTGTGACCTTGGGCAAGACTTAAGGCAGTGGGAAACGGAGGGCTTGTCTGTAACAACGGAATGATGGCAATTCCACCTTGCTGACCATTTTTAGGGGTGGGGTTTGGGGGGAGGTTTGACTGAATGACTGACTTAATATTCTGTGAGCACTTTGCCCACTGCCTGATACAGGTTTTTAATTAAAAAATTTTTTTGTTTCTTTTTTTAAGAGAGACATACATAGAGTACGAGCGGGGAGGGGCAGAGAGAGGGGGAGATGCAGAATCCCCAGCAGGCTCCAGGCTCGGAGCTGTCAGCCCAGAGCCCGACGTGGGGCTCGAACCCCACGTAGAACGTATTGACCGCATACATTTATATAGCAATGTGGTTGTCATTATAGCATCAGCTAATACCTCTATGGTGTCATATAACTATCATTTCTTCTAGTATTGGTGACACCCAAGTTCTGATCTCTTAGCCACTTTAATATTTATAATCCAGTTTTCTTTTAGCTCCCAGAGGCCAGCCCCATGGGTGGGACTTGGTTTTCTCCTTTGCTTTACCGCGTTTGGCATCGCCCAGAACATGTTGTGGGTCCTAGGGAGCTTTTAAACGTTTAGCCCTGAAGCACCTGGGGGGGCGGGGGGAGCGCAGTTGGTTAAGCGTCCAACTTTGGATCACATCACGATCGCGAGGTTTATGAGTTCGAGCCCCGTGTCGGGCTCTGTGCTGACAGCTCGGAGCCTGGAGGCTGCTTCGAATTCTGGGTCTCCCTCCCTCTCTGCCCCTCCCCTGCTCACGCTCTGTCTCTCTCTCTCTCTCTCTCTCTCTAAAAAATAAACATTCAAAAAAAAAATCAGTTTGATGAAAGTTGTACAGCACTGAACGAAGACCACAGTTCAGTGCACTTCGAATGGGAGAATCGTGTGATCTGTATTATACCTCCATAAAGCGGTTTATAAAAAGCGTCTTTAATGTGGGAAGTAGGTGTATGTGATGAGAGGCCCACAGGGCCCAAGGAGGCGGTGCACCCGGAGATTGGCTGCCCGCAGCCTCAAAACCAAAGATACAGGTGGAGGTGACTTTGAGGTGAGGAGAAGGAGGAGGTGAGGTCTGGGGGAAAAAAAACAGGACGGTGGCCTTGGGTCAGGGCGTGGGAAGAGTCTGCAGCCGTCCACTGTTGGGTGAGAGCCATCGCTGGCGCCTGGGTTTGCCTATGTTGGGCAGTGGGGCGGACAAGCCAGACCTCACAGCGGTGATGGTTTTGCAATATTGTGAATGCCCTCGGTGCCACCAAACTGCCATTTAAAAATGGTTGAAATGGTAAATTTGATTTCAGACCACACACACACACACACACACACACACACACACACACATCAAGGTCGTGTTTGCCTTCTGCCCCAGAAGCTCCATTTACAAGGCTTGAAGAGGCAAACCTTTCTTTGCCTCTCCTGAAAAGGGATTTTCCCCCTCAGTAGTCAGAAACCCCCCTCCTCCTGGGTAGAGCGCTAAGAACTTGATTGGAGGCTTCTGATTGGCTGGGTCTTTGCCCTGGAAGCCCCCTCCTCCCCTCTCCACCGGCTGTGACTACCCCTTTGGGAAAGAAAGTCCTTTTCAGGGTTCTCTGTGCCATCGAGAGAGGCTGACGGTGTGGGGCTCCTTTGGGCTGGTGGCGGTGCAGGTGCCCATGGGGCTCTTCCGTCTGGTCCTGCTCGGGGCGCTGGTGGCAGTGACTTCGGGGAGTAAGTAAAGCTGCTGTGGTCCTGGTTCTGTGTGGGGTGAAGCCTGGACACCAACTCCTTCACCTGGGACAGTATTTATGTAGCCAGGTGCCTGTTGACCTGCTCCTCCCCTGACTCTCGTGGTTTTGCCTTTCATGGGGAGAAGGAAAGAGATTCCAGGTGGATCCTTATCTCTTGCCTCTGTCTTCCACCAACCTCCTCTGAAAACTTGAGACCAGATCTGTAATGCTGAGGGATGAAATGCTAAGTTGAGGGCTCTGAGCTTGTGCGCAGGGATGCTTAGCTGTTTGCAGGGGTATGAGGTGGTGGGCATGAAGATTCGAAGCAGCTCTCCTCTCGGATGCAGCGTAACTTGGTGAAGTGTGCTTTTTATCTGTTGTCTGTTTCCTACGGAAGAGTTTAGGGCAGCGAGATTCAATAAAAACATAATGGGAGACAATATGTAATTTCAAAGTTGCTAGCAGCCCTGTGTAAAGAAATGCTAAAAAGGAACGGGTGAAATTAATTTGGGGGATATAATTGACTCGACCCAATATTTCCAGAATGTCATTAGAGAATGTGGTCGCTGTAAAAAGGTATTAATGAGACATATTTTCCGTTCTCTGAAATCCGGTGTGTGCTTTATACTGGGAGAAAATTTCCAATTTTTTTTTAGCGTATTTCCATTCTAAGATTGTATTTTTTAAATAATCTCTATACTCAACTTGGGGCTCGAACTTAAAACCCTGAGAGCAAGAGTCGCACGCTCCATCGACGGAACCGGCCAGGTGCTCCCATATTTCAATTTGGAGGCTAAATTTTCATTGCAAGGACTTGATCTGTATTTAGATTTCCTAAGATTTAGAGTTGAAAAGGGGGATTTGTATGCTAAGTGGTTTGAAACCCACTTAAGTTTTCCAGTAGCTGACTTGAGTTACTGGTTTTTAACTGAAACACAAAATTGAAAGTTCCTCCATAACACCAGCCACATTTCAGATGCCCAATAGCCACACGTGGCTGGTGGCTACTGTCCTGGACAGTGCAGGTCAGATTGTAGCTGGCTTTTTGATTTTGTTTTGCTATATTTTCAGCACCTATTTGCCTGGTGCACAGTAGGTACTCAGTAAATCTGGGCTGAATAAATGAATGCATAGGGACCAGAACTGACATCCGAGAAGGCTGAAAGGAGACCCGGATTCATTTCCAGGCTGTAGAGATCACATCCATTTCAGTCCCTTTCGGATCTCTCCCTTGAAATGAGTAGGATCCGATAGAGAGATGTATTACCTTTCCAAGTTCCATGTTTCCCCTCTTTGGCTGATCTACTTGGTAGGATTATTGAATCGTTTTGGAAGTTTTTTAATTTAAATACTATTTTTTTAATACTTAGAATATGTATTAAAAATTTTTAATATAATTTTTCATCAAATTGGCTAACAGTGTGCTGTTGGTTTGGGGGCTAGATTCCTCTGGTTCATCGCTTACATTCAACACCCAGTGCTCATCCCAACAAGTGCCCTCCTCAATGCCCATCACCCATTTCCCCTCCCCCTACCATCAACCCTTAGTTTGTTTTCAGTATCCAAGAGTCTCTTATGGTTTGCCTCCCTCCCTTGCTGTTTGTAACTATCCCCCCGCCCCCCGTCTTCTGTTAAGTTTCTCAAGATCCACATATGAGTGAAAACAGATGCTATCTGTCTTTCTCTGACTTCTTTCACTTAGCATAATACCCTCCGGTTGCATCCACGTTGCTACAAATGGCAGGATTTCATTCTTATTGCCAAGTAGTATTCCATTGTATAAATATTGTTTTTTTAAGTGCTTGAGAAAGGAAGAGAACATGATTTAGTTCGAGCACAATACTCTTTGAACACACCTCGTTTCTGGAGCTCGTGGTGGATGGGGGCTCGCGGGCTGGGCTGCTTTGCAGCATAGTTGGTGGGCAAAACAGATGTACAGGTTGTTGGAAGGGCAAACAAGCCGAATGCTGGGTCTGTGCACAATTGGGAGTCAAACGATTATGCATAAACAGGTTTAATTTGGTGCCCAGAGTATATGCTGTCAGAGGCTTGGAGGAAAGTGGGAAGGGAAATCCATCAGGCTAATGTGGTTTTATCCGGTGTTAATGTACTTGAGTGCGAAAAGCGATTTGTGAGACGACATAAAACATTCGGGAGGCGGGGATGTCCTCTCACGTTCTATTGTTTCCAAGGGTCTAACCAAAATGGCGTAAAATGCGCTTTGCCCCATCTTGGGGAAATGTTTCATCTCTCAAGGGATTAGGCAGGCTCCTATGGGAAATGGTTAGCCATCGAGGCACGGTGGGGTAGTTTTAAGGATGGAAACGGTATTCTAGAAAATCTGTTGTCTGAATATGGTTGCAGACAGATTCCTGGCTGAGGTTGTTCCAGGAGAGCGGCATGGGTGGTGCCTGGGAAAGATCCAGGCAGGTGGCTGGAAGGAAGGACAAAGGGTTGACAGAAGGTGAAAGTGGGCAGCACTCGGGCTGGGACGAGTGAGGGAGAGAAGCTAACCCTTTCCCGGGAAGGAGGTGGGGGCGGATTCCCTGCAGAGGGACCTCCGTCGCCTGGGGTAGGGGCTAGGAGGTCGGGAGCCCGTGCTATTCATTCTGTGGTTGGCTTCTGCTGCTGAGAAGGCGGCCGTGGTGGTGAGGGGTGGAGGAGGTGTTCCAGAGGCTCTGGAGACCACCACTCATGGCTGCAGCCCCCTGGTCTGGCTTTGTCGGTTCACAGTGGTCAGGGAGGACCCTGCTGGGGTGAGACCCGGAGGAGCCTGGGGTGTGGAGAACAGGAGGAAGAGTGTTCAGGGAGGAGGGAACAGCATGTGCGAAGAGCTTAAGCTGAAGTAGAGGACCCATGCGTCCAGAGGGCGAGGGCCAGGTGAGAAGTGGCCAGAGGGCAGACAGCGGCCAGCCCTTGTGGTAAAGGATGTCCTTAGGAGTGCATGTGGCTTGAGGGGGGCGGGGAGGGGACTTGGGAGCTGTTAAACCAGGAGCGATGTGATCAGATTGAGCTTTTTGTTCTTCCTACACTTTATTTTTGAGAGCGAGAGAAAGAGTGTGAGCTGGGGAGGCACAGAGAGAAGAGTGAGAGACAGAATCCGAAGCAGGTGCCGGGCTCTGAGCTGGACTGAGCCGTCCAGGTGCCCCCAGATTTTGGTTTTTAAGACAACTCCAGCTGCGGACGAGGAGTCGTGGACACGGGGGATAGTTACGAGGCGGGGCAGGGAGAGGAGGGAGGGAGACTTGCGTTTGTTGATGGACTCGACAGAGCTTTGGGGGCGGCCATCAGGAAGAGAGGAAGAACGCAAATGACTCCCAGGTTACCAGCTCGGGCAGTGAGGACAGTGGTGCCACATCCACGATGGGGGAGAGCAGGTTGGATAAGGGGTGGGGAGGTCATTCCCAGCCCTCTGACAGACAGGAGTACTGGCATCATCTCTTCTTGTCCCCTCGGACGCTTAAGTGTCCCCCCCCCCCCAACAAGTAGGTCAGTGGCCGGTGGGTGGGGCCGTCCCGTGCCTCCTCCTGGCCCTGCCCTTGTTCCATCCGATCTGTGATTTCAGAACCTCAAGATGTGCTGATGAACCGGGCAGCCTCCTGCTTGAAGACAGGTGCAGGTGAGCAAGGGTCTCCGGAGACAGGAGCGGGCAGGGCTGCGGGTGGGAGCAAAGCGGACCAGCTGCCTGGTGTGAGTGGGGACAGCCTCCTCGGAGCGCATGTCCCCATTCCCAGAGCAGCCCGTGCAGAGGAGAGAGGCCAGTTCTGGAAAGGCCATCTGGTCATCAGCAGTTGGCGGAGTAAATAGCACGCCTGGGGCTCTGGCCTTACACCTTGTGGTCCCCAGATGGAGTAAACATCTGTGCCGGGCGATTCTGTTTGCGTTTTGGGGTGGAGTAGATGAGAGAGCTTTAGGGCGAATTCTTTGGAGGGAGAGAGACATCCGGGAGTGTGAGGTGTGGCTGTTTGAGCACCTGAAAATGTTAATTCACTGACAAGCCCCAGAGAAGGGTGGGGTGTCCTAGTTAGCTGGGTTTCGCAATTGGTCCCCTGGCCTAAATGGGAGGTTAGGGAAGTATAGAGCCGCCTCCTCCCTAAGTCAGCCCTTCCCGCCACCTCATTGTCCCCTGAGGCTGGCCAGCTTCCCGGCCCGTTCCCATCAAGAACCAGAACAACCCTCTCCTAGCGCACATGACGCACATGACGTCCTCAAGGCCACAGGTGAGGACTCAAACTCCCGAGGTTGGCATCCCAGCTGTGTGACGCTGGGTAAGTGCGTTAACCTCTCTGAGCCTCAGCTTCCACCTCTGTAAAATGGAGAAAGAAGAACCACCCAGAGATGGATGAGGCCTAAATGAGTTCACGTAAGTGTAGATCAGTGGTTCTGAACCAGGACGGTACCCCTCAGGGTGTTTTGCAGTGTCTAGAGAGAGTTTGGGTTAGCACAGCTGGTGGTCACATCTGGCGGGTAGGGGCCAAAGATGACGTATCAAGGTGTCAGAAGGAGGCCTTAGCGTAAGAAAACGCTGGACACCCTTTGCTCAAGACGTATTGTTCCTGTCTTTATTTTCTTCACCCTCAGAGGAGGAGGGTGCTATCTGCTGGGCTTACCCTGCACCGGGAACAGGCAGCTCATGGACCAGTGGAGGCAGGGAGGTGGGAACCCAGATGTCTAAATAGTCTAGGTGGAGTTGAGTCGCAGAGGTTGATGGGTTGTCAAGGTGACATTCTATCCTCTGTCTGCTCTCCAGGGTCAGCTGAGCCCCACCTTCCTGTGGGCACCAGATACACCTATCGATTTTCCACCAACACCAGTACTGGCCTGCAGGGGGCCCCGGCGGAGGGGAGTGGCCTTGGCCTCCGAGGATTGGTCATCCTAGACGTGCTTGGCCCGTGCCAGATGGCCTTATGGGTGAGCGTCTTTGGGCAACCAGGAGATCCCAAGGATGCTGGGGAGGGCCCAGGGGAAGTTACAGCCCCCTCTCTACCCCTGGCTTTCCATTATACATAAATGGAGAGGAGATTTCTGAACAATCTCAAGTTCATCAGGTCAGGACTCTAGAGGGTGACATCGGAATGTGGCACCATTTTGGTTGTAGGAGGTACCCTGTGTGGGAATAGCGGGGGTTAAAAAAAGAGGGAAAGGGAAAGTATTCCTCGGAGCGAGTAAAGCCATGGGATTGGGTGTTGGGGGGCAAGCTGTGTCCTTGGTAGGAATGAGCGTCCAAGCTGGGGAACCTGAGCGAACACAGCTGAGGGTCCACGGCTCGGGTTAAAGGCACATGGTAAAGCTCCCTCGTGGTCTCACAAGTGGAAAGGCCTGCTCCTTCTTTCCTGTCTCCTTTCTGATGATTCTCCTGCGGTTCCTGGACAGACCCTCCCACCCCACATCAACAGCGGCCTTTTGCTTTCCCAGAAGTCTTTTAAAAAAAAAATCTTTTTTTAATGTTTATTTTTGAGAGAGAGAGAGAGAGAGAGAGAGAGAGAGACAGAGCGTGAGCAGGGGAGGAGCAAAAAAAGAGAGGGAGACATAGAATCCGAAGCAGGCCCCAGGCTCTGAGCTGTCAGCACAGAGCCCAATGCGGGACTCGAACTCACGGACCACGAGATCATGACCTGAGCCGAAGGTGGACGCTCAGCCGACTGAGCCACCCAGGCGCCCCTCCCAGAAGTCTTATCTCCTGCTTGAGAAGCATTTCTGAACTGGCCAGAATGCTTGCTCACAAGCGTTTCTCAAAACTTTTTTTTTTAATGTTTTCACGTAGACGGCTGGATGTGGTCTCTCGAGGGGTGGCTGTGAGCTGCCTCTCAATTCTTCAGCCGCCCAAAATGTCCGCTCTGGTCCCAAACTTCATCTGGAATCTGTTGTCCGCTCACGTCCATCAAAATACTCGCAGCTGTTGGTTGGTTTTCTGTAAGACCAGTTTTCACAAAGCACATTGTGTGCTGCTGTAGATTCATTCGTTTGCTTTAAGCATTTAAAAAAAAAAAAATTGGTCATGTCAAATGTTGGCCAGAAAAGAAAAACTGGCTTTATCAAAGGCATTTGGGAAAAAATGGAAACTTTACAGCCGCCCAGGAGGCAATCCGTTACACACATTTTTGTGTCAAAGGTGTGAAAACGGATCTTCAGAGCAACGTGTTTTCACAAACGGAACGTGTGGGTCTAGTGACTACCAGATCAAGAAGTGAAACACAGCCCCCGTCACCTGCCCCGTTCTCTCTTCTGGTCACTGTTCCAGAGGCCTTCCGGAGTTCTAATGCCATGGATTAGTTTTGTCTGTCTTTGCACTTGGCTCCCGTGGAATTATTCAAGATGTTCTCTTTTGCGTCTGCATTCTGTCTTTTCTGTGTGTGTGTGTGTGTGTGTGTGTGTAATTTTTTAAATGTTGATTTTTGAGAGAGAGAGAGAACAAGTGGGGGAGGGGCAGAGAGAGAGAGAGGGAGACACAGAATCGGAAGCAGGCTCCGGGCTCTGAGCTGTCAGCACAGAGCCGGACGCGGGGCTCGAACTCATGAACTGTGAGATCATGGCCTGAGCTGAAGTCAGATGCCCCACTGACTGAGCCACCCAGGTGCCCCATATTCTTTTTTTTTTAATTGTAAAATATGCAAAAAAAAATTACTATTTTAACTATTCTATGTGTATAATTCAGTGGTAATACATACATTTATCATGATGTGTGACCATCACCACTATCCCGCTCCAGATGATTCATCACCCCGAACAGAAGCCCTCTACCTGTTATACAGTAACGCCCCCTGCCTCTGTCCCCCCACCCCCCGCATCCCTATTGGACTTCCTGCTTCCATGAACTTCCTAGTGAGGTACGTCCAAGAAGTGGGATCACTTATCGCAATCAATATGCAAACTGTGTCTGGCTTCTCTCATTGAATATAATGTTTTCAAGGTTCATCCACATCATAACATGTATCAGAACTTTGTTTTCTTTTTTAATTTAATTTAATTTTTTTACGGTTTATTTATTTTGAGAGAGAGTGTGTGTGTGAGCACAGAAGGGGCAGAGAGAGAGGGAGAGAGAGAATCCCAAGCAGGTTCCACGCTCTCAGTGCAGAGCCTGATGTGGAGCTCGATCTCACGAGCCAGGAAATCACAGCCTGAGGCAAAACCAAGAGTCGGGTGCTTAACCGACTAAGCCACCCAGGCGCCCCCTAATTTTACTTTATTTTATTATTAAAATTTTTTTTTAACGTTTTATTTATTTTTGAGACAGAGAGAGACAGAGCATGAGCGGGGAAGGCACAGAGAGAGAGGGAGACACAGAATCCCAAGCAGGCTCCAGGCTCCGAGCTGTCAGCACAGAGCCCGACGCGGGGCTCGAACTCACGAACTGCGAGATCACGACCTGAGCCGATGTCGGACGCTCAACCGACTGAGCCACCCAGGCGCCCCCTAATTTTATTTTTAATTGTAAAAAAGCATATAATATAAATTCTTGCCTTTTAACCATTTTTAAATGTACAGTTCAGTAGTGTGTTACAAAACTATGTTGTGCTTCTCTATGTAAAAGTTGCACATACGGAATATAGCTATGTGGGAAATCTCTGCACCTTCTCAGTATTGCTATAAACGTAAAACTGCTCTAAAAACAGTCTGTTTTTTGGGCGCCTGGGTGACTGCGTCGGCTGAGCGTCCAACCTCGGCTCAGGTCGTGATCCTGTGGTTCGTGGGTTCGAGCCCTTCATCGGGCTCTGGGCTGACGGCTCGGAGCCTGGAGCCTGCTTCTGATTCTGTGTCTCCCTCTCTCTCTGTCCCTGCCCGCTCATGCTGTCTCTCTCTGTCTCTCAAAAATAAATAAACATTAAAAAAATAATTAAAAAATTTAAAAAAGTAGTCTTTTGTAAAAAGTGACATCAGTCACACGAGGAAGGCAGTTTTTAGGGGTGATTTTATTTTTCAAGTTTAGAAAGTCCATCTTTTGTGATAAGTGCACACACGGGCACATGCACATATCCACAGGGGCATTGGGACATCCAGGTTTTTTAAATGCATGGTGAGCAAAGTCTTGGTTGGCTTTGCAATTCTCACATATTTTGTTGATACACTATATTATAGATACACATCTCTTCCCCACACTGCTTGGGCCTTTTAGGCAAAATGAGAAACCAGTGAGAACTTTCTGGACATTGACCAGGGAGCCGTAGATTCTGCGTATTTCAACTCTTTATCCCCTGGAGCTAGTTGGCCTCTACCACCCAGGAGCTAGAACCTTCCCTCAAGGGAAGGATCTCTCTGCCTGGCTCCTGACACGGGGGTCTTATTACCATGCTGGGCCCCAGAACTGCTCGATGGGTGGGGGTGCCAGTGGGGTCCTGGGATATCCCCGGAGAGGTCACCAACTCACGGTCCTTTCTGCTTTAGCTCCAAGGCTTCCAGGTGACCTCCATTTTGGGGTCCAAGGTGACAGTTCTGAAGGATTCCGAGAGTTTGAGGTAAGACGCTAGCCTTACTCGTGGTAGGACCGCACCTACAAGCCCTGTACCCCTTTCTGTTAGCCACGAGGTGTCAGGTGCACCGAGTTAGATTGCAAGAACGGTGAAGGTGACCCCACCTTAGGTTTTGACCTTGGGAAGCGCCCAGGCCAGACCACTGATGAAAACGACTGAGAGTTAGGGCATAGGTGACTTGAGTGAGTCTAAGTAGCCTCAGATGGCCTTCCCTTACCTGGTGGGAGAAGCTGGTCTCCTATTTCCCTGTCCATCACCCTCCACATGTCCAGGGTTTGTGTTTGTCAAACACCCACTGGGCATTGTCCATGAGTACATTCTGGGAGACCCTGGGTACCCATTAAAGCCCACCCCTCTCCTCTCCCTGTCTCTGCTGAGATGGGGGTTTTCTTGAACACCCATGGCCTCTCCCTTCCCGAGCTAAGCCTCCCTTTTGTGACCCGGCCAAGCCTGGAATTCTCTTTCAGGCTTGTTTCCCAGGACTCCCTGACAGTGGCCTCAGTGGCCTCAAAGCTCAATCCAGCCGCCAGACTGAAGACAAGCCCATCCCTGCAGATTCCTCTTCCTTTTTTATTGCAAATTCATTTGTTAAAAAATAAAGCCTTTGTGCTGGGGTCCAGGGTTAGGGGACGCTGCCCAGGGGCAGATGGGTCCCTGCTGAAAGGCTTAGGGTGGTCTCCTCTGAGGGGGCAGTGAGGGCTATTGTCCCTGGGCTCCTCATCAGAAATGCTAAGTCACAGGGCTGGGGGTTTTCAGCTCCTTGAGGCCAGACTGACTTTTGCTATTCTGGAAGGGGCGGGCAACATTTGCATTTCTCTAGCACAAGGCCTGAGACCCAGGGGGCTGCCTCCAGAGGGCCCCTGACTCCCAGGGTCTGAGCTGGAGAGGGACAGTGACCTCCTGGGGAGGTGAAAGTAAGGACTTCAAGGTTCTGCTTTGCTGGCTGGCTGCTGGACTTGAAGCACCTCTCTCTTCTACACCCACACACAAGTGTGGCGACTTCACGGCCCACCACCTCCCCCCACCCCATCCCCCCACCTGGCAGGTGCAGGAGTGGTCCCATCACCTCCCCCCACCCCATCCCCCCGACCTGGCAGGTGCAGGAGTGGCGGGGAACAGGTGAGGGGTGGCGGAAGGAGCCCTGGGCTCAATTCTGCTCCCACCTCCTTCCTGACTTGCTGTGTGAGCCCCTCCCCCAGTAGCTCCCCGTCTCTGGGCCTCTTGTCCTCATCTGTACGGTGATGGGGTCTGAAGTTTCTGAGACCCATGGCCCTGGAGGCAGCCTGCCTTGGTTTGAATCCTGGCTGCTGCCCTAGTCCCTTTCTGGTTCTGAGCCTCAGTTTCCTCATCTGTTTGTGTGTGCGCACGTGCGCGTGCCTTTCCCGGTGTGGGGGGGGGCGGGGTTGGGGGGATGCAGGAAGCTCTTGGAAGTTGAGCTTTTGGTTACTTGACACTGGGCGCACCCGGGTGCTTTAGTCCAAGTGTTAGAAGGCTGGACTCGCTTTGGAGCCGAGTTGGCTGCCCCTTGTGGTCCGTTCAGAAGTTGCTGGAGACCCCAGGGAAGAGAAAGCAAGGTCATTTGGGAAGATGGGGAGGGGGGAGGGGGAGGGCGTTCCATAGGGGCTTCCTATGGGGAGTGACCTGTAGCAGGAGGGGCAAAGGCACTGTGGCCCCAGCAGTGCCCTGGAGGGTCCCCTCCTGACTCGCACCCACCGGTCCCCAGCGCTGCCCTGGGCCGCTATCCTCTGCGCTTCGTCCTGCACGCGGGCCGCGTGGCCCGCCTGTGTCCTCGGAGCGCAGAGCCACGCTGGGTGCTGAACGTGAAGCGCGCGGTGCTGAGCCTCCTGCAGGGGCGCCCGGGCGCCTCCGGCCCCCAGACCCTCGAGGAGGTGAGGCCGGGAGCCTGGTTTGGGGGGGCGGGGGCAGGGGAGGAGCAGGGGCTGACGGGGTCCCGCTCGCCCAGGTGGATGTCCTGGGCAGGTGTCCTACCACTTACCAGCCACACGGTGCCTGGCTGCTCAAGACCAAGGACCTAGGCCGCTGCTCCCTGCGCAGAGCGCGCTCCTCGCTGCGCTCCCAGGCCCTGCCGGGGGAGGAGGTGAGTGCCCCCCTCGCCCCCTCCCCCCAGCCCTCCTGGACCCACCTTTCTTCCCCTCCTCCCTCCCCAGCTCGCCCCGCCCTTTCCTGTCTACACCTCATTCCCCTCCATTCCCTCTCCCTAGTTCTCCTTCCCTCCAGACTTCTCTACCCCACACCCCCATCTCGTCCCCTTCGCCCTTCCCCCTTCCCCCCTGCTCCCTGGCCCCACTTCCTCTCCTCCCGTCCACAGCTCCCTGCTGAGAAAGTGTTTGGTCAATAGCACTTTTCTGGGTAAGGGTGAAAGCTGATCACTGTTAATGTTAACAATTACACAAAGTCTTCTTTTAAGTGTATTTACCTCTTTTGAGAGAGGGAGGGAGGGGCGGGCCAGGAGGAAAGTGCTGTCAGCGCAGAGCAGAGCCTGATGCGGGGCTGGAAGTCATGAACCGTGAGATCATGACCTGAGCCAAAACCTAGAGTTGGCCGCTTAACCTAAGACTGAGCCACTCAGGCGCCCCTGTACAAAGTCTTAATATCTGGCAGCCTCAGGTTCAAAGTGAGGTTTTAGTACCTGCCCTGGGGTTCCTTTGTGTGGGAACCCCCCTTGTCCTTTCCCTCTCTGTCAGCCTTTGCTCCGGGTGCTGGTACTACAACCCAGGTTGGGGGGAGGCTGAGGTCGGGCTTTGAGGCCCCCAGCGTTCCCCACCTTACCCCTTCACAGCCGGGGCCTTGCCTGAGCCCCTGCCTGTCTCCCCCACCCCCATGGTCCAGCAGCCTGGCCTGGCGTCCCGCCTGACCTGCCATCAGAGTTTCCAGGCTGGCATACTGAGGGAGGCCTCCTGCACGGAGCTGGACACCGTGGGGCCCCTCTCTGAGAAGGCAAGTGCCGTGCACATGCGGACCCTTTCCTCGCTCATCCTGCTGCGTGAGAGGTCCTTGGATCCGGCTGTCACAGGTGACCAAGGGTGGATGTGGGGACCCTCAGAGCAGACTTGAGACCTCCTGTGGCAGAGCGGCTCAGGCAGGCCTAGGCTCTATCACTCTTTCCCTGTTTGGCACCCTATCTGTCTTGAGCAGTTTCTGAAAATGGCTGTTGACACGGGAGTCTGTCTCTTTTTCTAGAAGTTTCTGCTGGCTCCCATGGCTCAGGTTTGGTCTTGTCCTTTTCCCTGGGTTGTCTTCAGTGGAGATAGAATCTTCTGGTTCTCAGCTTTTGTGGGAGAATTCCACCTTCCATCTGATGACCTGAGCATTTTGGGGGCACGCTGACTCGGGTTTCCTGATTTTCTGGAAAGTTCCTGCCAACACATAGCGTTCCCTGGAGCTTGGCTCCCTTGTAGAATTTTGCACGGAAGGAAAGAAGCAAGGCATGCATCTGAGGGAAAAAGATACATATTTTTTGGTGGTTGAAAAACTGCTCTTTCCCTGAATAATCAAATAAAAATGATTGATATTGCTGACCTTAGGGAAGGATTTACTTGGGGCCAGGAGCCGTGCTGAGCGTTTTATGTGGATTGTTTCATTTGGTTCTTATCATGACCCCAGTGGGAAGGTACTGTTGTTAGTTACTTTTTCAAATAAGGAAACTATACCTCGAAGAGGTAAGAGGACTTGTCTGAGGTCACACAGCGGGCAAGAGACAGAGCCGGGACTTGAACCCCCAGCTCTGTTCTGTAACCTTGGTGCCTCTGAGCCCAGGCTCACTGCACCACCTGAGCAAGAACCTGGCAGGTGGGACTGAAGTCCTGGAGCTTCCCAGCATCCCCTCTGGTTCCACAGAACACTGGCTGGGGTCCCAGCCTGCCCTGCCTTCTGAGCTCTGCCTTGGGCACCATGTAGGCAGAAAGGGGTCATCTAGTCATGTTAAGACCTGGGTGTTCCCCAACGGAATTGAATGAACTGTCCGTGGTTTTTTTTTTTTTTTTTTTTTTTTCATCTTTCATTAAGATAGAAGTGGTTTTATTTTTTTTTTTATTTTTAAATATAAAAACTTTAAAAGTTCACATTGCACACTTCATTTATTATTTTTTTTTAAGTATTTATTTATTTTGAGAGCAGGGAGGAGCAGAGAGAGAAGGAGAGAAAGAGGGAATTCCAAGCAGGTCCTGTGCTGTGTGCTGAGTTGGACGTGGGGCTCGATCATGACCTGAGCCGGGATCAGGAGTCGGATGCTTAGCCCCTTAACCGACTGAGCCCCCCCTCAGGTGCCCCACAGTAATCCATTTAAAGCGAACGATTCAGTGGCTTCCAGTATAGTCACAGAGTTGTGTGTCTATCATCGCAGCTAACTGTAATATTTTCGTCACTCCAAAAAGAAATTTCACACCCAGGACACCTGCGTGGCTCAGTTGGTTGAGTGTCTGACTCTTGATTTTGGCTCAGGTCATGATCCCAGGGTCGTGGGATCTCAGGAGTGAGCCCTGTGTCGGGCTCTGCTCTAAGTGTGGAGCCTGCTTGAGGTATTCTTCCCCCTGCTTGTGCTCTCTCTCTCTTTCTCTCTTTAAAATTAAAAAAAAAATAAAATAAAATTCACACCCATCTGCCATCATTCTCTATCCCCCTGGCCCCAGACAACCTCTCTGCTCTCTGGATTTGCCCATTCCGGGAGTAGCGTGTAGATAGAATCATACGGTATGTGACCTTCCGTGGCTGGCCTCTTTCACTTCCCATAATGTTTCAAGGTGTCTCCACGTTGTTATTGCCGAGTCATCTTCTGCACGGAGGGACTTTGCATGTTTTCTCTGTCACTCCCAAGAGCGCTTTGGAGGTAGCCTGTTTGACTGGCCCTCATGGATGGGTGTGAACGTTGTTTCCCATCTTTTGCTGGGGGTCGCACCTCGGCCATGATTTTCCTCGTGCCTGTCTGCCCCACCCCCTTTGCCGGAAACATGCGGAAGTATTGGCAGGGTTGGTGGGCGGCTCCCAGGGGGCCTTCTTCTCTATCTGGCCTAACCCCCCCCCCCCCCCCCGCACCGTGTGGTCCTCCCCATCTAGCGCTTCCCATATCAGATCCAGACGACGGGGAAGTCACTCCCAGCAGCCTGTTGTACGAGTGGGAGGAAACGCGGTCTCAGGCTTCGGTGGTCACAGTGGCCGTGTCCGTAAGGAAGCTGTGCCAGGCTCAGACCACCAGCTTCGAGGTAAGTGCCTTTGGCAGCCTTAGGCCAGAGTCTGGCCTGGGTCCCTGGGACACCCTCTTCTTTTTTTTTTGCCAAATCCTTCTTGGTGTTTAGTATCAGGGCTGCTACGTACAGTTGAGCAGGGTGTGTACTGCACAGCTGTGCCGGTTACAAAAGCAACAGAAGGGGAAGAAATCGAGCTGGTGCGTGCTGAGCCTTGTGGCCCAGTGCGGGGAGAAGATGAACAAAGCGGAGGCCTTTCTTTCACTTGCCCGTCTGGGGCCAGACCGTCCTGTTGGGCCCTCGGGCTAACTTTCTGAACCTGGCTTATCCTGGAGACCTCTCCGGAGATCTCTAGCCATACCCAGATCTGACCACTGGAGACTTCCCACCGAGTCCCAACCCATTCAGCCTTCCTTGGAACTGCTGGTCATTTAAAGTGGAGGAGTGGACTTGAGAGGAGTGGTTTCGTGGCCCAGAGAGATTTAGAAGGCTCGAGACATCTGGCTGGTTCCCTGCTTTGTGACTAAATGACAGGATTTGTGGGAATACGTGATGCTGTGTCTTCCCCCTGCCTGTCTTGTTCTGAGACAGAGCCCTGCACCCACACGCAGGAGGAGAGGCGGACAGGCTGTCCCTGGGGAAGGAAAAATGACACGTCTGGGTCCTGTGTCGAGGCTGCCCTCCCACGTTGCCTTCCTATAAGAACCTTCCATGTTCCCGGGAATGGTGTTCCCATCAGCGGGGCCCAAACTGGCCGGTTTGCTCAGTTGGGGAACTGTTTAGTTTGTTCAGCAAGATGAGACCCTTATTACTACGTACTGGGCACTGTTCTCGGCCCTTAGAATGAAGGAGACAGGTACCGTCCTGGCTTTCACATAGCATGAAATCCAGGGTGACGGGAGAGGGACCGTACCCACCACTGGTGATGAGGATTTCAGCTGTTGATGAGCGCTGGGAAGAGAACAGAGTAGGGATGAGGCTGAGTGACCGCTGGGGACCAGGGTCTAAAGCAGAGGTCATTGAAGTGGAGCCCTGGGGTGGTCCCTTGACAATCTAGGGGGGAAAGTGCTCTGAAAAGAGCTTGAAAGAACCAGGGTCCGGAGTCTGAGCCCTGGGGACGTGTTTGGGGAGCTGGCTGCCCAGCCTCGTGGGAGCGGGACGGTGAGGACCGGTGGGGCCGCCTCCTGCAGAGCCTCATGGTCAGGATAATTTCCGGAACATTCTAGACACATCTCGATCTTTGTTCCACCATCCCTGCCATTCACCACTCTGGGCTGGGTGTCACCAGTGACATTTGGGAGACTTTGTCTGCCTCCGCGCCTGGGATAATGAGTGAGGACACCCACAAACCTGTGAACTGAATGTCCTGGACCCCTAGGGGCTGCGGGGGGCACATAGAGCAGGAAAGGGGGGTCAGAGGTGCTGGCATGGGGTATAATTTTAAGTGATGATGGAGGTGACGTTGAGTAGGGGTCGGAAGAGCTGTGGATGTGGGTGGCCGGTGGCGGTGGAGGGGAGCCACAGCACATACTCCAGGGTAGGAGCTGCTCGGGGAGTCTGAGTGGCAGGGTGGTTGGTGGGGGCCTGTGGCTGGCGCCCAGTGGGAAGCACGAGAGGGGACGAGGGTCCCCTCGGTGGAGCTCACAAATCCCTTTCTCTTGGGGTAGTGGGGAGCCTTGGAGGGTGTCGTACAGACGAGGGAGGTCACGATCTGATGTGCATTTTAACGTTCTCCCTGTGGCTAAGGCTGGAGAACAGACCGAGCGCCAGGTGGGATGCAGGGAGCCCAGGCGAGAAGCTCTTGTGGTAACTTAGGGGGACATACAGGAAGGGGGTCTGGGAGACGAAGGGAGAAGGGTCAGATTCAGATGGACGCTGAGAAAATAGGTATTTTTATAATACACTGAGGATGTAGAGACTGTGTTTATACCTACTGATTACATTTATTGACGATGAAACAGAGTAGAATATGTTGAATAAACAGACCGTGTGTTATATCTGTGTATACTGGATGCATATTGAACACACACACACACACGCACACACATACATTTTGTACATGTGTGTATATATGGCGGAGACACATGGGGGAACCAGGAGCCAGTCTCCAGCTTGCTGATCCTGTGTACCTCACCCTGGGGGTTTCGTGGGAGCCAGAAAGAAAGGGGCCATCTGCCTCGCAAGGTGGTGCTACAAGCCACCAGCTGGTTAGGAAGTGACCAGGCCAGCTGTCAACCCAGGCAGCCTGTCCCCCCCCAGCAGGGTTCTTACCTTGACATTCCTGGCACCTTGGGCCAGATCGTTCTTGAGTGGGGAGGGGCTGTCCTGTGCATCTCGGATGTTCAGCAGCGTCCCTGGCCTCTGCTCACCAGAGGCCAGCCTCACCCCTATCCCAGCTGTGACAGAAGTGTCCCCAGGTGGTGCCACATAGCGCCAGGGGAGTAAGGTCGCCCTCGCCGAGAACAGCCACTTTGTAGCCTACGTTCTAACTGTCATGTGGCTCACCCTCAGGAAGTGCTTGGAAACCACAGGACAGGCCCGCTTCCCTTGTCTGGCCCCCAGAGCATCCTCTGACTCCCTGGCCGGGCCCTTCCCCAGGAGGGGTGGCTCAGAGCAAGGCGTACTCGGGGCCTCCGTCTTGCTTCCTGGAGACTGGCAGTGCGGGCCCCCGAGGGCACAGGGCGGCTGTTCTGTATTTATAGCCCAAGAAAGGAAATAAATTGTTCTCCCTGGGGAGGTCCCCCCCGGCTGGTGGGTTGCTGCTGAGGACCTTGTTTCTGAAAGTGGCTTTTCAGGGATGCCTCAGTGCCCACGGAGCAGCTCCTCGGCCCCCTGAAGGCCTGGGGGGCCCGCCTGGTTGCCCTGGGGACCAGCCTTGCGGGCTTCGGCTTGGGATGCCCTTGCTCGTCCCCATTGTCGCTGGGCAGGAGACAAGATTGGTTTTTTCAGTCGGGAAACAAAACCAGGACTCCTGCTCAATAGAGAGCAAATTCTGCGGCCTGACCCTCGCCAGAGAGGCCCTGGAGTTTCGACGTGGGGGGCAGGGGGCTGTGATGGCCAGAAGCATCCGTAGATGATGCAGGAGGAGGTGAGAAGTGAGGCAGGGTGGCACAGCCCCACCCCCACTGCCAGGGAGGACTCCAGGCAGAGGGCTCGGCTCTTGGTTACCATCTGGTATTCTAAGAATATGGAGCCCAGGTCATGGGCCTTTATTAAACACTGACTGTGTACAGCCAAGGGTTTTAGGGGCCGTGTAGACCGTGGTATGTCAGAGGTGATGGTCCAAACCCTGCAGGGCGGTTGTTAAACACAGCCATTCTTATTAACGATCGTGTTAGAAATAAGTCCATGTTAAGGGCACCTGGGTGGCTCAGTCAGTTGAGTGTCTGACCGTTGATTTCGGCTCAGGTCGTGATCTCATGATTCGTGAGATCGAGCTCCGCTTTGGGCTCTGCGTTGACAGGGTGGAGCCTGCTTGGGCTTCTTTCTCTCTCCCTGTCTCTTTGCCCCTCCTGCACGTGTGTTCTCTCTCGCTCTTCAACACCAAGAAAAAAAAAAAAAAGAGAAGTCACATTAGAAACAAAGGTCATCAGTGTTCAAAACCATCACTTGCCTGCCCGTGACCTTGACACCTGTGACCAGTTTGTGTGCACCTGCTGTAGGCGTGGGTGGTGACATGATCTGCTCTCGCACCTCCGTGCGGGCTCTCTTTTTTCTTGTTTGTTTGCCCACCCCCACCCCATGCCCTCAGGCAGGGGACACCGGTGAAGAGTGTGGGTTTAGGAGCTAGGTGGCCAGGGTTCAGTGCTCGACTCTGCCACTTAGGGGTGAGGCCACCGGCACCTGAGTAAAGCCCTCAGAGTGTCCCGGATCTTCTCTGTTAAGGGGGGATAACGACACCCACTCCCCGAAGGCTGTCGCGCGCGGGTCAAACGAGACGGTGCCTGACACGCAGCAGAGGCTCCGTACACAGTGACCGGTGGTGGTCGTGGTGGTGTTCGCGTTAGGATCGTGCGTGCTTGTTAGTAGCGGACGGGCTTCTCCCTTGTCTCGCTGCTGGAGGGGAGAACCGGAGGCGGTGCTGTGATCCTTCCTGCTGTGGCTGACCCTGGAAGGCTAGTCCTGATGCCCACACTCGGGGCCGGAGGCCTCCCCGGAGGAGGCGGCATACTCCAGGGTGGATACCCGGCCTTCCCCAGGTGGCCAGGTGCTCAGCCAGGCACAGCAGTTGTTGGAGGGCTTCAAAGCGTGAGTGTCTCAGCCCAGAGAATCTCGGGTGATGCCTAGCTGAGCCCATCCAGAAGGCAGGCAGCAGGCCTGGAGTTGAGAGTCCCCGGGGGTGGCTGCCCCAAGCTGGGCTGACAGTCTTGAAGGCCAAGAGCAGTCAGGGCCTGCCGTGGTGGTGACATTCGTCCCACCCAAGGGGTGGCTTGTGTGTCGAGCACGAGAAAGTAAAGGCAAAGCTAAGGGTAGCCTCCGGCTCCACAAAGAGAAGGCACATCATAGGAACGCTGTCCGGACCCCGGGGGCCAGATGTGCTGTCCGGAGGGGTGGGTGGGCCGAGAGGGCCAGTGAGGGGCCTGTTGTGCAGCCTGCGTCTTGCCCGGCCAAGCTGTGTGCACGGGAACTGGGTGCCTGCCACTCAGCACGGGAGGCCAGAGGCCGGGCGAGTGGGTCCCAGCCCCAGCAGAGCCCTGGCTGGCCAGGCGTGGGTTGGGGAGCCTCGGTCCTGGCCTTGGCCAAGCCCGGGGGAGGCGTGGGGACTGCCAGCAGGAAGCCGGGACCAAATCACCTATCTCCGGAAACCTGAGGGGTGTGTGGTCTGAATACGCCCTTTTATTTTATATTTTTTTCGTTAAAAATACCAGAAACGTTTGCCATCTCACCGACTCTATGAAAGAGGCTGAGACTCAGCCTAGATCGTGGTCGTGTGAACATTTAGTGAGCTTTTGTTAGAGCGTAAAGCCCACAAAGGCAGATATCATGTCTGTTCCCCCCCCACCGCCTCCCGCTTATCCCCAGCCCCTGGGTGTAGTGGCTGGCACACAGTAGGTGCCCAATAAATGCTGGTTAAGCTAAAGAATAGAAATGGACCAGGCTGCGTGCCAGGAATTTGGGAGAGAGAAGCCCAGACACGTGGCCTCATTTCTTTGGATCTTAGGACACTTCAGGTGGAGGTTGCCAATACACGTCCCACTTTCTTTGCCGTCCTGTCTGAAGGCAGGGGAATGGAGTAGGTGACCCTGTGCCCTCCACCACCCCCCGAGGCTGCCAGGGGAGGAGGTGTTGCTCATGCTTCCCCGCTCTGATTCCCAGGCCGCAGAACTGTTCCTGACGCTGGTATTAGAGCTCCAGGGACTCTCCCCAGATGAGCTGCTGGAACTCTGGAGACAATGTTCTTTTAAATGCCGGGACAACTGGTAAGGGCCTTGCTGCGGGGGAGGGGGGACCGGCCGGGGAGCTGGCTGGCGGTCCTGGTGGGGCTGGGCCATCTTGGCCCCGTCCCGGGTCCCCCCTCTGAGGGCTGCGTGGTGCTATCTCGTCTCGCCTCGTCTCATCCCTGTGACACTGACTCGTCCTTCGTTCTGGGCTGTCTGCCAAGAAGGTGATTAAGCGGGGAGTCTGGAGGTTCCCACGGGCTGGCGGGGGTGGGGGGGGCCTTCTTGTGACTCAATCTGAAGGGCCTGGCAGTATAAATACAGGCATTGTTCTCTCCCCCAGACTGGGACCCTCTTGCAGAGAGCTGGAATTAGCATTCCAATGTGCCTTGGGTACCCTTCTGGCCGTGGGTGGGGGTGGGGGTGAGGGCCGGGCTGGGGTCCCACCCCCTGGACCCTACTGATGTGGGGCCAGCAAGGGGTGAACAGAGACCCCGGGTGCCGAGTGTCTGAGGGACTCTGTGGGCTCCGGGCTGTCCTGGGGAAGCCTGGGGCTCCTTCCCCAAGTCCTGCTGCTCTCCAAGCTCCTGAGCTCCAGACATCTGGGAGTTTCTCACAGCCTTTCAAAAAGACCTCAAAAAGCCGGCTTCAGATCCCGTGTCTGCCTCTCTCTCTGCCCCTCCCCCGCCCATGTTCTGTCTCTCTCCCTCTCTCAAAAATAAATAGAGGGGCGCCTGGGTGGCGCAGTCGGTTAAGCGTCCGACTTCAGCCAGGTCACGATCTCACGGTCCGTGAGTTCGAGCCCCGCGTCGGGCTCTGGGCTGATGGCTCGGAGCCTGGAGCCTGTTTCCGATTCTGTGTCTCCCTCTCTCTCTGCCCCTCCCCCGTTCATGCTCTGTCTCTCTCTGTCCCAAAAATAAGTGAAAAACGTTGAAAAAAAAAATTAAAAAAAAAAAAAATAGAAAACATTTTTTGAAAAGATCTCACAAAGGTTATCAGTCCAAATTATGAAAGAAAAAAAAAAAACCTGCAAAATCAACACGACCAAATGTCTCAGTGACTGCACAGCCTAATAGCTAATGGAGAGGCACCTCCTGAAACCCTCTCTCTGTATCCTCTCGTTGAACCCTCACTAGGACCTCGTGGGGTAGGTGGCTTTTTTTTTTTTTTTTTTAATCCCTACTTCATGTTTGCGCAGGGAAGCCAAGGCACAGAGCAGTTAGGAAACTGACCCAGAGTCACACAGCAGAGTTGGGAGTTTGAACCCAGGCGGTCTGTGCTTCTCCATCTAGTACTTACGGGCTTGGATAGAAGTGATGTTTGACTTAGGCGTGTTTTAATTCTGTGTGACCAAGGCAAGGGCCCTCAGGTCCTCAGGAGGAAGGAAGTGCCCGTTTCCCTGGTGACCTCCTCCGTCTGCTGCTCTGCATTTTCCTACAAGACCCTGGGTCTCATCGGTCCCTGTACATGTTGGGAGTCAGGGAGGCGGGAGGACCCATTCCAAATCTAGGACTTTCTGAGAGGACAGATGCTCTTCAGAGAGTTTTGGTGTACATGAGGCTGCCTTCACTTCTGGCCCGAGTGTGGTTCCCCAGGGCCCAGATTTATGGCGGAAAGAGGAGGTGTGAGGGTGAGAGGTGGGAAGAAAAGGGAGGACGTCGCTCAGAGGAAGTGACCTGTGTGTTCCGAGGACTCTCAGGCATGTTGGGGCTGGTCCATCAGCATTCCCATTTTCGAGATGAGCAAATCGAGGCCAGAGACTATTGACAGGCAGATGATGAGGGTGGGAGTGGGGCGTCTGGTCGTGGGCAGGCGTGGGCTGGCTTGTGGGGCCTCCAGCTCTGAGAGCCTCCCGTTTCTGCAGTGATGCTGGGGATCTGCCTCCCATTCGGTCACATCCCTACTCAGAGCCACCATTGTATCAAGGTTGAAAACCTTTTCTGAGCTTCGGAACCTTTCTGCCATCTCAGAAAAGAAAAGAAAAATGCTGATGTTGGCCCAGGACTGAACATCAGAGGCAACCTGCCAGTTGTTGGTTCCTGTTCGATGCCAGGGGTCCTCGCCCCTGCTTGGTGACCGAGGCAGGTTTTAGCAGAGCAGTGGGCGGTTCTAATGTGGCCCCAAACCGCTGTTGCCTGGGTGGGCGGACTGGCCAGGGTTGGGACTGGGCTGCCGTTATCCTTGTGAACCCAGGCTGCTTGGGTCCCAAGCCCAGCTCGACCCCTTCCGGGGTGTGTGATCCCAGACACGTCCCCATCGTACTTCTCGGAGCCTCAGAGTGTCCCGGGATGACCCGAGGCCACCTCGAGATGAGTCCGAAGGCGCTCAGGATGTGCGGGCCACCTCTGTGACATCCCTCTGTCTCTCTCGATCTCAGGCAGCCGCTGGTGGACGCCCTGCCCTCCTGTGGCACCGAGCCCTGTGTGGGCCTCATGAAGGACCTCATCATGTCCGGAGAGGTAGAGGTGGACGAGATAGAGGCGTGGCTCTGGTCGCTGGCCTTCATCCCACAGCCCACAGATGCCATGGTCCACACGCTGCTGGTGAGCCCCTGCTCCCCACCCGGCCCCCTGGCATCCCTCCCTGACTTAGCAACCGATTGGACACAGGGGGTAACCCGCTTTCGTCAGGGCTCTGAGCCAGCCCCTCGTGCTGCCAGTGGGGACAGAGCAGCGAGATCTGGGTTGGAGTCTCAGCAGTGTGCCTCCCAGCTGTGTGACTGTGGGCAAGTGGCTTAACCTCTCTGGGCCTGTTTTCTGATCCGGAAGATGGGGATGGAATAAGAACCTTCCTCCGGGGCTGGTGGTAAGAGATGGGGAGATGCATGTAAATGGATTCTCCCCGTGTCTGGCACAGAGTCTGAGCCCTTTAGGTGAGAGCTGTTCTTGTTATTGTTGAGTCTTGAAACTAGGAAGCCTGTGTGAAGCTAGGCCAAGGATTTCTGATCACCTGGAGGTCTTAGTTAATCCTGACGACGCCTCTGTGAAGTAGGTGCTTTGATTATGCCCATACTGCAAATGGGGAAACTGAGGCCCGAGGAGGCTGGGAAGCTTGCCTAAGGTGGCCCGTGTGCCCTTCCTTTCTCCGAGGGATGTGTCCTCACTTGCCTGCGGGCGCCGTCACTTGTTGTTCCTCACCCTGCTGTGCCAGGCGGGTAGTGGGCGAGGATTCAGGGGCCACCAGCAGGGAGCAGGGGTGAGAGCTGGTGACAGGCAGCCAGGGTCCCCGGGAGCGGCAGAGACCCCTGCCTCGCCAGTGGGGGAGGACGTCTCCAGCAGGATCTTTCAGTCCCTCATGCTGGTCAGGCTCTGGCTGACTCTCTGGGCAGAATATAGGGAGCACTCACCCCTGACCCCTGACCACGGACTCCAGGGTTGGCTGTGGGGCCGGTCCAGGCAGGCTATGTGGTTGGCTCTGCTCAGCAGACATAAATCAGGCCCTGATTCAGAGCCAGGCTCAGGCTAGCCCCCGCTGGGGGCATCCCCCACGGCTTGTGGCCCGACAGGTGACAGTCTGGCCACCAGGGGCACTAGCGCTGTCCAGGAGCCACCAGGGCTCAGTCAGTGCCTGCAGGGTCAGTGTCCTCGAGACCGTTTGTTCGGCACAAGTGAGGTGGTTTAAAGGGCAGGCTCCGGTTCTAGACCTCCAGCTCCGGATCGCAGCTCTGTCTCTTACCAGGATGACCTACAGCTGGGCGCTTGCCTTTTCTGTGCCTCAGTTTCCCCCTCTGTGCAGTGGGGTGATGCATAATGAGACTCTGTGGATCAAGGGGCTGTCGTGATGTGCACCAAGTGTCACGCGTGCGGCTGGTGTCGCTGCTGGGACCACTTGTTAGGGATACGGGGTGGGCGGGGTCCCTCGGCTGACAGAGCCCAGGGTCTCGTCCGCCTACTTGGCTTGTCCTCTACGCCAGAGCTGGCTCCTCTCTGGACTGGTTTGCTCGTTCTCTCGTCTAGGCCACAAGGACACAGTGTGCCGGGCGCTTGTGGGGCATGTGTCCGAGATGCAGACTTGCTTTTAGCAGCCTGGAAGGGGTGGAGAGAAGGAAGAGGGGAAGGGGGAGGGGGAAGAGAAAGAGGGGGAAGGGGGTAGGCAAGAGAGTTTAACAAAATTTTTTTTAATGTTTGTTTATTTTTGAGAGAGAAAGAAGCGAGAGAGAGCGAGTGAGAGGGTGAGGGGCAGAGAGAGACAGGGAGACACGGAATCTGAAACAGGCTCCAGGCTCTAAGCTGTCAGCACAGAGCTCGACGCAGGGCTCAAACTCACGCACCATGAGATCATGACCTGAACGGAGGTCAGATGCTTAACTGACTAAACCACCAGGCGCCCTGAGAGTATTTTAATATACTTTTTCTAGTGGAGTAATTTTCGGTGTGCAGAAGGGTTGCAAGGCTAGTACAGAGTTTCTGTGTATCCGGGCCTGGTTTCTCCCATTACTAATGTCTGACGTCACCAGGGCATATTTGTCACATCTAAGGAACTGACCTTAGTACGTTACTAAACTTCAGCTGTTCAAATCCCACCACCTTCCCCACGGTGTCCTCTGTCTGGCCCACCGTCCCAGGGGGCCGCATTGCAGTTAGGGGTGTGTTTTTAGTTACATGTCAAAGTACCCAATCAGGAGACTGTGCTACTCCTAAGTGTCCTGGGTGACATTTGTCCACCTGGGCAAGCAGCAAAAGATGGAGGACATTTCCTGCTCCCCTCCCCCACCCTGTGTCCTTCCTGGTCGGTGACGTCAAAGATCATGGGGATTCTGACCTTTCTGGCCGTCCCTCACTCTTGCCCGCTCTTGACATTGTCCCGTGAGCTCATGTGCACCTGGAGTCGGTCTTCTTTCTCCCATATTCTCTGTGAGACTTGTCCGTGCTGTGTGTGTGTGTGTGTGTGGACTCCGTTCCGTTGCTGGGCCCTATGCTGCCTCTTTGCCATTTCCTCTCTTAGTGGTGTCTCTTGATGAATGTAACTTAGAAGTTCTTGCTTTGGGAAATGCAGGCTGTCTGTCTTTTCCAGCTCGTGTTTCATCTCCCCAATGCATCTTCTATTGTTTTCTATCAGGTTACCTGTCTGGCCTCTGGGGGAGGCTTGATTTGGGGGCAAGACGAGTGGGTTTTCAAGTCCCGTTGGAAAAGGGAAATCAGCTGTATGAGGGTCATAGGCCTGGGGAATATTTTATCTTTTTTTTATATAATTTAAAAAAAAATTTTTTTTTTCAACGTTTATTTATTTTTGGGACAGAGAGAGACAGAGCATGAATGGGGGAGGGGCAGAGAGAGAGGGAGACACAGAATCGGAAACAGGCTCCAGGCTCTGAGCCATCAGCCCAGAGCCTGACGCGGGGCTCGAACTCCCGGACCGCGAGATCATGACTTGGCTGAAGTCGGATGCTTAACCGACTGCGCCACCCAGGCGCCCCTATATAATTTTTTAAAACTGTTTTTATTTATTTTGACACTGAGACAGAGCGTGAGCAGGGGAGGGGCAGAGAGAGAGAGGGAGACACAGGATCCGAGGCAGGCTCCAGGTTCCGAGCTGTCGGCACAGAGCCTGATGTGGGGCTCGAACTCACAGACCGGGAGATCATGGCCTGAGCCGAAGTCGGACGCTCAACCGACTGAGCCACCCAGGCGCCCCGGGAAAATTTAATCTTTAAAAATTAAAAAGGGGGGGCACCTGAGTGGCACATTCAGTTAAGCGTCCGATTTCAGCTCAATTCACGATCTCACAGTCCGTGAGTTCCAGCCCCTCATCAGGCTCTGGGCTGACAGCTCAGAGCCTGGAGCCTCTTTCAGATTCTGTGTCTCTGTCTCCCTCTGCCTCTCCCCTGCTCATGCCGTGTCTGTCTCAAAAATAAACAAACATAAAAAAATTAAAATTAAAAGAGAGAACCTTTTAAGCAGGCTTTTAATTGAAGTGTCACCAAAGCTTTTTTTAAGTTAGAGATTTTTGTATTAGGAGCCAGTGTTCTGATTCTCGTGAAGTCAGGGAGGGCTGGCCGTTCTGGGCAGACATCTCCTGCCCCCCGTCCCTCGGGCAGCCAGTGATCCCACAGGGTCCTTGCTGCTCTGGGAGCCCTGACCTCATGCTGGCCCCGCTGTCCTGCAGCTCCCAGCCGGCCAAGGGGCCCCAGCCCCTTGGCCTCCCCCACTGGCCCCCACCTCGCTTCTTGTTCCATCTTTGGTCCCTGGAGGGCCCAGTCTGCCCTTGCCTATCCCTGGCGGCCTTCCTGGGGCAAAGCCAGTAGAGAGCGAGACCTCTGACAGGGGGGAACCGTCCTCCACAAGCCTGGCTGTCTTCTCTCCACGGTTCATGTCCCCTGCTCTCCCTCCTCTGTATGGAGGAAACAGGGAAGATTGTTCTCAGTTGATAGATCTCGAATAACATTGAATGTGCTTTTCCAAGCCACACATCCCTTTCCTTTCACAAACAAAACACACATACGGAGACATACATACCAAAACACACACATATGTGAAAGTAGAGGTGCCTATACACAGATATGTCATGGGCACACACACAAAGATACAGGGACAAGTGCGGACATCCACCCATACCTGGGTGCACACACACACACACCAGGCTATACTGGGGCATGCACACACACACACATTAGGGCAGGCATGTATACACACAGGGCACCCACCCATGTTGGTACGTGTGCACACGCACGCACTGGGACACGTGCACCCCGACCCACATGTATACTGGGAAAAACATACACTCCCATAAGGGAACACAACACGCGTGTTTACACATACCACATACGAGAGCACACATGCAGACACCCGCACGACACCCTGCTGTGGACGCACAAACCTGGTGGACAGCAGGAGTCTAAGAGAAGAACAGAGTTGGTAAAGACATTGCATTTTCCCAGGCTGCCAGGCTGTCGCTGCTCTCGATGGGGTAATAGAAGCCACTGCCCGATGCCCATGCCCAGACCCGGTTTCCGCAAGTTGAGAATATGTATTTAAGGAGCAGTGAGCGTGGGGTAACGTCCTGCCCGGGAGCCAGACCCTTCAGGGTTACGTCTTGGCTCCACCTCTTTGTGGGCTGGGTGACCGTAGGCAAATTACTTAATCTCTCTGTGTCTCACGATTCAATCATGTGATCTGTGTGACATGTGAACAGCAGAACTGGGCACACAGGGCCTGCCATGTCAGTGTTTTTTATTAAAATCCATCTTCCTAAGGTCGCCTGGGTGGCTTAGTTAAGCGTCCAACTTCTGCTCGGGTTATGATCTTGCGGTTCATGAGTTCGAGTCCTGCCTCCGGCTCCGTGCTGACAGCTCCGAGCCTGCAGCCTGCTTTGGATTCTGGGTCTCCCTCTCCTTCTGCCCCTCCCCTGCTCACATCTGTCTCTTTCTCTCTCAAACATAAACATTAAAAAAATTTGTAAATAAAATCTATCTTTCTGGCTTTTCCCCCAAGAGGCCTAGAACCAGCGCTCCCCTATCCCCCACTCACCCCACCCCCCTTTGCTTTCCTCTGATTTGAAGGCTCCAGGGCCCTGGTGTAGGGGTGGCTGAGCGTCTGGGTGGGACCCTGTCGCACAGCTGGAACGGGCCGGGGTCTGACTCAGCCTGGGCTCAGTTGCTGTTGCTGCTGCTGCTGGGAGGCCCCTGGAGAGATGAGCCTGCTTGATGTGGGTGGGTAGGGCAGTGTAGCCCCCACGGCGGGGACTGGGGTCTCCTGACCCTCAGGGAGCGAGACCCAAGAGGCCCCAGCATGTGTTGGAGGGTGGGGCTGGCGGCAGGAAAGTCTCAATTTCCACGCCGTTGGGAAACTGGCGGAAAAACACAGATGTCATTTAAACATTCAGCTTGCAGGTAGAGAAGTTAGGTTAAAAGCCAAGGTCATAGAGACTGCACGCCTCATCCCGTTACGGCACAGGGCTGCCTCCCTTTCCTCGGGTTTATTTAGGCGAGGTGGGTGTGCGTGTGCGCATGTGCATGCGCATGCGCACGCGCTTGCTGGCGTGAGCGGGCGCGCGCATGCGCGCGCTCGCCACATGCCAGCCGCTCCCCGCTGATGTCTGCGCGTCTGGCCCCGCTGCGGTGAGCCGCCGAGAGCGCTGTGACAGGAGCATTTACACCGTGGAAATTGGCCAGCGCTACCCACGAGGGGCTGCGGTTTCTCCGGGTGGTTGCTAAGCATCAACCCGGACGCCCCCGCCCTCCCCCCCCCCCGCCCCGTGTTGTGCCCGCCTTCCTCCTCCAAACTGGTGACTGAGCCCGGGGTGTCCCAGCCTCGCACTGTTGACCTCTGGGGTGGACAGTTCCTCCTGGGTGCGAGAGGACCTTCAGCGGCATCCCCGGTCTCTGCCCCCGGGATGCTGGCGTGTCTGCTTCTCAGTTGTGACAGCTGAAACCGTCTTGAGACATCAGCGACAGTCCCCTGCCCTGCGTCCCCCTAACGGCCTTCTCCCTCCTTGCTGCACCTAAGCGTCACCTAGGTCCTTTGGCGGGTGCTCCGTGGACAGGCCCCACCACACGCCAGTTTATTCAGACTCCCGGGGTAGGGGACCCAGGTCGCTAGGAGTCTGTGTGCAGCCAGGGCGGGGGGCCCATCTGTACGCGGCCGGGCCTGTGAAGGGCCACTTAGCAGCCTTCTCGGCTGGGGTGGGGGCCGGTTTCTGTCCCCAGCCGCTCCTGCAGACCCCGGGGGCCAGCCCCAGCGCCTTTCTGGGCATCTCGGCCCTGGCGCACAACCTCTGTGCCTCTCTGGACGGGCCCTGCGGACGCCTGCCTGGTGTCGGCTCCCTCGTGAGGATCCTGGGAGAGGCCTTGGATGCCAACTGCACCCTCCAGGAGCCCTCGGACGCTGACCAGGTGAGGGAGACCGGCGTCCTGGGCACAGCCTGTGCCACGCAGGTGAGCCCTCAGCTGTGCGGGTGAGGTGAGCACCCCCACCAGGCCTCAAGGCCCCACCGACGTCTTGTTTCAGCTCCAGCTCGTGCTGAAGGCGATTGGCAACGCGGGCCTGGCGGCCGCCGCTCTCACCCCTGCTCTGAGCACTTGTGCGTCTGAGAGGAGCTGCCCCCCTGAAGTCCGGCTGGGGGCCATCCAGGCCTTCCGGAGAGTTCCCTGCTCTGCAGACGTGAGCTCCTGTGTGTCGTTCCCTGGGGTTGCGATTGGGTGGCGGTGGGTCTCGAACCACTGTTTGCGAACTCATTTCTTCATTTGTTCATCCGTCGCATATTTACTGGGTCCCTACTGTGCACCGGGCACCTGCGTGAATAGGCGTCCAGGTCTCTGTTGACACGGAGCCTGCATCTGGTGTGGGAGGCAAGGACTGATCAAAGAAACACACAAATAAGCAATATGATCACAAACCATACAGAAGCCGTCCTGTGCAGCAAACCCTCTAGTCCGGGGGTCGGCGAGCTCTGGTCCACAGGCCCCACGCTCCCTTGCTGCCTATTTTGCACGAAATACTTTGCTGGAATGCAGCCGTGCCTGTTCATTTGTGTGTTGTCTAGGACTGCTTTTTTTTTTTTGCTACAGCTGCAGAGTAGAGTCATTGCAAGAGACTGCATGGCCCGCAAAGCCAGAAAAATATACTGTCTGTCCCTTTGCAAAAAAGTTGGCTGACCCCTGTTCTAGAGGCTTCTCTCGCCCTCAAGCCAGAGTCTTGACAGACCTGGCAGGCCCTGTGTGCCCTGACCACTGACTTGCTTATGGCTTTGTTTATTTTCCTCACCCCTACGGCTCTCCAGCCACGCTGGGCTCCTGGTTTTCCTCACTCCGGGCGCGCTTCTGCCGCAGGCCCTTTGCATGGGCTGTTCTCCCTTCCCAGAATGCCTTTCCCCTGGATATCCTGAGGCTTCACTTCTCACTTCCTCTAAGTCTTTGTGTATAAATCACTTTGCAGGGGTCCTCCTTGGCTCTTGCACCTGAAATTACTTACACATTAAAAAAAATTTTTTTTTTTTTTAATGTTCCCTTTTGAGAGGGAGAGAGAGGCAGAGTGTGAGCTGGGGAGGGGAAGAGGGAGGTGGAGACACAGGATCCGAAGGCTGTCAGCACAGAGCACACGTGGGGCTTAAACTCACGAATCCAGAGATGATGACACAAGCTGAAGTCAGACGCTTAGCTGACTGAGCCACCCAGGCGCCCTTGAAATTGCTTCCCCGTTTAAGTTTTCCCTTTTTGGCATTTATCACCTAATACACATTTCACAGACGAACCACGTTTCTTGTCAGTCTTCCTGCACTAGAAAATCACCTTCAGGGGACAGGAGCTGGGTTTATCTTGCTTGTCACTGTCACCTGGCGCTTAACACAGTGCCGGGCACATAGTAGGTGCTCAGTAAATACTGCTGCAAGAGTGGACGGATGGAGGGCTGTGCTCTGAAGGAAACCGGCAGGTGCCGAGGGAGAAAGTCACAGGGTGAGGGAGGTTGCTTGCTTAGGAAAGGGGCCTGGGCAAGCCAAGCCCTTGAGAGAATACCTCCTTTGTGTCGCACGCTGTGCTGCTTCTATAAATAAAGTTTTATTAGAATGCAGCCACACCCATCTATCTACCTGCTGTTACCTGTGGAAAGTGGGGAGCCTTCGGGCTGGGGGATGACGCGGCTCAGCAGTGACCCTACCACCTCCCGTAAATGGGCCGCAGGTGACAGCATCAGGGAGGCCTCCTATGGCAGAGATATTATCAGAGCCGGGGTGGGGGTGGGGGGCAACAGGGCCACCTGCTGGAGCCAGAGCAGCTCGGGGGACATGGAGCCCCGGGGTGGAGAGGGGTGGGAGGTGGATGGACCCAGGGTGATGGCCTCCCCTCTGCCCGGGCCAGCGATCTGTGCTCTCCCGCCTGTACCAAAGCCCCGAGGAGGACGCTGAGATCCGCATCAATGCCTACCTGGCCCTGATGAGGTGTCCTGGCGAGGAGGTGTTCGCCCAGGTGCGGCGCACCCAGGCCGGCGAGCGGTCTACCCAGGGTGAGCAGTGGGAGCTGGGGGTGGGGGCGGGGCTGGCACGGGGCCTCCCGCTGGGCGCGAGGGTTTGGAAGCGGGTTCACCTCTGCGCATCAGGTGCTCTCCTAACCCCTTCCTGTTCTCCTTTCCTTGCCACACCCCCTGAACAAGTAGCCTCGTGTGCCCGCACGTCCCGTGTATGGCACCTAGACAGTCTTGGACAAGTTGCTTCTCTTTCTGGATCTCTGTTTCCTCATCTGTGAAAAGGGATGAAAGCCGCTGACTTCCCTTGTAGTACTGGCCAGCTCGTGACCTAGTGCCTGGAAGGGAGACCTGAGACAGAGGAGGAACAGTATCTCCAAATCTCCGATCCCTTCTAGGGTCAGAGAGTACCCTTTAAACAGGGGCCTCTGGGGCTCCTGGCCGGCTCGGTCAGTTAGGTTTCTGACTCTTGGTTTTTGCTCAGGGCGTGATCTCATGGTTCGTGGGTTCGAGCCCCACGTCGGGCTCTGTGCTGACAGTGTGGAGCCTGCTTGGGATTCTCTCTCTCACTCTCTCTGCCCCTCCACTTCTCCTGTTTCCTGTCTCTTTCTTGCTCTCAAAATAACTAAATAAACAGGGGCCTCTGGCCATAGTTCCTAAACCCAAAAGTGAAACTTCAAAGAAAAATAAGTTGAACTAATTTTCAAAAATCTTGTGCATGCTACACAGCGAGGTGAGCCCCTGGAGCCCCACAGCCCGGGTTCAAATCCCAGCTCAGCGGCTCCCTGCCTGTGTGCCTTTGGACGAGTTACTAAACCTTGCTGAGCCTCTGTTTCTACATCTGGGAGATGGGGATGATCGTACTTGCGCTACCTCCCTCATAGAGGGAGCATAAACCGAGTCAATACACAAAGGCATTTAGAACGGTTTATCTTTTAAAAATTTAAAGTTTCTTTATTTTGAGAGAGAGAGTGAATGCATGTACCTGTGCACGAGAGAGGGAGACACAGAATCCCAAGCAGGCTCCTCACTGTCAGCGTAGAGCCCAACATGGGGCTTGAACTCACGAACTGCCAGATACTGACCTGAGCCAAGACCAAGAGGCAGAATCTTAACCGACTGAGCCACCCAGGTGCCCCTTTCCACCCCCCCTCTTTTTTGAAGGGTGTACACATTTAAAAGTCTGTCATGCTGTTAGATTACCTTCTAAAGAAGTGACATCCCTCCGAAAGGAATACAAACGGTACTGCTAGAAGATGTAACTGTTCGTTGGTGGTATCGGGTGGGATGGGATGGGATGTGAGTGGGAGGTGGGGAGAGGCGGCAGTTTTGGTCAAGTAGGCCATTAACCCAAGCCCCCTCACCGAGGAATCAGGGAAGGGGCTCAGCCTTGATGGAGACCCTGGGGTAGCAGGCCTGTGTATTGCCCCCTGGGAAGAAAAGCCAGCCTCCACTCTGATCCATGGCGGATTGTTCTAGAAGCTCTCTGCCGGGTATTCTGAGAGCCTGGGACAACCAAGCGGATTGGGGGCTCCCATTTAGACTCTAATATCCCTCATCAGAATCTTTCCCCTGGGTGATCTCATTTGATCTTTACTCCTCCAGAGAGCCTGGGGATCCCTATCCCGAATTGCACGTCACCTCTTTCCCAACCCTGAAAGATACTCATTTCTCTGGGCCCAGGCTTCCTCTTGACTGGTCTGCACCAGCAGCCCTGGGAGATGGGTTGTGATGCTTCATTTTGCAGATGAGGAAACTGGGCCTCAGAGAGGTAGAGTAACCAGCCTGAGGTCACACAGCTCGTGAGTGGTGGACGTGAGATTCAGACTTGGGTCTCACTGTCAACCCAGAGCTTTCCCCACAGTGTCCCCCTCTCCCTCCCGGAAGGCACGTCAGGATGCTGTGCGCGGGCTGGATTGACAAGTTCCATGAAAGCACCACTGTTGGCCGTGATTTCTTGAAATAAAATATGGATAGCTGGGCTCCTGAGAAGCCCCTTGGCTGGTGGAAGTGGCAGGACTTGGGTTACAGGCTCCGGTGGGGTGGGGGGAGGGAGTCTGTTCCCTGGGCTGCGCCGGCTCCAGATCCCTCCCGCCCGCCCCCTCCCCTCCCCTCCCCTCCCCTCCCCTCCCCTCCCTGTTGGCTGTGACTGGACTCCAGTGGGTTCCTTTGTGTGGAGTCACCTGCTGCAGCTGCTGGAGACCGATGACCCTCTGAAGCGCGCTCTCCGGGAGACCCTCCCTGAGGACATCCTCAGCCAGGAGTTCCATCCGGAGGCCTGGAAACACTCATCCTATTCTGACGTCACGTTTCGCTCAGGTATGGCCATCCTGGGCAGCCGCTGCCCCGCTCTGGGGCCATGAAGCCCTGGGTGACCTGGGAGCTCTAACCCTCGAGGACACGTGGATCGAAGACACTCTTTCCCAGTTGTCACCTGTTTATATGCCACCTGCTTGATTTTTTTGCTCTGTTCCCACCCACCTGCCATTTTTGTTGGAAGAAGTCTCAACTCATCAACTATCAGCCAGTTCATAGCATGCAATGGAGTATTTCTGTCTTTTCTCTAAACTGGTTCTTTTTTAACTTGCATTTATTTCAAAAGGAATCTGTCTATTACTACCGTTAATAAAAAAAAAATCAGTTTAACTCTGTAAACGCAAGGTAATCCGGAAAAGGAATACAGTGCTGATGAAGTAATGGTGGAAGATTGGCTCTGTTGCCTGCCTGTGAATTGGGGACCTGTTTTCCCCTGTGTTAAAAGGCACTAAACGGAGGTTGTCACCATCTTGTCGTAATTAAACAAAGCATCCAAAAGGAAACCCCGTTCTAGCTTGGGTACCTCTACTCCCTCGGCCGCTCCCGAAGTCTCTGGGTAGAAAGTGGGGTGCCCACCTGTCAGCAGGGGTGTCCTGATCTCTTCTGGGGCTTTGATGAGGCTAAAGGCAGAGACACCTGTCCTGCTGGAGAGGACGTGCCCCATCTTGCCTTGTCTTAGGCTGTGGCCCCTCGGTGGCCAGACTCTACTCTGTGACAGGTACAGAGTGTGCTGATCCTCTCTCTTGGTTCTCCTAGTGTCTGGCAGCCTGGGAGCCAACCTGGAGCGGACCCTTCTCTTTTCTCCAGCCTCCTTCCTCCCCCGTTCCGCCATGACTAACCTGACCATCCACGCCCTAGGTCATGCCTTCAACTTCCTGGAGGTGAGAGGGGGCCCACTCTAGTCGCCTTGGGGCCTCTTCTAGAAGGCCAGGAGTTCTCCCATCCATCCATTTTTCCGTATATCACCTCTTGAATCTATTGATCCACTCCTCAGTCTTGTACCCCCTGGTCCTTACATCCATCCACCCACACGTACATACATCTGCCCGTCCACTCGATCCCTCCCTCTCACCCATCTCTCTCCTCCCTCTCATCTCTGTACCTTCCCACCCGTCTGTCCATCCACCCTCTCACCTACCCATCTAGTCACCTGTTCTCCCAGTCAGCCACCTGCCCACCCATCCATGTATCCATCCACACACCTACCCGTTCCTACCTCTGTATGTTCGTCTACCTTCATCCGTCGTCCATCCATCTATCTATCTGTTTATGTAGCCTCTCACCCATTTCTCCACCAACTTCTCACCCCTGCATCTATTCACCCAGCCTCCTAGTCATCCACATACACTCCTGTGCACCCGTTCACACACCTGTCCACGTATTCATGCTCATATACATCTGTATATCTGTCATCAGTCCAGCCTCCCATCCAATCCATCCATCCATCCATCCGTCCATTCTTCTCCTCCATCTGTTCTCTAATGCGCCATTATCCCCATCTCTCCATCTACCCTCTTTCCCATCCATCCATCCATCCGTTCTTCTCTCTCTTACCCACCCATCTGTCTATTCACCTACCCACAGCTTCATTTTTCTCACTCATCTATCCATCCTTCCATCCATTCTGTCCATCTTCCATTTCCATCTACGCCCATGCCTCTGTCCGTCCATCCATATATTCATATTTATCGACCCGCCTGTCATCCATTGCACAAATATCTCTCTTCTACGTGACTTGTGCCAAGTGCTGTACTAGGCTCTGAGAATCTGATGATCAACAGGTAAGATAAGATCCCTGCCCACAGAGGTAAACAGATAAAAAATGAGTAAACATATTGATAAAACAGTGATAACTTTTAAGTATTGTGTTCGGGAAGGCGAAGTTTGAGCTGTGACCTAAAGGGGGAGCTTGAGCAGCCTAGTGAAGAGCTGGGGTAAGAGCGTCCCAGGCAGAGGCATCAGTATGTGCAAAGGTCCTGAGACAAGAAAGGACTTGGTATGTTCAAGGAGCAGAAGTAGACCAGTAGAGTGAGAGAGACGTAAGACGGGTGTGCAGAGAGGAGCAGGGCCACATCATGGAAGAGTTCTTTAAAAAAATTCGTTTTATGTTTTTATATTTTTGAGAGAGAGACAGAGTGCCAGTGGAGGAGGGGCAGACAGAGAGGGAGGCAGAATCCGAAGCAGGCTCCAGGCTCTGTGCTGTCAGCACAGAGCCCGACGTGGGGCTCGAACTTGTGAGTGGTGAGATCGTGACCTGAGCTGAAATCGGATGCTTAACCGACTGAGCCATTCAGGTGCCCCTCACATCCATCACATTTTAAGAACCAACTAAGCCAGGCGTATTAGCGTTCTCTCGAGAAACAGAACCAGTAGCACATAGGTACCTCTAGAAAGAGATTTATTGTAAGGAATTGGCCCACACGATTATGGAGGCTGACACTTCCCAAGGTCTGCGGTCAGCAAGCTTTAAAGCCGATGGTGTTGTTCTAGTCGGAGTCTGAGGGCCTGAGAGCCTTTTAGTTTAGAGGCTTGAGACCTGGGAAAAGCCGATGTTTGAAGTTAGGCTGAAGGCGGGGAAAAGGTGATGTCCCAGCTTGAGGCAGCCAGGCAGAATTACCCTGTAGTTGTTGATTGCCTTTTGTTTCATTCATGCCTTTGACTGATGGGATGTGGCCCACCTACATTATCGGGGCACTCTGCTTGGCTCAGTCTATTGATTTAAATGTTAGGGGCGCCTGGGTGGTTCATTCAGTTGAGTGTCTGACTCTTGGTTTGGGCTCAGATCATAATCCCAGGGCTGTGGGATTGAGCCCTGCATCAGGCTCTAAGCTGAGAGTGGAGCCTGCTTAAGAGTCTCCTTCTCCCTCTGCCCCTCTCCCCCTGCTCTTGTGTGCACATGTGCTCGCTCTCTCTCTCGTCCTGTCTCTTTAATATATCTATGTATATAATATCTATATTTATCTAGCAATCTAGATATACATAGATATAGATACTATATAGATAGATAGATATAGATGAATGTTAAATCCATCCAAAACCACTCTCACAGAAACACCCCAAGTTGTGTGTGACCAGATACTTCAGCACCCCATGGCTCAGTCAAATCAACACAAAATTACCCATCACACCAGGCCTTCAGCATGCCTAGTGCATGAGACATGGGACCCTGCTCTCACGGAGCTCAGGATCTTGCAAGGGTGACACACAGATTACAGCATCTGAGAGTGACCTGGAGGTTTCGGGCTGGACATTGAGGGGAAGGAGAGATAGATTTGGTCAGGGGATGGGGAATGTGGGAAGAGAGTGATGTGGGAATTCAAGGAGGACTTCCCAGAGGCGGTACCATTTGAACCAGGCCTGAAAGAATCGGTAAGAATTTTTCCTGTGCAGCTTTTGCCCAGCAGACGTGGAACTTGATTTGGAAACGTGGTGCCCCGGGGCACTTGGGTGGCTCAGTTGGTTGAGTATCTGATTCTTGATTTCAGCTCAAGTCATGAACTCGTGGTTCATGAGTTTGAGCCCTGTGTTGAGTCCTGCGGTGACAGCATGGGGCCTCCTTGGGATTCTCTCTCTCATCCTCTCTGCCCTTACCCTGCTCAATCTCTCTAAATAAATAAATAAGCTTAAAAAATAAAAAAAGAAAGGGAGGTCCTAGGGAGCCCAGAGAGCCCTGCCCAAGCCTGCTGGGCACCCCGATTCGAGCCCCCTGCCCTGCAGCTCTGATCATCCATGTGACTGAGCAGCTCCTCATGGAGTCCTGGCTTTTTCTTCCCAGCTTTGCCTCCGGCTGGAAAATGCAGAGAAAATGGTCCATAGGCTGTTCGGCGGGAAGTCCTTCTGGGGGCAGGAAGAGGAGGGAGAGGCTCAAGCAGAGAAGTCCCCAGAACAAGAAGAAGGGTCCACCCCACATGCCAGCAGCCCTGACTGTCTGGGAGAAAGGTACAGAAAGGTGAGAGGCATGCAAGCAGAAGGTAAGGGGGGGTACCTGCTCCCACCCTGCTGCCACCACCCGCCAGCTGAGCTTTTGGCCTGGGGTCCCAGCTGTCGATGACCTTCAGACCCTGCCTTCCCTCCCCCCACCGCCACAGAAACAAGTAGCTGGTCCGGAGCTGAGTAGCAGAGATTAGCCTGCCTGGTGGTGAAAAAGCGTTTATCAAAGCATCACATACAATTAGAAAACTGCCCAAGATTGTTGGCGCTTTTCCGCCAGTAGAAAACATCCTTATAATCAATGCCCAGACCATTGTCAGCACCCCAGCGGTCCCCTGCCCCTTCCTCTTCTAGTCTACCCCCTCCTAACCAAGGGTAATCACTAATCCCACCTTCTAAATGCACTGATTAATTCTACTTAAAAACAAAAATCAACTTTGTAGAGGTATAGTTGGCCAGTAACAAACGGCGTGTATTTGCAGTACAGTTTGTTGAGTTTTGACATAGGTATGGGCTATGAAACCATCACCAGAGTAAAGTCAGTGAACACGTCCATCACCCCCAAAAGTTTCCTCGTGCTCCATAATATCCCCTCCTTCCATCCACTGCTGTCCCCAGGAACCAGTGGTAGGTTTTCTGTCCCTGTAGATCACTTTGCATTTTCTAGAGTTACCTAAATGGAATCACGTGACACAAACTTGATTTTCAAAGCGTATAACCTTGGGGTGCCCGGGTGGCTCAGTCCGTTGAGTGTCCGACTTTGGCTCAGGTCATGATCTCACGGTTCGTGAGTTCGAGCCCCGCGTCGGGCTCTGTGCTGACAGCTTGGAGCCTGGAGCCTGCTTCGGATTCTGTGTCTCCTTCTCTCTCTGCCCCTCCCCTGCTTGCACTCTGTCTCTCAGAAGTAAATAAATGTTTAAAAAAATTTTTTTTTAATAAATAAAAGCGTGTAATCTTTTTGCCCAGCTTCCTGCATGCAGGACATTATTCTGTGACTCACCCATATGGCAGGCTATACTGGTAGGTTATTTCTTTTTATTGCTGAATAGCATTCCATTGTATGGATGTGCCAGTTTGCTTATCCAAAGGTGGATGGACCTTTGTGTTGTTTCCATCTTGGGGGCTGCTATGAACATTCATGTACAAGTCTTCACATGAATGTATGTTTTCACGTTTCTTGGGTGGATGTCCAAGAACGGGCATGACTGGGTCAGATGGTAGTTACAGGTTTAATCTTTGAGACCTTCCTGAACTGTTTTCCCAAGTGGTTGTACCATTTTGCGCTCCACCAGCAGGGTGGGAGAGTTCTGGTCTCCCCCTCATCCTCGCCAGCACTTGGTATGATTAGACCTTTTAACTGTTGTCATTCTGTTAGTAGTGGTATCTTCCATCTTTAATGTGTGACTCCCCAATGACTAATGATGTTGAACTTATTTTCATGCTTGTTTGTCCATAGGTCTTCTTTGGTGTATGTTCAGATATAGTGTCTGTTGTTATTTTTTTTAATATTGGATTGGTTTCTTATTACTGAGTTTTGAGAATTCTTTGGATTTTGGAAACAAGTCTTTTATCTGATATGTCGCTTGCAAATATTTCCTCCCAGTGTGTGGTATGATCTTTAATTTTCTTAAAAATTTTTGTCTGTAATGTTTATTTATTTTTGAGTGGGGGAAGGGGCATAGAGTGAGGGAGACACAGAATCCGAAACAGGCTCCAGGCTCTGAGCTGTCAGCACAGAGCCTGATGCGGGGCTCGAACCCACGAACCGTGAGATCACGACCTGAGTCGAAGTCGGACGCTTAACCAACTGAGCCAGCCGGGCGCCCCTAAAATGAACCATCTTAACGCAGACAATTCAGTGACATTAGTACATTCTCAGTGATGTGCACCCCCCACTTCTATCCAGTTCCAGAATACCCTCACCACCCCAAAGGTGACCCATACCCATTACAAGTCACTCCCCAGCCCCTGGAAACCACTAATCTGCTTTGGGTCTCTATAAATTCAACTATTTGGGATATTTCCTGTGAATGGAATCAGACAACCTGGGACCTGTTGCGTCTGGCTTCTTTCACCTCCCATCGTGTTGTGAGATTCATCTGTGTTGCACGGGTCAGTGCTCCCTCCCTTTCTGCGGCTAATATTCCTCTGTGTGGAGAGACTATACTGTTGGTCCACCCGCCTGCTGAAGGATCTTCAGGCTGCAGGTTGCTTCCACTTCTTGGCGAGCGTGAATGATGTTCCTCATGTCCTTGTGTGTGTGTGTGTGTGTGTGTGTGTGTGTGTGTGTGTGTGGTTTCTTTGGCTTAAAGTTGGTTTGTGAGATCATCTGTGTAGCTGTGTATACTTACGGCTTGTTTGTGCTCTTTGCTGTGTCGCGTTCCACGGTACGGAGACACCACCGTTTGTTTATCCGTCCTGCTTCTGGTGGGCTTCTGGGTGGTTTCCGGTTTCTGGCTTATTGCAGGTGGTGCTGTGAACATCCTCGTACGTGTCTTTTTGGTGAACGCACGTGCGCGTTTCTGCGGGGCGTGTAGCCAGGAACGGATTTGGTGGGTCGCTGGGTGCTTTAACATCCGTTCTGTGGGTGAGGACTGTGCCTTCCGTGACTCTTCTCACACTGAAGGCCACTTAGGTGGTTGGCAGCTTTTTGCTCTCATAAGAAGCTACTGCTGCATACATCTGATGGTGATCAGGGAGAGTGGCTGGGGCATTTATCGTGGGACATGGTCACACAGTTACCAGTCGTCAAGTGTGAACCCAGGGCCCAAGGACCCAAAGATGGTCAGGACATGGTCCCTGCCCTTTAGAGCCTCTTGGACTAGATCTGGGGCCAGCAAGTCACGTGAATGAGGCTGGTGGGCTAGGCATAAACATTTTTTCTTAGAATCTATAGTCCTTGGGGTGGCTGGGGGCTCAGTCAGTTAAGCATCCGACTCTTGATTTTGGTTCAGGTCGTGATCTCACCGTTACGGGATCGAGCTCTGTGTCGGGTTCCATGCTGAGTGTGGAGCCTGCTTGAGATTCTCTCTCTCTCTCTCTCTCTCTCTCTCTCTCAAAGAAAAAAAAAATCTACAATCGTTTTTGTCTGTTATTTTCACACTCTTGATGGAGAGTCGTAACCAAAGATCTCTTTTGCACAAGCACAGCAATAATGGCCACAACACTTGGCCTCCGTGTTGGAGAAGCAACAGGGAGAGGTGGGGTCTGTGGCAGGTTCCGGGAGCATGTGCCTCCATTAAAAGTGGCAGCTATTGTTCACCTCTTTTGCCCCTTGTCGTGGTGGAGGAGGGGGGGAGGCAGGCCAATACTTGTATCTTTCGAGAAGCAAGAGAATCTGGATTTTACGTGTCATTTCTTAAATGTTTAAATGTTGGAAACAGATCCAATTTTCAAAAGGTCCACGCTGCGTGACATACACAGGAGGACAGTGCGTCAGAGACTAGTGTGCAGATGGGAGAGGTGGGGCAGGTAAATGCAGTGTGGTGCCTGGATGGCGTCCTGGAACGGAGAGAACGGGGCTGGGAAAAGTGGTGGAATCAGAGTAGTGTCTGTAGTTTTGATGATAGTCCGTGTCTGTGTCAGCCTCTCAGCTCTCGCCCTGACCCTGGCAGTGAAAGACGCTGAGCACGGAAACAGGGCGAGGGGTGTATGGGAGCCGCTCGTACCATCTTGGCAGCGCTTCTGTAAATCTAAGGTTATTCCAGAACAAAAGGCTTGTTAGAACACTCACACCCACACACGCCGTACTGGGCTCTGGGCAGGTCAAGGAAAACACATGTCTGGATTCTGCTTTGTGGGCCGTGAGTTTGGCAAGCCATGTTCCAGACACCAAAAGCCCTTGACCTTGCCCTCTGGACCACCCCGACCCCCGCCTCCCCCCGCCGCCCCCACCACTGTCCAGGCACCAGACCTGATGCTGGTCACCTGGCTTCTTCCTCAGATGACCCAGAGGCGCACGGAGAGGCGGGCGCTGCGCTGTGAGCTGAGCGTGAAGGTGTTCGGGCACGAGCTGAGCGTCATGAACTGCGGGGTGATGGGGAGCCGCTTGGGTCGCCAGTCCTTGAGCCTGGCCGAGCTGGCAGTCAAGCTCCTGAAGGTACCTCAGGCTGGGCTCGCCCCCTCCCCACCCTGCTGGCCCCGTGGCATTTGCTTTGGTGCTTTAAAAGTATTACAGTACTTCTCAGACTTAAGATAGTGGGATTTCAAGCCAGGCTGCCCAAGTTCAAATCCCAGCTCCACCTCTTACCTCCTGGGGAGTGTTAACTAGTCATGGCCTCAGTTTCTGCATCTGTGAAATGGGAATGATATTATAACAATAATAGTGGGACGCCTGGGTGGTTTAGTCGGTTAAGCATCCGACTTTGGCTCGGGTCATGATCTCACGGTTCATGGGTTCGAGCCCCACATCAGGCTCTGTGCTGACAGCTCAGAGCCTGGGGCCTGCTTCGGGTTCTGTGTCTCCCTCTCTCTGCCCCACCTCCACTCGCACTCTGTCTCTCTTTCTGAAAAATAAATTTAAAAAAAAGTGGAAAACCAGTAAGTGCTCTGCATCGTGGGCGGCGCCCGCACTCCTTACCTGACTGACCCTGGGTCCCTGACCTCTGACCCTGATCCTTTTCCACAGTAAACTGTCTGGGTTAGAACTCGGCTTCACCTGGTTCTACGTACGTGGGTTTGGCCAGATGATTTCATGTGTTGATGGGCCCGGTTTTCTCCTCTGTAAACAGGGGACGATGATAATATCCCTTCCTTCCCCCCTACCCCCGCCCCTTGTGTGAGGATCAAATAAGGTCGTGTGTGCTCCGTGCACGCCTGGCCCGCTCCGGGGGCTGTCACCTGCATCACTACGGTTCTGTGACTGCAGGGGCAGGAGGTACAGGTGAACCGGAGGCTGAACCTGGCCTTGGAGGAGCTCACCTTTCCCACCATGTCTGGCCTTCCAGCCCGGCTGACCCTAAATGCCTCGGCTGCCATCAGCGTCCGAGTGCGAGGCACTGCCAGCTTCCAGCAGCCCCTGGATTTCTCTGTGAATGGTTACGTCAAGCCCAGGTAGCTGGCTCCTTGGAGCTGGGGGAGGGAGGGGGGCGAGGAGGGGCCTCCCCTTGCAGAGGGCTGCAGAGAGCGCGGGCACCACTCTGGGCTGGACGGGGTCCCTGCTCTGCAGACCATCCGTCACACCAGCTCCTGTGATTTGGTGGGTTTTGTTTTGTTTTGTTTTGTTTTTGTGCCAAGAGACTGTGAGGAGGTCCCGGGCAGCTATGCCCGCTTTATAGATGAGAACACTGAGGTTCAGTGAGGTGACAGCATGGGCCCAAGGAAGCACAGCGGTGCAGTCTCCTGCCACAGCCCACGCTTCCCCCTGCTCCACGCTGCCTCTGAGGGGAGGGGAGGAGGGAGAGCGGGAGGGCCATTTAAGATGTGTGGGCACCAAGTCTGGTGACACCGCATAATCACCCACGAGGTGGGCACTGTCCTCATTCCCGCCAATGGTGGAGGAGATGGGCTTCAGGCAGGTGCGCTCTGGGTCCAGGGCCGCACAGCATGGGCCGAGTTTGCTCACTGCTCTGTCTCATTCTGCAGCGGGACTGACTCGGCTGGCCTGTCTGTGCTTTCTGGGTCTGACGGGGGCAGTGTGGGCGTCCTCTGCGGGCTGCTCTTTGGCACGAAGACCCCGACTGGGGCTCAGACAGCCCGGGTCGCCATCCTGCTACCCTTCATCCCAGCCATGGGCCCCAAGCGGGTGGTCTCGCCTGTCCCGTCCTGTGTCTGTGCCTATGAGTTGAGGCCGACGATGGTGAGGACTGGGAGGACGGTGTGTGAAGGGCTCGGTGCCCCTGGAGTGTGGCCAGCGATGACCCCGGCGCACAGGCCGCTCTGGCTCGAGATTCGGAGAACAGCCGGGGCTGGTGGGCGAGTGGGCGCTGGGCTTACGGCCCCCCCCACCCCGGGTCTGCGGGACACAGCTAACGTCTGCCTCTCCCCTCAGTGCCCTGCTCCGGATCTCAGCGCAGATGGGCACGGTGGGTGCCCTGGGGCAGGCCGGGCTGAGGTGGGTGACCGGCATCCGGGGCACCGCCAGCCTGGATGGCGGGATCCAGGCGAGGAAGAGTCGAGACCTCAAGGTGCATCTGAACACGCCCGAGGAGCCTGTGGAGCTGCTCAGCCTCAGGTGGGCGGTCTGCCCCAGTGGGCGGGGCCGTGAGCGCCTGCCCCTGCGAGCGAGGGCGTGGGCAGGCGTGGGCGGGGCCTGAGGGCTCATGCACGCGTGTCTGTGAGCACCCGTGAGCGTGTGCACGTGATCGTCAGTGTGTGCGCCTGTGTGTGTGTGTGTGTGTGTGTGTGTTCACATGTGTCTGAGAGTAGAAGTGCGTGAGGTGAGCCTGTGTGTGTGCAGAAGGGGGTGCGTGTGAGTCTGTTAGGTGAATATGCATGTGTGTGGGAGTGTGTGTGAGAGTGTGCCTGTCTGATGGTGTGTGTGTTTGCATGTGCCTGTGTTAGTGAGTGTCCTGTGTGGGAGTGTGTGACGCACTGCGGGGGCCAAGGAGTGGAGGTGGGAGCTCTTACAGGGCTCTCTCCTGGGACCAGCTTGTTCCCAGCCTCCTGGAGAGGTGACAGTTGGACAATGTTTAAAACCCCCCACTTGCTCCTAGGCTAACCCAGGTCTTACGTGATTGTCCTTCTTCATGGGGGTCCTACCCACCTCTTACCTGTTTCCTTCCACTACCTCCTGCCTTTCACTCAGTCCCGCTCCCTCCACCCTGACGCCCTTCAGCCACCCTTTATGTGCTTCTAAAGAGGCCTCTTTATTCCCACCCCAGGACCTTTGCACTTGCTATTCCCGCTGTCTAGAATGCCGGCTCCTTCTCATCCTTTAAGTCTCTGCTCACATGTCAACATCTGCAGATACCCACACACTCCCAGCTAACGGAGGCCTTGCCCTGTCCCCAAGACAGACCCCATGCTGCCCCCATTCAGGTTTATCATGGCACTTGTCACCAGTGCTGTGGGTGAGTTCTCCAGAGGCCTGTCCTGCTCCTGGTGGCATTTGCCCTGGTGTCAAACTGTGGCAGCTCAAGGAGTATTTGTCCGGAGAATGAATGAAAATGACCTGTTGGGACTTTCCTTTTTCCCCACCCAGCTCTAAGCTGCACCTCGTCACCGGGGATGGCGTGAGGAGCCTCAGCGATGCCCGCAGCCCTTCTGAGGCCCAGTCCTGTACTGACAAAGAAGGTAGGCAGTAGGGTCCTTGCCACTGCTGTCCCCAGTTGGGCCTCTGGGAGCCGAAGGGACCAAGGACAACTCCAAATGCTAGAGTTGCTCTCCTGCCCGAGAAGGATTTATACCCCTTAACTCTGTGATTCTGCTTCTAGAACTCTACCCTGGGAAAACAAGCCAATAAAATGTGCTGTGCACAAAGATGTTCACAGCGTCATTATTTACAAGGGCAGAAAACAGGATACAACTCAGCGATCCAGTCCTGGGTGATTGGCTCATTATGAAGGCTTGCCAGCTAAGAATAGGTTGTTACATTTCCAGATGGGTGAAAAGTAACCAGAGGAAGAATATTTCAAAGTGTGGAAAATTTGTGCAGTGCATATTTCAGTGGCCAGAAATAAAGTTTTATTGGTACATGGCCGTGCCCATTTGTTGACCTATTGTCTGTGGCTGCCTTTGTCCTTCAATGGCAGAAGTGAGTAGTAGTGACAGACCATCTCTATGATCAGCCAAGCCTCAAGTATTTACTCTCTGGCCATTTGTACGAAAAGTAAAACCCTCCAACTTCCGGTTTAGTGAGTTACTGAGATATCCTATGACTTTACATTTTTTTAAAAAGTTTGTTTTTGAGAGAGAGAGAGAGAGCATGTGCAAGTGGGGGAGGGGCAGAGAGAGAGGGAGACACAGAATCCGAAGCAGGCTCCAGGCTCCGAGCTGTCAGCACAGAGCCCGACGCGGGGCTCAAACTCACAAACCGTGAGATCATTACCTGTGCTGAAGTCAGACATTTACCGAGCCGCCCGAGCAACCCAACCTGTAACTTTCAAACCCTGTAATGAAGGAGATATTTTAACAACATTAGAAAATTATCTGGTAATAACATCACGTTATTTTTCAGCAAAGCTGAAAAAAAAAAAGGGGGGGGGGGGCGGAAATTCTCCAAACCGGAGCAGATCTTTGTAGTCGTTTTAGGAGTAAAGTCGGGGAGGGGTCCATCTAAACGAACTGACCACTTTAGGCCGGGCGCTGTCCTGAACACTGACGGGCTCTCTCAGTCCCCACAGTAACACCAAGAGGCAGGAACTGTTCTCAGTTCCAGTCCACCGATGAGCAACACTGAGGCACAGAGATGTTTAGCAACTTGCCCAAGGTCACACAGCTGAGAACTGGCAGAGCTGGAATTCGGACCCAGGCAGTCTTGCTCGGTAGCCTGTGTTCCTCTACACACAACTGCCCACGCTCTTCGTGTCTGCACTGGGGTCCTCAAGCCAGGGTGATTTTGCCACCCTCCCCCCCCCCCCCAGGGGACATCTGGCGATGTCTGAGACAGTTGGGTTGTTGTAGCTAGCACAGCTCCTGCAACAGAGGCTTGACTAGCCCAGTACGTCAGTAGTGCCGAGGGTTGAGGGACCCTGGTCTACATGGCACTGGTTCCCAGAAGCAAGTGGAGAAGCTTTTCCTTTGCTGTGTGAGCAGCCGTGGGCTCCCGCCTGGAATTCTCTAGCTCTCTGCTGCCCAGTGCTGCCCACTCCCCTTTCTCCACAGGGTCCCGCACCTGGGGCTGGCAGCTGTGCACAGAAGTCACCTGGCCACCAGCTGGTCAGCCCTCCCTGCTCTCACTGCCTGTGTTGGCGGCTGTGACACTGAAGAAGCAGGACCAGGGCCTTCAGCAGTACCTCCTGGAAGCTGCTTATACCTTCCACCCCCAGGTAGGCCCTCTGGAACGGTCCCCCCTTCCCCAGCCAAGTTGTGGGTCTCCCTAGGTCTTCTACTCTGGGATCAGCCTCGTGAGGACATGGGGCTCCTCTCTGGAGCGGCTGGGCTGGGCTGGTCCAACTGTGGTCTGCCTCCTGCCTCAGGACCCTTGCACAGGCTGACCCTCTGTCTCTGGCTGTCTGACTTGTTAACTCTGAATCTTCCAGTCTCAGCAAAGCCTGCCTTGATGACCCCAATGCAGTCATGTTCTTTTGTTACTTGCTCTAATAGGACCATGCTCTTTCCCTTTAGATCATTTTCATGTCTGTTACTAAAGCTCCTTGGCTGCTGCCTGTCTTCCCCACTGGCTACTCAGTTCCCGGGAAGAGCTTCACTGCCTGGTTTTCTCTCTCCTGTGTCCCCATCATCTGGCACAGAATGGGCATTCAACAGCCTCCTCCTATCTGATCTCCCAGTGTCTGCTCTGGTATCCTTACCATCTGTTCTCCCCTAGCAGCCAGATAGGTCTTCTGAAACCCCAGAAGGTTCTTGTCCCTCCTCTGCTCAGAGCTCTCCAGTGGCTTCTGTCACTCTGAGTAGGAGCCAAACACCCTGAACCACTGGCCTGTCCTCGTCTCCCAAATTCTTTACCAGATTCACCACTGTCCACACACTGGTCTCCTTTTTTTTTTTTTTTTTTTTTTAAACACCAAGCACATTGCTACCCCAGGGCCTTTGCACTGGCTGTTTCTTCTAGCTGGAATACTCTTTTCCAGGCATCCACTTGGCTCTCTCTCTTGCTTCCTTTGTTTTCTCAAATGCCGCCTCCTCAGAGGCAGCCTTCTCTGACTACCCTGTCTGGCCCCAAACACTGAATTTGTCAGCAGAGTACCCCTTACCAGGTGCCGTCCTGTGTAGATTTGTGTCTGGTGGTCCCTCCCCTCTAGAATATAGGTGCCATGAGAATACGGCTCTTTGGGTGTCTAATGCTCAGTCACACTCCCTGTGCCTACAACTAGCCGCATACACAGTAGTGAACCTTTACAGGTAGCGAAAGAACGTACGATGATGCGGGGTCTGAAAGGGTGCTCTTGTCTTATGCTGTGTTCTCCTAGAAGCAGGCCTGAGTCAAGGATTTGGGTCAAAGTGATTAAGAAAAGGCTCCAGGACGACCTAGTAAGAGAGTGTGGAAGTTCGAATAGGGAAGGAAGAGGGGCGCCTGGGTGGCTCAGTCGGTTAAGCATCCAGCTTCGGCTCAGGTCATGATCTCATGGTTTGTGAGTTTGAGCCCCGCATGGGGCTGTGTGCTGACAGCTCAGAGCCTGGAGCCCGCTTCTGATTCTGTGTCTCCCTCTCTCTCTGCCCCTCCCCAACTTGTGCTCTGTCTCTCTATGTCTCTCAAAAAATAAATAAATGTAAAAAAAAATTTTTTTTTAAAGAATAGGGAAGGAGAAGAAGGTGAGTGGGGAGTGACATCAGGTGAAGCAGCAACTTCTTCCTGATCCTGGGGGAGCCCTGGAACATGGGTTTCAGGTCAGAGTGGAGTCCTCGTGAGGCTGGGAAGCTGCAATTTTTTGTTTTTTGTTTTTAACTCCTGTAAAAACGCACAGGAGGGCAACATTCTGGAGGCCCAGGTGCCAGGTGTTAGCACACTGTGCAGAGACTCATAGATAAGTGCGCTGAGCTGGATAAGGGATCTGAGGGGATCTGCTCAGGGTGCCCCTGGTGGATGCCATGCCTTGATCCTCCCCAGGCTATTTGCCGGACAAACCAAGTCCCTGTAGACGTTGTCCTGAGTTTCCGGTAGGACTTTGCTCTTCCCCAGGTACTGCTCGAGATCTCCAAATTTGCGATTTGGTTCTTGCCTTGCAAGGTCAAGGAGGAGCCTGAGAACTCAAGTTTTTGACTGGTGGGGATGCGGGTCTTCTCTCGGGAAGAGGGAGAACCTTCTGACTGGATGAGATTCTGGAGCCTGAGCAGTCTCCTGTGTTTCCAGAAGGACGGCTGGCTCCCTCGGGAAGCTTCGGCTCATGTCTTCATGGGCACGCCCAAGTCACACGTGCCCAGGGACGTCGGGGTGGACGTCAGCTACAGCTTGCCCCAGGGGAGGTTCCGGCTCAAGCTTCTGCATCTCAGGAAGAAATTGGAGCTAGACGGTAATGACCGCGTCCCCTCCGTGTTCCCGGGGCCCAGAGATAAGAAAACTGGCAGGATGTTGTCCTGGGGGAATGCAGGGGCAGAATGGCCAACCCTGGTCCCTAAACTCTTGTGTTGTCCCCAGGAAAGATCGAGACTCTCCAGAGCGGCCGCATGGGTCACCTGGAGCTGATAATGGACGACCGAGACGTCTACTACATCAAGGTTTGCTCCATATCTCCATATCCTCAGGCCTCCCACGTTGGCACCTGCCACCTTCCGGGCATATCCGGCCTGAGTCCCAGGGTCCCTGCTTACTAGTTGACGTCACCATTGCTGTGTCCTCCTCCCATAACATTTGTGACCTCTTGGTACTCAGAGATGTATAAAGGAGAGAAACGTGGGCTCGCATCTTACCACTTAGGTAAAAAAATCAGTCATATTAGTAATTCAGGAGCATGCTTTAAGGTCAGTAGAGAGAGGCAAGTTAAAGCATGCCGCTCCCCAGATTTCCAGAAGAAATAGCAGTGTGCACCCCAAGCAGTCTGTATTAGTTCCCCAGGGCTGCTCTAACAAAATACACCTCCCTCCCCAAATTAGGTGGCTGAAACACCAGAAATTTCTCACGGCTCTGGAGGCCGCAGGTCCAAAATCAAGGTGTTGGAGCCTCCGTGGCTCTTGGGACGCTGGGAGGCAGGATGTCCTCCATGCTTCCCTCCCAGCCTCCGGTGGCCTCAGGCATCCCTTGCCTGGTGGCATCTTTTCTCTGTCTTCACGCTGTCTTCCTCTGTCTGGGTCCAAATTTCCTCTTTTTATAAGGACCTCTGTCATTCCAGAGTAGGGCCCGGCCTCGTGACCTTATAACCCGCTCATATGCAAAGCCTCTATTTCCAAAGAAGGTCCAGAGGGAGATGGGGAGACCAAGGAGGGGATTGAAACCCGTAGGTTTGAGCGTCTTCGTTTTTTCTATTTATCAAGCAGCCATAGTGTGCCGGGTACTTGGAAGACAGCTCAGTGAAGGAGACACACACAATTTTCTCCTCTTGGGGCTTCCATTGTAACAGACAAAAATCAATAAGTAAATTGTACAGTGATAGGTGGGTATCAATGCAATAGGAAAAGGGAATCCTTGAGCTGGGCATAGGAGTCTGAAGGATCAGCCGCGAAGGCTATTGGCTAAGCTCCGTCCTCCGTCCCCTGTCCAGTCTGTCTCAGTTCTTATGGGCAGAGCTGGGCTTGCTGGCCAAGCCCAGCCCTGCCCCCGGTGATGCTGGGGCCTTTTTAGGGTCGGAGTGACCTGTGGCCAGCAGCTGGCGGTGAGCCCCGGCGGTTTGAGGCCCAGCTGGAGGCAAAGCTGGTGACGGCGGGCCGCCCTGTGGTCCTCACCGGGCACTTCAGCCGGCAGGCAGGCAGCCGGTTGGCCTTCTCCGTGTTGCTGAGCAACGTGCTGAGTGACCAGGCCCACTTGTCAGGTAGGAAGAAGGGCCTACTGCCCACTCCCTCTCTTCAGGGTGCCAGGCTACAGGAGGGGGAGGGCCAAGCACCCCACGTGGAGTCTCCATGCCCTCGAAACCTGCCAGTATTAACATCCCCCAAGGGAAAATCCAGGTTCCGTACCTGCTCATGCCTTCCCTTCGATGCCCCCCCCAGAGGCTCCCCTCGACGCCAACTACCTTCCATGAACCCCAGAACAGCAGCTTTTGGACTCTCTTGATTCTGGCCCATATTCCACCATGTGTAAAATGCACATTTTGCATTGTGACCCAAATTGCACGGGGCACGGCTTCAACCTTGAGCACGTGGCCTGGCCTGGGCACAGGCCAGCCTGGCAGGTGCCTGTCCTGATGCCAGAGCTGGGGTGCAGCCCTGTGGCTACGCTCCTCGTGGGTGTTCTGGGAGATCCTGGGGGGATGACGGCAGGTCCTGCTGGCTCTCTGGCGTGGGTATTCCGGGTGTTGTCACTGGCTGAACGTTGGGGTCGCAGAAACAGGTTTCCAAAGGCCTCCCCAGATGGCGTCCGAGGCATTGTTTTTCTCCTCTGACCTGTCTTGTTTTCTACTTGAAGACTTTTGGCCTGGACCCACAAAAGTGACTTTCGGGGTCGCCCCCGAGTAGTAGGGTCAGTGCTCAGACATCGGTGTTCCTCGGCAGACACCGGGGCATCCTTTCCACCAGCACCCCTGTCCCTGGGGCCCCCGGGGAGGGAGCCCCGGCCACACCAGGCCTGCCGCTCTCACTGCCCGCTCCCACCCCGCAGTGCTGCTGGAGAAGAAGGCGGAGGCCGGGCTGCAGGTTGTGGTCCTGGGCGGCGAGCTCTCTGTGCCGGGTTTCGTGGGGCTGCGCATCCTGGGTCTGGTGCAGCAGCGGGGCCGCCTCTGGACCAGCTCCCTGAGGATCAAGTACGGCCTCCTGGGTATGGACCTCGAGCGGGGCGGGGGCCGACGTGGCGGGACCCTCGCCCTCTCCTGGGGCTCTGGCTCTGGGGGCCGAAGTGCCGTCTTGCCTTTTGTCCTTTCATCACCCTGTTCCTTAGCCATCTGGTCACTTTGATGGCCCTGAATAGACCTGAGCACCCACCAGTTAAAACAAAAAAAGATACTTAAGTCTGTCCCTTAAACCCTCCCTCCCCTTCAGTAGGTTCCAGCGAGTGACGGGAAGTGGAGCGGATTCGGGGCAGGGGTGGGGGTGGCCGAGACTGGGCTGCGTGCTCCCGTGTCCCGGGAATGGGGATGGAGGGCTGCTGGCGGACGACGGGCAGGCGTCTCCGGTTGCCCCGCGTAGGTCAGGCGAGGCAGCCGGCGCAAGAATGCGGCACCAGCCAGAAGCTGTGGACGCGCAGTGGCTCAGAGGCAGCTTATGAGCTAGAGCTGGACCACGAGCTCCACTGCACGCAGGCCCCAGCGCTCAGCCACAAGGTGAGTGCCCTGGGTGGGTGGGCGGGGGCGTCTGGAGAGGGCCCAGAGCTCATCCCCGCGGAGAGATTTGGTCAAGGTCATGTATGGGAATGGGGCTGGAGTTGGAGCTGCAGTCTCAGGCTTCCGTCCATTGGTTCACTTGGTCTTTAGTGAGTATCTACTATGTGCCTAGCACTCGGGAGAGCTGTGCACAAGGCAGCGCCTGGCCTGTGCCATGCTGTTGCTGGGTGGCGGGGGGAGAGAGAGAGAGAGAGAGAGGCCCCCAAACCAAGGGAGCCGTAGGGGATATGGATGGTAAACAGGGCGGAGACTGAGGAAGCATAACAGTGGGGAATTTAGTTTGGATGGGGCGGTAGGGAAGGCTTCTTTGGGAAAAGTACATCTTAAGGTGAAAATGAAACCATGAAATGGCTCTGTTCCTATGGAAGCATGCTTCAGGAAGGGGACATGGCAAGTGCAAAGGTCCTGGGGCAGGAGAGCTGGAGCGATAGGAACTCGCAGTTTGCCATGGTGGCTGGCAGCGTGAGCAGAAGGGAGAAGCCGATGTTCCCTTGTTAGTTGACTTATTTCACATTTTCCTCTCCCCCTGGATTCTTGCCCCCATGAGTGCGGGATCTCCTCGAGTCTTCCTTGTTGGGTATCTGATGCCCAGTGCTGGACATAGTACCTACTTGGTCCTTGGGGGAAAATGTGTTCAGTGAATGAATACATGAACGAACCTGGTGTGGAGATGTGAGAGGGGGTGGCAGGATGCCAGGTTCGAAACCCTGATCCACTGAGGATCTATCAGAGAGCCAGAGGCTGCCGTAGAGAGGGGGGGCAAGAGGCCGCGGATTTCACTCAGTCCACGCTCAGGATTTAAGGGGTACTGACCACATAGTCTCAAAGGTGGACCATATTCTAATGCATTGTTTTACGAAATCAAAGTCAGTGCGAAAAGACATTCACCTCCTATGGAACTGTCTGCCCAGAGGAGCCACGGTGGGTGGCAGCGAGGAGGCCCAGGGACTGGGCAGACCAGGCTTCCTCGCGGATCTCCTTGGGGGGGGGGTCCCCAGCTTCAGCTCCGGCACGAGGAGGGCTCGGGCCACCTGCACTCCCACCTGGAGGTGAGCTATGGGAAGCACTGGAACGAGAGCAGCGGTAAGAGGCAGTTCCGCATCAGCCAGACCTTCCAGAATGACTCCGGCCCGGCCCTGAGCAATTACTTCGTGGAGGTAAGCACAGGCTGCACAGAACCGCAGCATTGCCTGGTGGCAGCTGGGCATCCCCCCTCCCCCCACCCCCAGTCACCACATCCCTTCAGGCCTTGGTTGCAGGGTCACCGCCAGCTTCGGCTTCACGTTCAGGTTTTACCGGAGGGCTAGCACTTTTCTATAAGTAAAGTGTAACTGAGCGCTTAGCCCCTGAACAGGCGATGGCAAGGCACACACTTTGGGTGTGTGTTTTTAAGTTGTTTAAAAATGTTTTTAATCGGGGGCGCTTGGGTGGCTCAGTTGGTTGAGCGTCCGACTTCGGCTCAGGTCATGATCTCACGGTTCGTGAGTTCGAGCCCCGCGTCGGGCTCTGTGCTGACAGCTAGGAGCCTGGAGCCTGCTTCAGATTCTGTGTCTGCCTCCCTCTCTGCTCCTCCCCTGCTCGCACGCTGTCTCTCTCTCCAAAATAAATAAAGATTAAAAAAAATATTAAAAATGTTTTTAATCATAACAAAATACATACAACATAAAATTGACCTTTTTTTTGTTTTTGCGATCTTTAGATGTACTGGTTAGTGTCATTAAGGACACTCACGCTGTGGTACAACCATCACCACCAGCCTCCCCCAGAACTTTTTGTCTTGTACAATGGAAACTCTGTCCCCAGTAAAGAATAACTCGCCACTCCCCACACCCCCGTCCCCTGCAACCACCTTTTTACTCTCCACGCCTCTTGCTGCCCAGGGTCCCTCATATAAGTGGCATTTTATGGTATTTGTATCGTTTTGACTGGCTTCTTTCATTTAGCGTAACATCCTCCAAGTTCGTCCAGGCTGTAGCTGGTGTCAGAATGGGTTCCCTTTCAAGCCCGAATAATGTGCCGTCGGATACGTGCATCACATTGTCCTCTGTTCCTCTGTTGATGGACCCTTAGGTTGCTTCCGTGTTTTAGCTGCTGTGAAACATGCTGTTGTGAATGTGGGTGTATGAATATCGGTTCGAGTCCCTGTTTCTAATTCTTTGAGGTAGATAATTCCAAAAGTGGAGTGATGGATCAGATGGTAATTGTATTTTTAATTTTTTTCGAGCCACAGCCGTATGGATGCCCACAGCGGCTGCGTATCTTACACTCCCCCCCCAACCCCGCCCCAGCAGCGCACGAAGGTTCCAGGGTCCCTGCGTGTGCACTGAAACTTGTCATTTCCTGTTGTTTTTGATAGTAGCCACGCTAATGGGTGTGAGGTGTTACCTCATTGTGATTTTGATTGACATTTCCTTAACGATGAGGGATATTGAGATTTTCTCATGCCCTTGGCGGCCATTGGTCTGTTTCTTTGGAGAAATGTCTGTTTGAGTCCTTAACCCCTTTTTGCTTTGTTGACACTGAGTTGTAAGAGTTCCTTGTACCTTCTAGACAGTAACTGTGTATCAGATACATAGTTTGCAAATACGTTCTCCCGGTCTGTGGATTGCCTTTTCCATCTGTTGATACCAGCCTTCGATACACACAAGTTTTAAACTCACAGACAGTCCAATTGATCTCTTTTTACTTTCCTGGCCTGTGCTTTGGGGGTCCTATCCAAGAAATCCTCGCCAAATGTAATGTTGTCGTTTCTCCTTGATGCTTTCTTCTAGGGATCTTCTAGTTTAAGCTGTCAACTGGGTGTTTGATCCCTTTTGAATTAACTTTCGTGTGTGGTGTAAGGTAAGCGTCCCATTGTGTTCTTTTGTGTGTGGCTATCCAGAGGTCCCAGCCCTGGAGTGTTGAACAGACTGGGATTTCCCCCCACCGAATGGGCTCACTGTGCTTGTTGGAAATCATGTGACCACAAATGTGAGAGTTGACTTCTGGGCGCCCCATTCTGGTCCACTGGTCTGTATGTCGCTGCCTTTCTGTCTGCCATACTGTTTTGATTACCATAGCTTTGTGAGGCCTCCAACCTCGTGCTGCTTTTTCAAGACTGTTTGGACTGTTTGGGGTCCCTTGAGATTCCATATGAATTTTAGGATGGATTTTTCTATTTCTGCCACACACACACCAAAATGTGATTGCAGTTTTTGATGGGGATTGAGTTACACCTATAGGTTGCTCTGGGTTGTATTCGTGAAGACTGGATGTCTCTCCATGTATTTATATCTTCTCTAACTCCTTCCACCAACATTTTGTGATTTCCAGTATACAAGTCTTTGGTCTTCTTGATGAACTTTATTCTCAAGTATTAAATTGCTTTTATATATACCAACACTCTGTGAATAAATTCCCCTTGTGAAAAAAAAAAGTAATATTCAGAATGAAGCTAAAAACTTTGTTCTTAGTTCTTTCTTCCATCCTGGCCCCTTCTAGAAGGAACAGCAGTTATATTCCCAGGCGCTGGAAAGGAGATCTCTTTCTGTTGTTTGCTCTGTGGGCCTGTCACAAGCATTTAGTTTTGTTTGGTGAGTCTTGCTTTGTGAGACCTTCAGCTACCCGTGTAGGAGGAATTTGTTACTTTGTAGACATCTCATCCATTCTTTTAAACACGTTCATCATGTTCCCTATGCTGCTGTATTGTATCTTATTCCACCGTGTAACTCTTGTGGTTTCTAGCGGAGCGAGTCTGAACATCCTTGGGCATGCCTCCCTGGGCACGTGTGTATCTCTGGGTCGCAGGTCATAATGCACAACTGGGATTTGTATATTTTTAACTGGCTGCCTTTTGACAGTCTGCCCTCTAAAACGCTGGAATCAATCCCCCACCCCTCCAGCCACGTCCACGAGGAGCAATTTCCTTTCACCCATATGTGACTTTTACCACTGGAAAAATATTGCTGATATGGGTGGAAAGGATACCTTGTAGTTTGAATTTGCATTTCCCTGGTCGCTCAGGAAGGCTGAGCACCATCTTTTCTGTATTTATTCTACTGCAGATGGCTTTTTTATATTGTTGGACATTCGAAAAAATTAGAACTCTGACGTGATTGACAGCTCTTTCCACGACTGCAGTACATGCATTACGTTACTCTTCTAAATTGTGAAAACATCTTCTTTCTGGACAGCGTCTGGCCCCCAGGGTTTTGGGAAAGACATGAAAGCTGGGCGGTGTTTCTGCAGTCTTCTGCATATGGCGGACACCCTGCTAGGTTCTGGGGGGACAAGTATGAATAAGATACTATTTATTCTTTTTAAAAAATTTTTTTAAACTTTATTTTTGAGAGAGAGTGCAAGCAGGGGAGGGGCAGAGAGAGAGGGAGACACAGAATCCGAAGCAGGCTCCGGGCTCCGAGCTGTCAGCACAGAGCCTGACGTGAGGCTCGAACTCACGAACCATGAGATCAGCCGAAGTCGGACAGTCAACCGACTCAGCCACCCAGGCGCCCCAAGATACTATTTATTCTTAAGACGCTGACAGGGAACAGAAGAGGGAAGGACAGAGGGAGTAGTGATGAGCCATTTATTATTACCAGGCCACACGTCACCTGTGTTGTTGGTAGCCTCTCATTTAAGCCCAGTGAAGTAACCACTATCTATCCTCATTCTTTGGAATGGAAATTGTGTCAACACGCTGGTCTGAGGTGTCCCTGACCACAGGTCTACCATGTGGCAGAATTGAAATAGAAACGCCAGGATGTCTCATTGCAAACCTTAGGCTCTTAGCCTCTTGGTTGGACTGGATTGTGCCAGAATTAATTTACTGTAAAATAATTTACTGAATGATTAGTCAAGAGGAGAAATCATTTCCCGGGCTATTCTCTGAGGCCAGTATCATCCTGGTACCCAAACCAGACTGAGACCTCAGGAGAAAAGAAAAACCCAAGACCTCTTATAAATATAGGTGCATAATCCTCAAGAAGGTACTAGCAAGCCAAATTCAGCACTATGTAAATAGAATTACATAGCACAGCCAAACGGGTTGTATCCCAGGCATGCAAGGTTGGTTTCACATTGGAAAATCAAGGTAATACACCCTATTGATAAAGGATGCATCAGTAGAAGATGAGATGATCAGTAGAAGCAGCAAAAAGTATTGGGCAAATCCCCGTATCCTTTCATGGTAAAAACACCCAACAGATGAGCAATGGAAGAGTACTTCCTCAACCTGACAAAGGCCATCTATGAAACATCCACGGCCAACATCATACTTCATGGTGAAAGACTAAATGCTTTCCCTCTAAGATCAGGAACAAGACAGAATGTCTGTTTTTACCACTTCTATTCAACATTGAACTGGAGGTTTTAGCCAGGGCAGTGAGGCAAGAAAAATAAAAGATGTCCAGATCAGAGAGGAAGAAGTGAAACTATTTCTGTTTGCAGATGACATTATGTCCTCTGTAGAAGACCCTAGTGAATCCACACAAAAAAATCTATTAAAGCTAATACATGAGTTCCTCAAAGTTGCAGGAGACAAGATAAATATACAAAAGTCAGTTGTGTTTCGCTACACTAGTGATGAAAACCCTGAAAATGAAATTAAGGAAATAATTCCTTATGTGATAGTGTCACAAAAGGTGAATACTTCAGCATAAAAGTAACAACAGAATGTAAAACGAATACTCTGAAAACCACAGAATGTTGTTGAAAGAAATTAAAGAAACTGAAATAAATGGGGAGACATCCCATGTTCCTGGATTGAAAAATGAATGTTAGCATGGCAAGGCTCCTGCAGCGCCTGGGTGGCTCGGTAGGTTAAGTGTCTAACTTGAGCTGAGATCATGATCTCACGGTCCGTGAGTTCAAGCCCTGGGTCAGGCTCTATGCTAACATCTCCGAGCCTGGAGCCTGCTTCCGATTCTCTGTCTCCCTCTCTCTCCTCCTCCCTTACTTACACTCTTTCCCCCTCTCTCTCTCCCTCAAAAATAAATAAACATAGGGGCGCCTGGGTGGCTCAGTCAGTTGAGCGTCTGACTTCGGCTCAGGTCATGATCTTACGGTCTGTGGGTTCGAGCCCCGCATCGGGCTCTGTGCTGACAGCTCGGAGCCTGGAGCCTGCTTCGGATTCTGTGTCCCCCTCTCTCTCCGCCCCACCTCTGCTTGTGCTCTGTCTCTCTCTGTCTTTCAAAAATGAATAAACATGAAAAAAAATAAACATTAAAAAAACGAAAAAAAAAAGAATATTGTTCAGCAATAAAAAGGGATAAAGTTCTGATACATGCTACAATGCAACATGGGTGAATCTTGAAATTGTCATGCTAAATAAAACAAGCCAGACACCAAAGGCCGTATATTATATGATTCCACGGATACGAAATATCCACAATAGGCAAATCCATGGAAACAGAAATTGGATTAATGGTTTCCAGGGGCAGTGGGGAGTGACTGCTGATGGGTACAGGGTTTCCTTAGGGGTGGCCTGGGCTGGGCAGTTCCTGATAACTGGGGAACTCAGGCTGACCCGTGGCTGTCCTGGTGAGCCAGTGGAATGTTGTAGGTTGGGAGTGGAGTGCTCTGACCAGCATGTTGACGGTGGGTCTTCTCCAGTTTGCGCTCCAGGTGCCTGAGAGGCAGGTGGATTACCGTACGCAGCTGTACCACTTGAGCCTTCGGCAGCCCCACGTGGAGAGCAGCACACACCTGAAGGTTCAGGACAACGGACAGCTGCCCTTTGCGGCCGGCTTGCGGTGGAAAGACACCTCTAGAGCTACTCTGTGGAAATGGGAAGGTGAGTGTCATTTAGGGAGGCTCTGGCCAGCGGTTGAGATTTCTGGCCCCCAGGTCTCTGCTCGGGCTATGCCCCTTACCTGGAATACCTTTCCTTTTTGTTTGCCTGGATGTCAAGATTGATATACTAATTATCCAGTTTCACCCCGCCCCACTTCACCTGTTGTCCGTTACCCTGCAGTCCCCCTGGCTTCTTTTCTGTTCCCCCAGAGACCTCAGAGCCTTTGCACATGCTGTTGCTGCTCCTTGGAACACTCTCTCGCCTTGAAAAACTGGATTTACCATGGTTTATCCTTGAATTAATTTTATTCTTATTGTAGTCATACATAGGTTGAAAAGTAAAGTAGAAACTTTGAGTTGGTAATTGTTGAAGGTGGGTGAGTATTACATAGGGGCCCATCAGATGTTCTCTACTGACGTATGTACCTGAAATATTTCTTTAAATGTTTTTTAAAGATTTTTTTAATGTTTATTTTTGAGAGAGAGAGAGAGAGCAAGAGAGAGTGCGCATGCACGTGAGGGAGGGGCAGAGAAAGAGAGACAGAGACACAGAATCTGAAGCAGGCTCCAGGCTCGGAGCTGTCAGCACATAGCCTGAAGTGGGGCTCGAACCCACGAACCAGGAGATCATGACCTGAGCCAAAGTTGGACGCTTAACCAACTGAGCCACCCAGGCATCCCTAAACGAAAAAGCTAGTTTATAACAATTACTCTAATTGTCTGCTTCATATCTTTCTATCCAGAGTTTTTACTTAATACAGCAACCATTATAAATTCTTGTATCTGTTTCTTATTAAACTCTTCAGCTCTTAAAATAATATAATTATACTGCTATTTCTTGATTTTTCTATTTTAGACATTCTTCATATATTTTTTACCAGACAAGATGATAATGTAACTCTTTAACCAGACTTTTTCGAATATCTGTTTTTCTTTGTCCCCCTAAAAGAGTTGGTCTGTGAATATCCACTGTTTACTTAATTGTGACTCTATAAATGTCCTTCTTAGCTGAGACACAAAGCTGACTTTTTGTTTTTCCTGGAGTTATAATGGGCTTTCCCCCTGTTGGTTAGTTTCCTATTTTCCTCTTACTAATTATCCCCAGTTTTTTAAGCATAAGTGCAAAACTCTTCTCCCGATGGCCAAACACATGAGATTATGCATCAGCTTCAATTAGTTCCCATATTTTTCTTGGAGACCTTTTTCTTGGAACTACTGTCCCTCTCCAATGTAGACCAGTTGCACAGCTGTGGTTCTGGGGTGTCCCTTCCCCATCATTCTGAGAATTCTTTCTACTTCTCTGGGTCACAGCCCTGTTTCTTGCACTTATGTCCTCTTTTTTCTTGATTTCCTCTTTTGTTTTGATGGAGCACATCTTCCAGTAGCTTCCTGAGAGAGGTATTAGATTCCTAAAGCTGCCTTAACAAATGACCACAAACTGAGCGGCTTAAAAGAACAGGGATGAATTCTCTCACCAGTTCTGGAAACTAGAATTCTGCATTCAAGGTGTTGTCTGGGCCGTGCTCCCTCTGTGACCCTGGGTAGAATCCTTCCCTGACTCTTCCTAGCTTGTGGTGGTGGCCATCACTACTTGGAGTTTGTTGGCTTGCAGCCACACTGCTCTCATCTCTGTCTCTGTTGTCACATTGCTTTCTCCTGGTGTGTATGCCTGGGTTCAGACTTCCCTCCTCTTACAAGGACACCAGTCCTATTGGTTTTAGGGCTCACCCTACTCTAGTGTGACCTCATCATAACTACTTACATTTGCGATGACCTCACTCCCAAATAAGGTCACGTTGTGAGATACACTGAGGGGGTGAGATTTGGTATATTTTTGAGAGACACAGTTCAGCTCATAATAGGATGTAAATGTTTTGCTCCCCCAATGTTTAAACTGGCTTCATTCTACCTGGGTAACTTGGCTGAGTAGAGAATTTTCGTTTTCCCCTTGGGATTTTGAGGACTTTGCTCTACTGTCCTTTCATACGGTTGAGATACTATTTTTGGTCCATCGGCCTTTGTATGTGACCACTTTCTTACGCTCTGGAAGCTTTTTGGAATGTCTCTGTATTCTCAGTATCTTCGGATCTTATGATGTGCCCTGACATGCATCTTCTTTCATCCATTGTATTGGGCACTTTGCGTAGACCCTTTCAACTTGGAAGTGTCCTTCAGGTCTGGTAGTTTTCTTGTACAGTTTCTTTGATAATCTCTTTCCCTCTGTGTTCTGGTCAGATAGGCTCCAGAAACTGAGGTTCTAATTTTCTTTCTTTGCTTTCCTTTGTTCCTTCTGTTTATCTTTCTGTTCTGTTTTGATGACCTGTTTCCTCAAGTTCTGCCAGCCCTTCGACTACGTTTAAATTTTGGCTCTCTTCTGTTTTCTAGAGCTCTTTTTGTTGTTGTTGTTCCTGAATTTCTATGAGTGGCTTTCCTCGAATGCCACGCAAGGCTTAGGTGTGTGCTTATGTTTAAGAATTGACCACTCAGAACTACTCTGGAAGGAGTTCTACATGTGTTTGGAGGTTTGGGGGTGCACTTGTTGACTGGGAAGCTTCCATGTTGAGCATTTGGATGGGGAGCCCTGGGACCTGTATCTGTGGACCTTTCTTTTTCTTTTTGATGTTTGTTTATTTATTTTGAGGAGGGGAGGGGCAGAGAGAGAGAAAGAGAATCCCAAGCAGGCTGTCAGCATCAGTCTCCCGACCACGAGATCATGACCTGGGCTAAAATCAAGAGTCAGACGCTCAACCGACTGAGCCACCCAGGTGCCCATCTGCATATATACCTTTTGCCCAACATGTCACTGTGACAAAACTTCCAACCTACGGAAAAGTACAGTGGATTGTATCATCGATACCAACGTACCCTTAACCCAGATTCTACGATTCCATTTTTATTCCCCTTGTGTTATCGCATATCCGTCCCCTTACCACGTCCAGGTTATTCGTTGGTGCACTTCCAAGTGAGCTGGCGACATCCATACATTCCCCTCCTAAGTATTCCAGTATGTGCGGTGTTAACTAGGGTGGAATGCACACCTCTCCAGGGTGCCACTTAATGAGTTTTGACAGGTGCACACACCTGTGTAGCCCCTGCAAGATTCAGAGCATCACCAGCCTTCTGCAAAGTTCCCTTTGCCCCTTCTCACCCATTCCCAGGTGTGAAACCTGCCCATAGTGGATGTGATGAGGCGCCTCTCGAGGCCTGCCGGTAGCTCTTTTCATACTGGGTGTCCACCTTCTGTCTGTTTACTTCTTGCAGGAGCCTTGAACCTGGATAGTCCCTGGCTGATGGTCTCGATGGCTCACAGGCTGTACTGGCCCCACCGGCCCACTTTCCAGGCTGTCTTGGAGCTGACGCTGGGCAAAGCTCGGACCCTCAAGAACCTGGTGATAAAAGTGGCCGGCAGGCGTCGGGGCCGCGACACGGAGGGCAAGATCCACATCTACACCCCGACTACCACTTACCTCCGGGTGCGCATGCCCAGCCACGCCCCCTGCTCCCCTCCCGCAGGTGGACTCCGGGCCCAGGAGCCTGGTTCCCTGCCATTTAGAAAGTCTCCCACGCAGAGGGAGACCACGCAGACCTGAGATCAGGTCACAGATGTGGGCGGTTTGGATGACCCAATGTGTACAGTCTTGAGAATTAGTCGCTAAGTGAATTTGGGAGAGGGAACCACCCCATGCCCCCATCCCATCTCGCTTTCCCATTTTCCTTTTTTTTTTTTTTTTTTTTTTTTAATGATTGATTTTGAGGGAGGGGGCAGAGAGAGGGGGCCAGAGGACCCAAAGCAGGCTCTGTGCTAACAAATGAGCCCAGTGCGGAGCTCAAACTCACAGACTCTGAGATCGGACGCTCAGCCAGCTAGCCACCTGGGCGTCCCTCACTTTGCCATATTCTTGCTTAGCAGCTGATAAAAATAGGAAGGCAGGTTGGAGGGTAACTCAGCAATAAGCAGACCTCAGGCTTTTGCCGAAAACCAGATTAAAAACTCCTTCAAGGTCATAGGTGACTTTTGTACCAGCTGCTGGATGTAATTAAGTATGCTTCTGTGTACCTGTTTGATCTCAGAAGCCAAGAGATTTGAAAGAAACCCAGTCAGTGGAAGATGCCCTGGGTGTCCCACGAGGGAGCCGGGCACATCCATCCCCTCCCCGCGTTGGGATGATGGGTGGACCCAGCAGGAGGTCCAGGCCTGATTTGGACCCAGAAGGAGGCAGCTCCATGGGCCCATGTGGGGACAGTGCAGCCCCCTCTGAGTCAGGGGCAGAGTGGGAGCAGGATGGAGGCGTGAGGAGTCGGGCATCACTGGCAAGCTTGGGGACTCAGGAGGGACTAGCACGTGGCAGCCAGAGCCACGTTTGAATCTGGAGCTGACAGATGAGCTGGTGGATTGTCAATGGGGAGGAGGGAGCACGAGACACAATGTAAATGACCCCAAGGCTCTGGCCGAGCAGCTGTGTGGGTAGGAGGTGCCTTTCACTGAAATGGACGGCTGGCGTTCGCGGGGGGGTGGTGGGCATGGTTCTGGGGGGAGACCCGAGGGTCAGTGACCTACGGGACAAGGTGTCACGGATTTCTAGTATTTGGCAGTGGGTTCACTAATCCCTAAACCCCATTTTGACCCCATCACCTCCTCTCCTGAGGCTTGGAGCTGTGTGAACAGCGGACAGTGGCCTGTAGGGTATAGACGCCGTGCTATTCCTCGTGGGGCCTGTGCCGGGGGCCGGGGGCTGGGGTGCACAGCCGTGTGTGGGGCTACAGTGTCCTCCCTCCCCCAGCTCCAGGACAACACCCAGTCTTCCCAGGCCTTTGAAGACCACAGCGCTGATGCAGGGAAAGAAGGCCACCCGCATGTGTGTGTCCCTTGGGACACACAGACCCTGCCTGCTGATAATGGTGGCCCCGTGAGGTCATAGTCCCTTTCCAAGCTGAAGAGGAGAGAGGGGGAAGGGAGTTATCTTCTCCGATAACTCAGATTCTCCCTCTGTTCAGGGCTGAGAGATGGAGGGAAGTTTTTCCTCTTTTCTCAAGACCCTGTGGGAAACATGCAATTCTGGTCCCCGGGGGCCAGACGGGAAAGGCCTCCCGGAGGTGGTATCGGAGGGGTTTTGAAGGATGGGTAGGAGTTCACCAAGTGGTAATGGGGAGAAAGGGCGTCCCAGGGGAGAACATAGGGTCACCCTCCACATCCTCGATGTAGGTGTCCACGGCGATGGCCTTGGCACAGAGCCTCTTCCGCAGCCAGACTGAAGTAGAGTCAGCATGGGGTGCGACTTTGAAGAGTGAGATCCACGCAGAGAACAGCCAGGAGCTTAAGATACTGCATGGCTGGTTGAAGGGCCCCCTGCAGGAGGTGAACTTAACGGCAGCTTACAGGCACATGGAGCAGGTATGTCCCGGTAGCCCTTGCTGGAGGCGCCGCTCTTCAGAGACCTCAGATCTCTCCCCTGGGGTGGGAGAGGGCTCAGTGCCACTAGCTTGGTCTATGACCTTGGGCTTCCCTGAGCCCAGTTTCTCTGTTTGTAAAAGGAAACTAGCCATATTAGCACAGATCCGTGCTAGCAAAGCCCTGCCTTGTGGAGCCAGAAGCCTGAGAAGTTCGTTTCCCCGCTGGGCGCCTGGGGAGGTGCAGGCATGGTGGTGATACCGTGCGACGTTGCGGTCTGATCCAGGGTGAGGCTGCCATGCAGTTCAGCAGCCCTTGTCAGATGCCATACCCAGGGCAGTGGATGGGCAGGGGGAGGAGCCCCTTGGACCCCCGGGTGGGAGGTTGAAGGAGCTCGGTTTCCGCTGGCCATCCGTCCCCGTCAGCCTGGTCTTTGTTGTAGCCTCGGAAGACCCACGCGTCACTGGTGGCTCTGGTGACCAGCATGAGTGGCCGGCCTCAGGGCCTGGAGCTGGAGGGCAAGCTGGAGGAGGTGACGCGTGACGGGAGGTTGTACCAGAAGCGGGGAACCTTCCTCCTCAGGTACATGCACTCCCTTCCCCTTATGAGCATTGTCTGCCCAGGCCTCTGCTTCTGCAGCGTGGAGGGTCACGGGGGACAGGGTGAACTGTGCTCCTGGGAGGTCCACGCTGGCCTGCAGGGCCCAGACAGAGCCCGGAGCTCAGAGACAAGCCATCTGCGTCCCTTGGAAGCCCCCTCATCCCTAGTGCCCCTTCCATTCGGATGCTAAGAAACCTGGGAGCAGAAATCTGTCCCCACCGCAGCCTGAAAGTCGTTCTGGGGAATGTTTTCAGTTCCTGGAGGCACAGCTGGTTGCAAAGGTGGCTCTTGTGGTTGGGGATGGAAGAGGGGGGATTTCATGAACTCCAGGCCATGTCCAAACCCTCTGCCTGACCTTGGTCATCTCGTGTCCAAACAGCAGTAACAGAAGAGTACCAGCAGCTGTTATCTGCATAGATCTCATTCGTTCGTTTGTTTTGTTTCTATTTGTTGAGTAGTACCTACTATGTGCCATGTACTTTTCTGGGTGTCTGGAAAACAGAGAATAAAAAAGACAGAAGTCCTGGCCCTCAGGGAGCCTGTACTCTTTATGTAGACTTTCTGTCCAATGGTCCCAACCACCGTGTGACGTGGGTGGGGGGCTAGTATTTTAGCTCCCATTTCACAGGTGGGAACACCGAGGCACCGAGGCGTCAACCAAGGTAACAGACCCCAGGTGCTGCCTGTGCTTGGGTCTCTGCTGCCAAGGGGCGAGGGTGACCCCTGCCGTGCCCCGGTCCCTGGGTGAGGCGAGGCGAGACGGGGAATGGGTGTCGGTTGGCAGATTATAATGCGCAGGTCGGGGTATGCCCTCATGTTCTCTCTGTGACGGTCTTTGCTCTGGTGCTTGCGACAGGCCCTGTCTGAGCTCACGGGGCCCCGCGGCCCCCCGCCCCTGCCAGCTGTTTTAATAGCCATTCTTTGGCCCGTTGTCCTCTCTCTCCGCCAGGCACCCCTTGCCTCTGCCCATCCCGCGGAGTCTGCTCCTGCAGGAGACCTTCACGGTGGACAGGCCACACCAGCGATGCTCCCTGGAAACCAGGCTGGTCCTGAACGGCCGAGAGGAGACCCTGCAGACGATAGTCCTGGGCTACCAGGCAGGACACCCCTACGTAAGTGGGCTCCGGGGTGCAGCTGGAGAGGAGGCTGGGCCCAGGGGGAGGCCCCTTGTCTGCTTCTGACCTGTCCTTGTGTGTGTGTGTGTGTGTGTGTGTGTGTGTGTGCGCGCGCGCACGTGTGTGCTCTTCCCTCCCAGGTGTGTGTGGGCCTGACCCACCCGTACAGCAGCAAGGCCATCCCTGGGAACGCGGAGGGTTGCGCTGCTGCTTGGAGTCAGCACGCCGTAAGTGAGAAGGCCCCGGAGGCCCCAGGCACCTTGCACCCCAGCGGCCCGCGATCCAAGTGCCGTCATCTCCACTCTGGGCGAGCAGAATGCTCTCCTACCCGGGTTTTCTGTTCCACTCTGTCCCCATTCTTCTACCCTGCGTGGCTGCCAGAGGGGGCTTTTCAATATGCCCGCTTAAAGTCATGCCCCTCGTCACAGTTCTCTCTGGACACAGACCCCAGCTCTGCCCCGCTGGTCTCGCTGACCCTCCAGGCCACCTGAGACCACTCTCTCCCTTTTGCTGCCTCCTTTCCCTTCCTCACCTGGCTCTTTCCTGCCCCAGGACCCTTGTGTGTTCTGTGCCTGGAGCTGTTCGTCTCTCCTTCAGCTTTACCTTCATCCCTTTACTCATTGTTGGGGGTTCAGCTCATACGTCACGTCTTCTGGGAAGCTTTATCGCGACCCCAGACCACCTTCCATCCCCCAGCTACCCCTCCTGCACCACCCCCCACCTCTGCTTCTGGCTCCTGTTGGAGATCTCGGTTCTCTTTTGATAGGATTCTTTGACCAATTCCTTTCTCCCCTACTAGTCTGTAAGACTCGTGTTCAGTACCGTATCTGTTTTACAGGCATACCTCATCCGATGGCACTCTATTACGCTTGGCAGATTTTGCTTTTTTTTTTTTTTTTTTTAAATACAAATTGAAGGTTTGTGGCCACCTTGTATCCAGCCGGGCTGTTGGTGGGGTTTTACCAACAGCGTTTGCTCACTTCGGGTCTCCGTGTCACATTTTGTTAACTCTTGAAGCAGTTCGCGGTTTCATTATTGTATTTGTTACAGTACCGTGTGACCGGTGATTACCACTGGCTCAGACGACGGTTAGCAGTTTTTAGCAATAAGGTATCTTTAAGGTATATGCATTGGTTTTTTAGACACGATGCTCTTCTGCACACTCAGTTGACTGCAGTGTCAACATAACTTGTGTGTGCACTGGGACAGCAAGCATTTTATCTGACTTGCTCATTGCGCGAATCACTTCATTAGGGTGGTCCCGGAACCACACCTGCAGTATCTCCAGAGTGCACCTCGATTTACCTTTAGAGCCTCAGGGCCTGGCGCGTCGTCAGTGCTTAATGAATAGTCACCTCAGTGCCATTGAACATCTGTCGTGTCCCTGACCCAGAGCAGGGGTTGACCACCTATTTCTGTGAGGGAGCAGACAGTAACTCTTTTTCCCTGTGTAGACCATACGGTCTCCGCCCCCTCGTTGCACAAAAAAACACCCTGGAAAACACAAATGAACAGGCACAACTGTGTTCTGATAAAACTTTTGCTAATGGACTGAATGTGTCCCCCCCCCCCCAGATTTGCACATTGAAGGCCTAATGTGAAGGTATTGGGAGGCGTGGGGTTAGCTCATGAGGTAGAGCCCCCGTGAAGAGATGAGGGCCGCCCCCCACCCCCCGACCCCCCCCCTCCCTGCCGTGAGGGCACAGTAAGGAGACAGCCACGTGTAAGCCAGAACCCAGCCACGCCGGTGCGCCCTGATCTCAGATTTCCAGCCTCCAGAACTGGCAGAAATAAGTTCCAGTTGCTTAAACCGCCCGGTCTCTGGGATTGTTGTTACAGCAGCCCCCACTGACAAACACAACCGTATACACGGAAGACGTATATACGGCCTGACCCTCTGGCCGTAGCTTCCTGGACCCCTGCCTCAGAATGTGTTCGCATTCGTCTTCCTAGGCATGAGACTCGTGTTTGCGATGTGCCCTTGGCAAACGATTCCACAACCCTGGACCCCCGTCTTCCCGTCTGTAAAATGGAGACAGTACGCATCTCTTAACGCAGTGGTTGTGAGAACCAAGATGTAACGTAATCCTCTCCCTCAGGGACCTGACGGGTGCCCCCTCAGCCCTCATCCCGGACTCCTTCCTGATCCCTCTAGGGCAGAAGCCCCGGGAGGTAACCCCGTTCTCCAGCAAGCATTTATTGAGCACCTACTATGTGCCAGGCCCTGGACGAAGAACTTAGTGGTGGTTTCTCCCTTGCGGGATATACAGAGGCCTGCTGAAGGGTGAAGTGGGACCAGCTATTGAGCACAGAGACGTCTCCTTCTGGAGCCCCACATCCCTACCAGTTAAACAGGGCTGTAGATGGCTGCCAGAGGCCCGAGGCTGAAGTCCTTGGAGCTCCTGACAGGAAACAGAGGGCATAATGACGACCCCAAACACCTGCAGAAATACCTCCCCATGGTGTTCAGTGTTGTTTAAACCGGAGATTGCAGAATGGCGCCGTGGGCCAGATCCAGCCTCCAGATGTGTTTTGTTTGGCCTGCTTAGCACTTAACATGTTTTAAAACATCGTCAACATCGAACATCGGAAGATTTGGGGGTAAAAATCAGATTTCTGCTTCTAATTAAAAAGGAATCAGAAGATCTGACACATGGGGTCCCAAATCCCACCTGGTAACAAGAAACGAGAACCAAGTAGGTGGGAGCCTTTGAATCTAGCTGAGTATGGCTGCCCGTTCTTCTTTAATGTTTATCTTTGAGAGAGAGAGACCGAGCACTAGCGGGGCAGGGGCAGAGAGAGAGGGACACACAGAATCCGAAGCAGGCTCCAGGCTCTGAGCTGTCAGCACAGAGCCCGACGTGGGGCTCGAACCCACGAACTGGGAGATCATGACCTGAGCCGAAGTCGGACGCTTAACCGACTGAGCCACCCACGGGCACCCTGGCTGCCCGATCTTTTCAAAACCCTCTCTGTGTTTAATGGCACGCTTTCCTTTTCTTCTCTTGGAAGAATTTATTCCTATTCCCTGTTGTTTCTAAATTAAAGCCATGTATTCTTCTAAAGTTATACACTAGCGATAAAATTCTGTGGCAAGGCGTTTGTAACTTCTCAGTGAACCCAGATGGGCACAGATGGCGCCCTGCTCCCGGGTGCTTAGCATGTGGCAGAGGCTAGTGGCTGCTAAGTGAACAGATGATCCCCCCACGGGTGGTAGGATCCTATGGCTGCCGCACAAAGTACCACACCCTTGGTGGCTTAAAACAGCACACTCTTACCTTGGAGATCTGGAGATGAGAAATCCCAAATGGGTTTCACCTGGCTAAAATCAGGTGTTGCTGGAGTTACATGCCTTCCAGAAGCTTCAGGAGAGAATCCGTTTCCTCGTCTTTGCTAACTTGTTAAAGCCACCCATGGTTCTTGGGTTGTGGTTCCTTCTCTGTCTTCAAAGCCAGCAGAAGTAGCAACTTCCCCTCCTTCCTCCCTCCCTCCCTCCGTCCCTCTCTCTCTCTTTTCCAGCCTGTCTTTGGCCTTGGGGTTGCAGGCTATCACTGGTGATTCTGGATTCTTCCAGCTATTTCTTGAGCACCTACTATGCACCAGGTCCTGCATTAAATACGAGGCATACAGCAGTGAACAAAACAGACTAATACCAGGACACTCCTTTGGAATGAGACACAGACCCTCAAGTTTGCCCCCTCAGGCCCACCCCACAAACTCTGCCTGTGGGCACCGGACTTGACCATCCCTGTTGGAAAGACCCTGGTGCACTTGGTCCCACTCCCTGCCCTGTGAGTGGGTGGGTAGACATCTTGGGACCACTTTGTTCTCACCGCTGGGTTCCCGGGGTGGCTTCTGCAGGCCCTTGGAAATGGGAAGTCACGTCTCTGAATGCCACGGGTTCTTGCTCACCCAGGCTAAGGGCAGGGAGGTGGAGGCCACCTTGAAAGTCAACCAGAACGTCGTGCTGCACTTAAGGGGTCTGCACCATGACAGATCTCAGGGTGAGGAGATCTGGCACCGCCTGGCCCTGAACGCGGCTCATTCCTCCCAGGTACCCGTCCCCAGGTTGGGCAGACACTGTTGGGTGGCCCCTGAGCAGAGCTCTCAACCGTTGGGAGAGAGTAAACGGTACCGTTGCTTTCCAGCTGAGGCTCCCCCAGGCCCTGAGTTTGGATGGGGACGTTGTCTTCAGACGGGGTTCCCCGGGACTGTTTGACTTCAGTGTGGACGCAAGGGCTACCGCCAGCCCCGACGTCCCATCCCAGGTCAGTTCTGCCTCTTTGGTGGGGGAGGAGCGGCATTCGTGTTAGAGTGCAGGTGTCTGATGGGGGGGGGGGGGCCGGAGGGGGGGCCGGGGGCCCTGCAGCACCTACTTTGGGAGTATGCGTGGGAAAGGGACGGTGAGAATTATGCAGAAGGTTTCCGTGGGCCAGTCCCTGAAGTGGGCCCTGCCACTCCTGCCCACATCCCATTGGCTGGAACTTATCACCTGGCCCCCCCAGCTGCAAGGGAGGCTGGGAAATGTAGTTCTCGCTGCGTGTCCAGAAAATGCAGCTCGGTGACTATCTAGCAGCTGCTAGAGGTATCTTTGTTCAATCATTTGCTCTACACGGGTTGGGTCTCTGCTGCACTATGTGCTGGGGACGCACAGGTGACTGTTTCTGTCTTCACCTCCAGAGAGCTTTCAAGTTCAAATCTTAGCTACCCTGTGGACTTGGTGTGTGACCTTGGGGAAATTACTCAACCCCACTGAATATCATTTTTTTTCACCTGTGAAATGGAGCTCGACATACCAGCGTGTGAGAGGAGCGGTGACGATTAAATGAGGCGACGGTTGTAAAGCCAGTTGTCCAGTGTCTACCTCCTGGTCAGGGTCAGATAGAATGCAGCCGTGGACATGGGAGACATGAGCAGGCACCGTGGCAGGGGACGTAGGGGTTCCAGGGTCCCAGAGTTATCTTCCCAGCCCCATGTCTGGGGCTGTACTTCTCACGCTTGCAAGTAACAGAGCCTGAGTAACATCTGGGGCCAAGAAGCATCACAGAAGGTGCTGTTGGCCTGGGCTTTGGGCAAACTCTGGGATGACCGTCCCCCTTGGAGCGCCCAGCCAGCTACCTTCTGGGGTTCTCCCTCTCCCTCCTCTGCTCCCTCTGACCCTCCCCCTCCCCCTCGGCCTCTCAACAGGTCTCAGTCCAGCTGAACGGATCTGACTCCCACTTGGTGTTCCTCTTCCAGCTCAGGCATCCCCACAGACCCCCATTTCCTCCAAACTTGCAGGTACGGACGTGGGCCCTCTGGGATGACCTCGAATTGCCTGCCAAGTGCTGTCTCGGAGCCGCCAGCTTGCTGGGAGATGGGGCGGAAGGAAGGGACGATGGAGGCCCCGGTGTGGGGCAGGGGGAGGCCACCCCAGGATGTTAAGCTGAGCCAGACAGCCAGTCCAGAATCAAGAACAGATGGCAGGGAGGTTTCCAAATCCATCATTTGGAAGTGATTGTCCAGGCCAGAAGGGGTTTTGGCTCCCTGGGGGGTAGAACGATCACATTTCACTCTTGAAAATGGAGAGAAGCAGAATTGTCCTCTAAACCCTGTCCTGTGTTTGGGGGAGGCCATCTGATCATTTTTGACCCCGGAGTATTTTGCCTGGTGTGGGGTGGACACACGAAGGGGTTCACTTGACAAGGAAATAAAGGGCGGAGAGAAGGAGCCAGGCAGGAAGGCTGAGCTCTGTCCACGCAGCACTGGGTGCTCAGAAAGCCCCCGCACGTTGGTTGCTTCGTGGAGCAAGCTGTATGTGCCATGTACACAGGAATCAGGCCATGGGCTAGGGAGACGGAGGTGTAGACGGGTGGTGCCACCTGTGATGAGGCTCAGAACTCGATGGCAGTTTTTATTTTTATTTTTTTTTTTAATTTTTTTTCAACGTTTATTTATTTTTGGGACAGAGACAGACAGAGCATGAACGGGGGAGGGGCAGAGAGAGAGGGAGACACAGAATCGGAAACAGGCTCCAGGCTCTGAGCCATCAGCCCAGAGCTCGACGCGGGGCTCGAACTCACGGACCGCGAGGTCGTGACCTGGCTGAAGTCGGACGCTTAAACGACTGCGCCACCCAGGCGCCCCTCGATGGCAGTTTTTAAATGCCTGCTGCGTGCTCATCCCTGTGCTGGTGGCTTTGGAAACTCTATAAAGGAGCCTGAGGAGAGCTTTCGATTATGAAAGCTGGTCCTTCTGAGGGGCACCTGTTACAATGTGTCAACAGCTCTGAAATCAGGATGTGTCTTCAGACCCACATAGCTTCATTGTTTTGTTACCAGCTTTTTTGCTCTCGCCGGGGTCCATAAAGTCACCGCACATCTCAGGGCCGCTGGCATCCCATATTTGAGGCCATGCTGTCACCGTAATCCCTTGTGATGGGAGCTGCTGTCTGTTGAGTGTTTACTGTGTGCCGGGCTCTGTTCTCAGCCCTTCACGTGGCTCCTCTCATGGCTACCCCGTGACTCTGCCGTTGTAGCATCTGGCACGTGAGAATCTGAGACAGAGAGGTGATGTGACTTGTACAAGGTCACTGAGCGTGTAGGTAGAGGATCCCGGATGGGCACCCGGCCCGTCCGGCTACGGAGCCCATGTCCCCATTAAGTGGACGTAGCTGATGATGGGGATGCTGGGTCATCTCACGGGCTCAGACTTGGTCGTCACTTTTTAAAACAGCAGCACACTTTGTTTACATTATCTCTGTGGGTGAAGTGGGGTTCGGGAGCCCAGCCTTGTCAGCCTCTGTCCCCCTCCCGGAGCCCCCCCAAAGCATCTGCTGCGGGACTCTGTGCACAGCAAGCTTCTGTAGGGTCTCAAGTAGCCTATATAAGTAGCCTATATATCTGCAGTCCTCCCCCTCGTCGCCTGACCAGCACTCCAAGGAGATCAAGGCCTGTCATCCGGGCATTCTTTGTTATCAAGGAGGTGCACCAGGCTGGCCGCCCCCCGAGCCCTTGACCTTGAACACCGAACATGTTTTTTTCTGCATATCCTGCTTGATGGGAATACAGAGGGAGCGCAGGATGTGGACATCCTCGAGACAGTGACGGACAGGGGTGTTCGGGGTGTGCGTGCGCAAAGCAGCCAGCAGCATGGTCCCGTATGCTCCACCCCTGTGCACCCTGGACGGCCCACACGTTCTTCTCACGCCTCTCATCCGCGGCGTCGCTGGAGCCGGTATGCCGAGGTGCACTGTAACCAAATCCCAGAGCCACGGTGCAAGCCGCAGCGTCCCGGGGCTAGGGAAACACAAACGATTGTGAGACTCTGGAAAGCATTTTGCTAAGAAGAAGGCGAGCGATTGAACCCAGCTGGGTCAGTGGCCAGGGAATCAGCAGGTTTACTCTGTGTGCTTGAACTAGCTGTGGCTTGGGAGGCGTTGTGGGAACGTTCAGGTGTATATGAGCAGCATTCGGTTTTGATGAGAGCGCGTGTCCCTCATGTTACGGTTAACACATCACGAGCTCTCCCACTTTGCAGAACGACTTGCCTTATTCGGGAACTCTCCTAGGTAAGGAGGGGGATTGCCTGACAGGAGGAATTAAAGATGGCAGCCATGTGTCTTGCCCGCTTGCATCCGTGGCGGCCGCAGAGGGGAAGACCACGGCCAGGGGACAGGGCCACTAAGATGTGTTTTTGGTTCTACGTCGGGCCCTGACCACCTTCCAGCTGGTAGGTTTCTCCTGTAAGCGAGTGAGTAGATGGCCCGGCAGGCAGGGATGTAGCGTCCCAGGTGTAGCGTCCAGTGCAGTCCAGGGTAAGTAGGGCCAGCCCCGGGCACCGCATGCCCGTAGCCATCCCCACGGAGAGGGGAACGCACCTGCGGGAATGGATGCGCGTCGATACTGAGCCAGGTGTCAGCAGTGAGGAGCACAGTGCGATCGCATCGTTGTGTGGGTGCCTGCCTGACATGAGGCCCTCTAGCATCTGTGCTTTCATTGTCCTGCTAACTCCTGCAGCCCGTCCCAGACAGCACAGTCTCTTGGCAGAGTCTTATTCAACCCTTTGAATTATGTTTGTATCCTCTGGGTAAATACCTGTTAGTCAGGTGCCTGCATCTTAATCGCTGGCCTCCTGTGGCCTCCGAGCTTCGCCGGACGGCGCGCTGAGTTCTCTCGCTTGCTGTCCCGCTCTGGCTTCCCTCCCCTGCCCCTGTGCGCGGTATCTCCAACAAGTGCGTTGGACTGGCTGGTGGTTTCAGGGCGTCCCTGTCCTCGTGCGGCGTTCCACAAGCATCTGACATATGGGCCATCCCTCCCCACACAGAGGTCACTGGCCGACTTGACATATCCCCCTGTGGATTTTTTTCCCTTTTCCCCTTTCCGACACCTTACCACTCGTGGAGATTTCTCTCCAGCCTCATGGCTAGCCCGCCAATTAGGCAACTGCTCCTGGGAAGACTCTAAGGTGAGGGTGGGTGATGGCCCAGCGAGAGGAAGAAAAGACCCGGATACGGCAAAGAAAACAGGATTATTGGGGGAAACTTACGTACAGGGAGTCCAGGAACAGCAGACTGGACAAAACATCCGCTGCTGGGATCTACCCGCGGCATCTAGCCCAGCCGGCTATGTGTTGCCTTTATCCCTCCTTGCATGGCCAGCTTCAAGGAGATCACGGTCTGCCATACAGACATTCTTTGTTACAAAGGAGATGCTCCCCCTTGGCAACCTCTGGAGTCCCTGACCTTGAACACTGAACATGTTTTTCCTACATATCCTGCTTGATGGGAACATAGACGGAGCACGGGATCCGTACATTCTCAAGGGAGCGATAAACAGCATTCAGGGTACGCGTGTACAAACCAGCCAGCGGCCCCTACCACACACCCCCTAATTGAAATTTTAATAACACAGACGTCCTGTGTTTGTTTGCGTGCAGAATGCACATCTACGATTTACACATAAGAAGTTTTTTTCTTTTAATCCACCCCTCCACAAATCAGGTTTTGCATTTTGGGGGCGATATTGCCCCTCTTGTGGGCGCATGCTTTAGGGGAGTCCTCAGGCCCGCAGAGGCCCAGTCGGAGAAGACATGGGTGTGACTTAAAAGTTCTCAGCCCAAGCCATGTTGGAATCACCTATGGAGGTTTTAGAACATTCCTGGACCCCAGCCCTGGAGGCGCTGAGCTGATTGGTCAGGGGGTCCCGGGCATACTTGAAAAAGAATTAATAAACTTTATTTTCCAGAGTGGTTTGTAGGTTTGCAGAATAGATGCATGTAAAGTACGGAGAGTTGCCTTTTCCTCATAGCTTTCCCTCTTAGGAGTATCTTGCATTCGTGTAATGCATTCTAACTGGCGCGCCAGTATTAACATATTATTATTAAACAAAGTCTGTAGTTTACATCCGGGTTACCTCTGGGGGATGTATGGTTGTGCGGGGTTTTGCCAAACAAAGAATGTCATGTACCCTTCTTTACTGTATCACACGGACTGGTTTCTCTGCCCTAGAAATCCCCCATGTTCCATCTGCGGATTCCTTCTTCCCCTTAACCCCCTAGCTACCTCTGAGCCCTTGACGTCTGCTTCTACCTTTTTCCAGAATGTCATACGGTTGAAATCTTCCGGTGTATAGCCTTGCAGACTGGCTTCTTGCGCTTTGTGAGCTGCATTTAAGGTCTCTCCATGTCTTTCTGGAGCTTCTTATCACTAATATTCCATTGCATGGATGGACCACTTGATCAGTTCGTCCATGGAGGGACCAGGCATAGTTTTACAAGCTTCCCACATCACTGCACTGCACCTACCAGGCTGGACCAGTGGGGAAACTGAGGCCTGGATTAGGAAAGGGGCTTCAGCTCCTGCGGAGTTGGCACAAGATGGAACTCCCTGCTCCCACCCCCACCCCTGGGAGCCTGGCCAAGCCTTTGCCTCTGCCTGTCCCCCCCCCCCCTCCGCCCCCCAGTATGGCTCCTCCTCCTACACCGCACACTCCCCACTTTGAGCCCTGGAGCTTCTGGAGGTCTTCTGGGGTCAGGGAAGGCCATCCACCCTTCTTCCCTCTGCCTCCTCTCTTTTCCTGTGTGCCTGCTTGGTGGTTCTCACAGCTGGAGTGGCTCAGGAAAGCTTCCAGGAGGAAGGGCCTTCCCACATAGCCGGCTCCCACAGACCCTTCCTGAACTCCCTCCACTTCGGAGTCCTCTCCTGCCTCCCTTCAGGTGCAGGCGACTGCCCGGCGGCGATACAAAGACCACAGCGTCGGCGGCTCCCTGTCTATGCACGCCTCCGACCGTGAGCTGCTTCTGCTGGAGGCCGACACCAGCCAGGACACCCGGAGAAGCAGCAGGGCCTGGGGCGCCAGTGTCCTCCTCCGCCAGGCAGTCCTCCGCGCCCCCAGGGCTGTTCAGCTGCAGCTGTCCAGCAAGGTGGCCCCAGCCAGGTGAGGGTCCCCAGGGGCCCTGTGAGCGGGAAGGGACCTCGGAGGGCAAAGGGCTGGTGTCCCGGAGAGATCGGAAATCATGGCTCAGAGGCGCCCCCTTGCGTCCCTCGGGGACCAGGCCTAAATCCTCCCTACTTAGACCATTCTTTTTTTTTCTTTTTCTTTTCTTCTTTTTTTTTTTTTTTTTTTTAGTTTATTCGTTTTGAGAGAGACAGAAAGCACGAGTGGGGGAGGGGCAGAGAGGGGAAAGAGAGAGAATCCCAAGCAGTCTCCCACTGTCAGCGCGGAGCCCGGTATGGGGCTGGAACTCCCCAACCGCGAGCTCATGACCTTCACTGCGCATGCCCGTTTATCCGCCGCGATCCGACCATTAGGATCCTGGGCTCTGGAGCCAGCTGCCCGGGTTCAAATCCCAGCGCAGCCTCTGGGTTGCGGGCCAGCCCCTGTGCCCTTTCTCAGCCTGCTTCTTAGGGCTGTCCTCGGGTTAATGGAGCAGCGCTCGTGAACGCCGCACCAGCACTGGCCCGCGAGAGTATTCACTCCCCAGCTGCCATTAGCATTGCTCTTCTCAGTGTGATACCTTTTGGCACAGATTGGGTCTCCGTTAAGTATTAGT
>NW_024412453.1:10353387-10377609 GCF_014898765.1 Herpailurus yagouaroundi
CTCTTGTAGCCCAGAGGTATCTTAGCTGATATGGGGATGAATGGGTGCGGCTGTGTTCCAATAAAACTTTATTTACAAAACAGGTGGTGGGCTGGTTTTGGCCCACAGGCCCATAGTTTCCCAACTTTTGTCCTAGATTTTTCAAAACACATGAGGAAATTAGCATGAAAGGAAAAGAAAACTGGAGAAAATAAGAAGGTGCTCAAAGTGGCTTTAGGAAACAAAATGCAGGCCACGAGATCTTCTACACTGGTTGGAGCCCAGCTTAAGATTTGTCTTTAAGCATCCTAGTAGCCAATGCAAAAAGAGAAACCAACTGGTGGCATTACTTGCAAAGGCTATAGGGAAACACACACACTCAAAACTGTGTGGTTTGCACCAGGGAAAGGATGGCTGATCCTGTTTCTGGTGTTGATCCCCAAGAGAGGTGCCTCCCATGGTGTGTTATAATAGAGCATCCTATGTGGACAGTAGGGATCACATCCCCTGTGCCAGCTCTGTAGGAAGTTTAACACCAGGCTTCTTGAAGCTGTTTATTTCCTCATCATTCAGTATCATATGATGCATAGAGAAAATATCAGCAATATCCACTCAATGTCAGTGGTTCTTTTTTATCCTCCACTTGGCAATAGAAGAAACTGAGGCTCCGAGAGTTGCTGTCATTGTCCAAGGCCACAGTTAGTGAGTAGCAGCACTGAGATTCAGATCCAGGTTTGGCTGACTGCAAAGCCTATGATGTTAGCCGCTGTTAGACTGCGTCTCCATGGGCTGAGAGCCCGATAGAAGCAGTCCTCTGGGGGGTCTGGACGCTGGGGTGCAGGGACCCTCCTTTCACGGTCTGCCCGCAGTGTAGGTACTGCCTTTATTCCCATCACGTTCCTTTCTAGGGTTTGGCTGTTGTACAAGGTGCTGGTGGACCAGAGCACAGCACAGCTTGTCCTCAAGGCTTCCGCGGAGCAGAGGGGAGGCCAGGTCCTGACCCTGCAGAGCCAAGCGCAGCACACGGTGGCTGGCTGGCCAGCTGTGCCCCACCTCCTGACCCTCAAGGGCGTGTTGAAGCAGAAGGAGACATTCAGAGAGGGTGAGCCTGGGGAACGCCATGGGGCAGGGGCAGTGGGGGTCTTGGAGAAAAGCCCTTTCTGTGGAACTACATACAGGGTAGATTAGATCCTACAGGTTTTGAAGCCCACGTATACTCTATTTCAGCATCTCACATACTGACAACACCCCTTTGTCAGAAATTAACACCTCGTCGCTTTGTCAGAAATTAACACCTCGTCGACAAAGTGAATCTTGTAACGAAACGCCAAGTAGGTTTCCTTATGCAGGACTTGTCACAGCCTTTTATGTACTAATGGACATTAGAAAAAACCACGAGGAAGGGTTGGGAGCAGTGTTCCCCAAGCATATTTTTTTCTAATACTTTTAATTTTGACAAAATTTTGGACTTGCCGAAAAGTGGCAAGAATAGCACAAATAATGCCCTACACCCTTTACCCAGCTTCACCAATTACTGACATTTACCACAATTACTTTATCATTCTTCTTTACCTCTTTGTCTCTCTCTCTATACACACATATATAAGTGTGTCTGTGACATTTTTATTTGTGTATAAGAATACACTTGATTCCTGAGCTGTGTTTGACTAAGTTGCAGATGTGACAATTCTTTACTCCTAAATAGTGCAGTGTTTTTTTTCCTTACACGTAAAGATACTCTCCTACCTCCTACAATGCAACTATCACAATCAGAAAACATAGAGTATTCCTTTCCCTTTCATGGTATTTACATTTTTGAAGGGTATAGGGAAGTCATTTTGGGGCTTATCTGATGCTTCCTCGTGACTACCTTCAAGCAAGCTACAGTAGTGATGTGCCATCATACCTGGAGGTACCTAATATCAGTATGTCCCAGAATTTTTTAAAGTTATTCATTTATTTATTTATTTACCTAGGGAGGGAGGGGGAGAGAGGGAGAGCGCAAGAGCGAGCAGGGCAGAGAGAGCAGGAGAGAGAGAGAATCCCAAGCAGGCTCCATAATGTCAGCACAGAGCCCGATGTGGAACTGAAACTCACGAATTCTGAGATCACAACCTGAGGCTGAAATCAAGAGCGGGACGCTTAACCCACTGTGCCACCCAGACACTGCACTGTGTCCCAGTATTGGTGGCATTAGCTTTGGTCATTTGATGAACACGGTATCTGCCAAGTTTCTCCGCTGTTAAGCTGTTATTTTTTTCCTTTGTGTGCTGAGCTCATAAAACAGCTCATGGGAGCATTTCCTCCTTTTATTATCCAGAAGAGTTTGTATAAGATTGGTATTCATGCTCCTCTAAGTGTCTGATGGACTCTACCCATGATCTGGAATTTTCTTTGTGGAAAAGTTTTTTGGAAAATGGATAGATGTAAAGCTATTGAGATTTTCTATTTCATCTTGTGTCAGTTTGAAAGTGACACTTCTCAGGTGATTTGTCCGTCTCAACTAAGTTGTCAAGTTTATTGGCATAAAGTTATGCATTGTACCTATTATTATCCTTTTAATATACGTAGCATCTATATATAGTATGTCCCTTCTTTCATTCCTGATAGTTGTTACTTGTTTTCTTCTCCTTTATCAGTCTAGCTAGGATTACGTCAATTTTTATCTCCGCAAGCAGTGTTTGGTTTTGTTTTCTCTCTGGTTGTCTCCTTCTGATTTCATTGATTCCAGCTCTTGTCTGTGCCCTTTCTTTTCTTACACTCAATTCGGATTTGCTCTATTTTATTAAGGTGGACTTTCAAGCCATTGATTTTTAGATTCTTTTCTTTTCTAATGGAAGTATATAAAACTATATATTTACCTCTCAGGATTCTGTGAGCTGCTTGCCACAAATTTTGGTGTTGTGTGTTTTCATTATTATTCATTTTGAAATATTTTCATGTTTCTCTTATGATTTCTTCTTTTGACCCGTGGACTATTTAGAAGTATGTTGCTTAATTTCCAAATATTTGAAAATTTTCTAGGTAGGTTTTTAATATTTCTTTTCATTGTGGTCCAAGGGTCAGTCTTTTAAAATTTGTTGTGACTTGTTTTACAAGCTAATATATAATCTGTCTTGTAACATACCTTATGCACTGAACAGGAATTTGTATTCTGCTGTTGTCGGATGTAATGTTCTACAACGGTCAGTTAGGTCAAATGCTTGGTTGTGTTCTCCTGATCTATAGCCTTACTGATTTTCTTTAAAATTATTTTTAAAGGTTTATTTATTTTTGAGAGACAGAGCACGAGCAGGGAGGGGCAGAGAAAGAGGGGGACACAGAATCTGAAGCAGGCTCCAGGCTCAGAGCTGTCAGCACAGAGCCCATTGCCGGGCTTGAACTCACAAACTATGAGATCATGACCTCAGCCAAAGTAGTATGCTTTACTCACTGAGCCACCCAGGTGCCGCTCACTGATTTTCTTTTTGTCCTGTTACTGTATCATTAATGAGAGGAGGGTGTTAAAGTCTACAGCTGTGATGATGGATTTCTCTATTTCTTCCTTCGATTCTGCCCATTTTTCTTCATGCATGTTGATATGCTGGTATCAGGTGCATGAGCATTTATGATTATTATCCTTTCTTGACGAATCAACCCATTTATTGTGACATATGCTGTCTCTCTCTCTCATCTGACTCTCTTTTTGGAAGTCTGTTTTGTCTGCCATTAAGGTAGCCACTCTTTCTTATTAGCATTTACGTTGTGTGTATTTTGTCACCTTTTTACTTTAAACGTATCTGTTTCCTTATATTTGAGGTAAATTTCTTGTAGGCCACATATAGTTGGATTTTGCTTTTTTTTTTTTTTTTTTTTTTTTTTTTTTTTTTTTTTTTTTTTTTTTGAGAGCAAGAGAGAGCACAAACAGGAGGGGCAGAGGGAGAGAATCTAAACAGGCTCCACAGTCAGTGCAGAGCCTGACATAGGGCTCAGTCTCATGACCCTGAGATCATGACCTGAGCTGAAATCAGTTGGATGCTTAATCACCTGAGCCACCCAGGCACCCCTGGATTTTGCTTTTATGTCTAGTTTGACAATCTCTGCCTTTTAATTATACTAGTTAGTCAGTTGATGTTTAATGTGATTATAGCTATAGTTGAATTTATGTTTACTCTTTTGCTACTTGTTTCCTTTTTTCTCATATTTATTGTTCCTCTGTTCTTTTCTTGCCTTCTTTTGGAAAAATTAAAAAAAAATAGAACTCAGGTTTAATTTATCTACTGCCCTTTAAACTTCTGTTTCTTTATATTATTTAACATTCTGCTTAGCATTTGTTTTGGAGCACGTCACGTAAATTTTAAGAACCTAGACTTTGATCCCCCCCCACCCTTTCTGCCATAGTTGCCCTCTCTGTTAGATCTACATACATTATAAATTGACAACACAGTATTATAATTTTTGCTTCAGTCGTGTTGACTTGAAAGGCGTTAAGAGAAATAAAATGGCTTTTGTATTTGCACACGTGTTCATCATTTTTAGCATTCTTCCTTCCTTCCTAAAGATCAAAACCTTTTCCTGGTATCATTTCCTGTCATTTTAAAGAACCACCTTTGGGGGCACCCAGGTGGCTCAGTCCGTCAAGCGTCTGACTCTTGATTTCAGCTCAGGTCATGATCTCGTGGTTTGTGGGTTCGAGCCCCACATCAGGCTCTTCATCGACACTCTGGAGCCTGCTTGAGATTTTCTATCCCTCTTTCTCTGATCCTCCCCACTCGTGAAAGGGCGAGAGGGGTAGAGGGGCAGAGAGAGAGAATCTTAAGCAGGCTCCACACTCAAGCGTGGAACCTGACGCAGGGCTCGATTCAATGACCCTGGGATAATGACCTTAGCTGAGATCAAGAGTTGGATGGTCAGCCAACTGAGCCACCCAGGGCCGCTGAGCACCCCTGTATGCATATCTCTGAACACATCTAGGAAATCTTCACATTTGGAAAATTATTTCTTCAGAGATTTTTCCTGTCCCATTTTCTCTTTCCTTTCCTCCTTGGGATTTCCAATTGATATATTTTAGAACTTTTGATACTGTTTCTAGGTCTCTGAAGCTCTCCTGATTTTTTTTTAGTCATTTTTCCTTTTTTTTTCTTCAGATGTCTATTGATCTGTCTTCCAGCTCAATGACTTTTTCTTCTGTCTTCTCCAAACGCCACATGACAAAAATTGTAAGAGGCTCCAATACATTTTTTAATCTCATATTTTGCATTTTTTGTTCTAGAGTCACCATCAGGATTTAAAAAAGAAAATTTCCATTTTATAGCTGAGATTTCCTATCAGTTCATTTGATACAAGAATATTTTCCTTACATTCTTTTTAAAATTTTCTTTATATTCTTGAGCATAGTTATAAGATCTGTTCTAAAATCCTTGTCTGCTAAAATCCTTGTCCTGCTTCTTTGTATGTGTAGCAACTTGAGATTGTATTCTGGACATTTTCAATGATATAGAGACATGAATTCTTTTTTATTTCTCTGAAGAGTGTTTTTGTTTGTGGGCTTTGTTTTTTTTCTTACTATATTTTATTTTATTTTATTTATTTTATTTTTTTAATGTTTATTTATTTTTGAGAGAGAGACAAAGAGTGAGTGGGGGTAGGCAAAGAGAGAGAGGGAGACAGTGAGTCTGAAGCAGGCTCCAGGTTCTGTGCCAATAGCTGAGAACTCATGTGGGGCTTGAAGTCATGAACCACGAGATCATGCCCTGAGCTGAAGTTGGACCCTCAACTGACTGAGCCACCCAGGCACCCCTGCTTTTTTCTTATTTTAGCTGACAGTTAAGTTGGGTAGATTCAGAACCCAAACTGTCTCCCCTCTGGTGGGATGCAGCTGAAATCAGTTCAGTTCTCTTATTTTTGCTGGGCTGCTTGGAGTCTTTTCTGCTCCTGTGAAATTCAGGGGATCAGCAAAGATAGGAAGTTTGCAGGTAGAATTTAGGGTTTCCCCTAGGTGGCTTCCTCCAGAATTTCCCACTTTACTTGCCATTTGTTGTTGCCGGTTGGACCTCTGTTCTCAGATTCCCTAATCACTTAGAGTGCAGATTGCTGTTCAAATGTTGTCCACCTTCATGGTGTTGGAGTGAAAACATACAGCCCGTTTAGTGCTGGTGATTCCCTCCAGTGTTAAGTCCCACCCAGGGTCTGCCTATTTGTGGCTACTCTCCTGTCACTTTCAGATAACTGCTGTTTTTTCATTTTGCCCAGAGTTTGCAATTGTTACCTTGGGAGTGCTGGTCCGGTTAAGCTCCCCACCGTTAATAGAAATGATACTACTCATTTGTCTTTTATTTAAATGTTTATTTATTTATTTTGAGAGGGGGGGAGAGAGAGAGAGAGAGAGAGAGAGCGAGCATTGGCACAAGTAGGGGAGGGGGTAGAGAGAGGGAGAGACAGAATCTCAAGCAGGCTCCACACTGTCAGCGTACAGCCCATTACACGGTTTGATCTTATGAGCTGTGAGATCATGACCTGAGCTGAAATTAAGAGTCAACTCTTGGGGCGCCTGGGTGGCTCAGTCGGTTGAGCACCCCACTTCAGCTCAGGTCATGGTCTCCCAGTTCATGGGTTCGAGCCCCACATCAGGCTGTGTACTGACAATTCAGAGCCTGGAGCCTGCTTCAGATTCTGTGTTTCCTTCTTTCTCTCTACCCCTCCCCCACTTGCACTTTCTCTCTCTGTCTCTATCTGTTTCAAAAATAAATAAACATTAAAACAAATTTAAAAATTGGACTCTTAACCAGCTGTGCTACCCTGGTGCCCCATCATATATCTTTTTTCTTTTTTTTTTTTTTTTAATGTATATTTTTGAGAGAGAGAGATAGAACATGAGCGGGGGAGGGGCAGAGAGAGAGAGAAACACAGAATCTGAAGCGGGCTCCAGGCTCAGCTGTCAGCACAGAGCCTGACACAGAACTTGAACTCATGGACCGTGAGATCGTGACCTGAGCCGAAGTCAGACGGTTAACTGACTGAGCCACCCATGTGCCCCATCGTGTGTCTTTTTGACGTGTTTCCATATTCTTTGAGCACTCCCTTCCTTTATGACCCAAAAGATGTTTGTCTCATTTTACATTTTCCCTCACATGAAATAAGCCATTTCTCCAAGAATCCTTGGTTCCTTTTAATACAAAATAATATGTAGAAACTAAGAGCTGGGTGCTAGGTGTGTTTATTCCTACTGAACTATCAGTCCTAGACTTTCTCAATGGATGGACCTGGAAAATAGACGTGTGTGCGCACACGCACACGCACACACACACACACGCACACACGCACACATTTCTATATCTTTCTACAGATAGATAAGTTTAAAACCATTCATTCACATTGGGGCGCCTGGGTGGCGCAGTCGGTTAGGCGTCCGACTTCAGCCGGGTCACGATCTCGCGATCTCGCGGGATCTCGTGATCTCGCGGTCCGTGAGTTCGAGCTCCGCGTCAGGCTCTGGGCTGATGGCTCAGAGCCTGGAGCCTGTTTCCGATTCTGTGTCTCCCTCTCTCTCTGCCCCTCGCCCGTTCATGCTCTGTCTGTCTCTGTCCCAAAAATAAATAAACGTTGAAAAAAAAATTAAAAAAAAAAAAAAACCATTCATTCACATTGATGTCCCCAATTTCAATTTATCATCAAAAGGCTCATTCTCAGGTTTTCCCTTTTCACCCTTCTCATCCTTCCTCCAACAGAAAGAAATCTGGCTGTAACCATCCACCGTGGATTACTCATTTGCTCAGCCCTACGATACACAGAAAGTAGTTTCAGAGTCACTAACCTGTACCTCTGTGAAAGGAAACCCTATTAACTAGAATTCAGTATTTGATGAGAATTTTTTTTTTTTTTTTTTTTTTTTTTTTGTCTTTGGCCTGAACATAATGGGGTTGGAGTTCATCCAAGTAGTTATTGCAGGCCTAAATCCAACCACGTTGTTCCCATGTTAGTTAGGGTTAATCCCCCTGCCACCCCCGTGTGATTCTGTTAATCGTTTGAAATACAGTGGGGTTTGCCGGTTCCTGTTTGTATTCCATTTTTAGGTTTCCCCTATCCTTATTGATTTTATGTGTTTGGTTTTTGATCGTGTGAAACATTAACAAGGTTCCCAAAGCCAGAATGACACAAAAAGGGACCCTTTGCCCAAGCATCCTTGACCACAGCGCCCTAGCTGGACATCTGTCCAGGGCCCAGTGTTTCAGAACCTGAAGATTCTGCCCTGACCCCTAAGACGTGGGTGCATTCTCTAGTCTGGTAGTAACATTAGCACCGACCCCCCAATCCCAAATTGGCTAAATGTTCCCAAACCAAATTTCAAAATAAAATGACATAGGTCGAAACAATTTTTAAACACACGGGTCGCCTGGGTGGCTCAGTTGGTTAAGCGTCCGACTCTGGCTCAGGTCATGATCTCGCGGTTGATGAGTTTGATCCCTGCGTCGGGCTCTGTGCTGATAGCTCAGAGCCTGGAGCCTGCTTTGGATCTGTGTCTCCCTATCTCTGTGCCCCTCCCCTGCTCACAGTCTATCTCTGTCTCTGTCTCTCTGTCTCAAAAATAAACATAAAATTAAAAAAAAATTTTTTTAAACACAATCAAATAAAACATGTCCCAGAGAACTACTTGCGTTGAGTTTACTTTGAGTTACACCGATGATCTCTCCATCCCTTAACATGTAACACGTGTTACTTCATTTTTGAAGGCAACTATTGATGGATAATTTCTTGGAGTGTAATTTACATATAGGGGAAAACCTTTTACGTGTTGATAAGCTCACAAAGTTATGTACCTACCAACACAGTCTGGGTACAGAACAGTTAACATCTCCCCTCAAAGGTCCACTGTGGTCAGCCTCTTCCCTAACCATCCCCCCACCCCCACCCCGGCAACCCCTGAGCTGCCGTCTGTCCCTTATAGCCTTGGCTTTTGTATAATGTGACATGAATTGAAACAGTATGTTAACTTTTGAGTATGGCGTCTTCCACCCAACATGATGTGGTCGAGATTCATCCAAGTTGTTGCACATTATCAGCAGTTTATTCCTTTTCTTTGCCGAGTAGTATTCCGTGGTGCTGATATCCAGCAGATTATCTATTCACGGTCGAAGGGCATTTGGATTGGTTTCGGTATTGTCCAGTGTTTTTTTTTTGGATTTTCCAATTATGAATAAAGCCACTATAATCATTGGCCTACAGGTTTTTGAGGGACCATGTGGTTTCATTTGTCTTGAGTGGGCTTGCTGGATTGTAAGGCAAGTACGTGTCGAACTCTGGAGGAAAACACCGGACTGCTTCCAGCGTGGGTGTGCCATTTCACATTCCCGCCAGCGCTGTGACGGTCCTAGCTGCTCTGTGTCCTTGCTTTTGCAGTTGGTGTCGCACATTTTTGGTTTGGGGGTTTTCAGTGTTGATTGGTGATGGAATCTCATAGTGGTTGAAATTGGCATTTTCTGGGGGAATCTGGGTAGCTCGGTTGAGCATCTGACTCTTGATCCCAGCTCAGGTCTTAATCCCAGGGTCGTGGGATTGAGCCCTGTGTTGGGCTCTGCACTGAGCGTGGAGCCTGCTTGGGACTTTTTTACTCTCTTTCTCCACCCCTCTCCCCTGCTTATGCCCACACACGTTCTCTCTCTTTCTCCCTCAAATTGATAGATAGATAGACAGATAGATAGATAGATAGATAAATAAATAAATAAATTTGCATTTGCATTTTCCTAAGTACTGATTTTGTTGAATATCTTTTCATAGGTTTATGCACTACTTACGAATTTTTGTAAGCGAAGTGTCTTTTTAAACCTTTGGTCCATTTAAAACATTGAGTTGTTGGGGCGCCTGGGTGGCTAAGTCACTTAAGTGTCTGACTTTGGCTCAGGTCATGATCTCACAACTGGTGGGTTCAAGCCCCACTGTGCTGACAGCTCAGAGCCTGGAGCCTGCTTTGAATTCTGTATCTCCCTCTCTCTCTCTTTCTGCGCCTTCCCCACCTAATCTGTCTGTCTCTTAAAAATAAATATTAGGGGCGCCTGGGTGGCGCAGTCGGTTAAGCGTCCGACTTCAGCCAGGTCACTATCTTGCGGTCCGTGAGTTCGAGCCCTGCGTCAGGCTCTGGGCTGATGGCTCGGAGACTGGAGCCTGTTTCTGATTCTGTGTCTCCCTCTCTCTCTGCCCCTCCCCCGTTCATGCTCTGTCTCTCTCTGTTCCAAAAATAAATAAACGTTGAAAAAAAAAATTAAAAAAAAAATATTTAAAAATTTGTTTTTGAAATTGAGTTGTTTTCTTGAATTCCCAAATTGAATTTGGGAATTATTTACACAAGTCCTGTGTAAGATGATTGTTTTGAAAATAACTTCTCCCAGTCTGTGGCTTGCCTTTTCATTCTTTGATTCATTAATTCTTGTCTTTTAAAGAGCACAAGTTTTGAATTTTGATCAATTCCAGTTGATTATTTTTTTTTCTTTTATGGATAATGCTTTTGCGGTTGTGTACAAAATCTTTATTTACTAAACCTGAGGCCACATCATTTTTATTTGTTCTTAGAAGCTTTATGGTTTTAGTGTTTAAATTCAGGTTTGTGGTTAATTTTGAATTAATTTGTGTACATGATCAGGTAAGGGTTGAGGAAGTTTTTTACTTGTGGATTTTCAGTCATTTCACATTTATTAAAAAGACCATCCTGGGGTGCCTGGGTGGCTCAGTCGATTGAGCTTCCAATGCTTGATTTTGCCTCAGGTCATGATCCTGGGATCGTGAGGTCGAGCCCCACATCAGGCTCTGTGCCAGGCGTGGAGCCTGCCTGGTATTCTTTCTTTCCCTCTATCCCTCCTCCACTCATGCATGCCCTCTCTCTCTCTCTCTCTCTCTCTCTCTCTCTAAAGAATAAATAAAAAAATAAAAAGATCATCCTTTCTCTGTTGAATTAGCTTTGTACCTTTGTTGAAAATCAATCCACTCTGTGTGGGGGTCCATTCCTGTCTCATCAACAATATTTCATTATAGCTTCATCATAATCTAGCAAAGTTTTACTCTGGTTATCCATGATTAACTGGTTAATACCCTGTAGGATATGGTAACATAGGACCCTACAACATAAGGAATTTATGAGCATAATTGGCAGTTTATGTCAGAAAGTTCTGTCTGTGTGGAAAATGTTGTGTACTCTGTCATCTGATTGAGATTTGCGTGAGCTCTTTGTCTGGAAGCACAGAACAGGGGTGTTTAAACCAGCCCAGGGGTGAAGAAGGGCCTCCTTCCTGGAGGTGGTAACGTGTGAGTCCAACTTTGAATGACAGGAGGGGAGGTGTTATGGGCATTTGGACCATGAAACCGGGTGGGGGCAGTAGATGTAAATGGTTCTGATAACAGCAAGATTCCCCTCTTGTGTGAGTTATATATGGGCACGGACTGGCCCAAAGGTGTGGAGTCTTCTCTGGATGGAAGAGATCTCTGAGCAGTTTTTCTATCACTGGAATTCAAGGTTGGGTCCCTCAAGCCTTGCTGGATCTCAGTTTTGTTGTCTCTAGAATGGGGCTGTTCTTTCACTGTGGTCTGTGGTTCTGTAGAACAGGAATTGAGCCCTGGTACTAACTGACGTCCCTGTTTGTTTTTGTTTGTTTTTGCCAAAGCCCTTTTGTTTGTGAATTAGCTCGTAGCTTGCTTGGTCCTCAGAGCCTCCTGGGAGGGAGCTGTTTTAATTTGGTCTGTTTCCCAGGTGTTCCCCCGTGGCAAGAGTTAGAATTACATCATGGATCTAGGAACTTGTCCTACCCCCGGATTCTCTTCCCTCCTGCCCAGAGCAGCCCAGTCCCCTGCTCTGTACAACTTCTCTGCCATGCTCTGCAGGTACCATCAGGGTCACTGCTGACTCAGCTGTGCTGGGTTTCCTCCTGCGGAGCAAGCATGAGAACGCAGGGAACAGCACCAGCATGCACAGCGTCACCTGCATCCTCGCCCAGAACGGCACCCGCGCCTTGCCAAGAGAGCTCTGGCTGAGAGGGCGGCTGCAGGCCCAGACGGGGAGCCTGGGGGGCCAGGCCAACCTCCGTGCCAATGCAGCCAGCCTGGCTCTGGGTGGGGTCTGCACCTGGGGCCCTGGGCATGGCCGGCTCTCAGGCAGCCTGAGTCACAACATCAGCACCCTGAGTGAAGCAGGTAGGAGGGGTGGACATGGCCAGATGCCTCCTTCCCTCCCCAGAGACTTCCAGGTCCTGAAGCCAAGGGGTAGGAGACAGAATGGAGCCTCTAGTCCCCACATCCACCTTCCAGCTGTATTTCTTCCCCCTGCCAGCTTCTCCCAATGCTGCTGTCTTCCTTGGGCTGTGTGTTATTCACCCAGAACACACAGTGCAGGGACATTTGTTGCTACTGAGTATTGACGTCCTTCCCAATCCGGTGGCCCCTCCCCCAGGACTCCCCATCCCACCCCCTCCCCTCCAGCTTCTCCCTCTTGAAAGCTGGTCTAGCGGGGCCTCAAGGATGTGCTCCTGTACCACAGTTAGGAAATAGGACACCCCCAGCTTTAGCTTCTTGGGGACACTTGAGTAAGGCCTGGAGGGGCTCAGAGTGTGGCAGCTAGGGGAGAATGCGAGATCAGACCCCCTCTGTTCTCCTCCTGCTTTCTGAGGGCCAGTCCCTGTCCCTGAAGGGGACACCAGGCCTGTCACTTGCTGAGTGTGGCGGAGGTGGTCCTTAGTGAAATCACCACTTGTATGGATCAGAAAGTGTTGAATGTTGACACTTTCATATGGTTCCACTTGGTATATTGGGGGAAGTGGGACCTGAGAGGCCCGAGGTTGCCCCAGGGCCTGGGGACGCTGCAGACAGAAGCTGGGCCGACGGCAGCCCACTCCCTTACCCACTTCGGGCTCCTGGGGAGTGTAGACTGGGCTCAGTCATCTCTGTGGCTCCTTCCACCTCCAGGACTCCCCTCGGAGGCGGAAATGCTCCTGTCACACACCCACGTGGCTTCCAACCTCTCCACGAGCTTTATGGCACGGAGCGCGCAGGCTCAGCTGGACGCAGCGCTTGGCCTGGACGGCCTGGCCCCCGGCGCCCCGGGTCACCTGCTCCGCGCCAGCCTGGCCCACACGGTGCCCAGCCTCAGGCGCTGGGGCCTCCCGTTCTCCGTGGACGGCCGCGGACACTTCCAGGTGGGTGGGGGGCTGGGCGCGGGGGCCCCGGGGTAGCGGGTCCCAGGGACACACACGGCTTCGCTTCTGCCCAGAGCGCGGGACACCGTGTGGCGGCTGGGCTGACGGCAAGTGTGGACGGTGAGCAGCTCCACGTGGCCCTGGAGGCGAGGCGACAGCCTGGCCATGGGGGCCTGGCCCTCGAGCTGCACCATGGCCTCTCGGCGCTCCTGGGCACCGTGCCCGCGTGGCTCCAGGTGAGCGACCAGCCGGAGGGCGTATCCCAGCCGCCTCTCCTCACCCACTTCTTAGGTCACCAGCGGGACTCCTGCCACCTGCCGGGCCCCTCCCCGGATCCCGCCCCGCTGCCCCGCCCCTGCCACCTTGGCCCCTCCTCTTGCCCCCCCCCCCATCTTCCCTCCCAGCAACTCCGCATTCTCCTTTCCGTCCTCCACACCCTGTGTTGAACTCTTCCTCTCCTGTCCACCCGTCCTCTCCTCCACCTGTCCTGTGGTCCTGTTGGCTCCCCTGCGCCCCCACCGTAATTGGAAGTGCCCCAAGAGGGAGCCACTTTGGAGGCACTCTGGTCCCCTCTAGTAAAGTTCAGACCGCCCACATCCTGGCCACCAGCGAGTCTTTTGGGCTCGCACCTGCCGCTCCAGGAAAGACCTTGAACACTGAAGAAGGGGCAGCAAACGTAGCTCACCTCTGCGTTATTCTCAAAGATGAGAAGCAGGAAGCCTTGTCTGTGGCGGCACAGGGGTGGCTAAACCATCCACAGTGTGCGGGAGGTGGGGCCGGGGATCAGGGTGAGTGGCTAAAGCCACACCGTTTCCTCACCTCCCCTTTGTGTGACTTGGGGCAACTTGCTTACTCTCTGTGTCTCAGTGTCCTAATCTGCACAGTGGGACTGCTGACCATTCCCACCTCTTGTGGTTTTCTTGAGGATCAGATGAGGAACCAGGTAGAACCTGGCACATGGAGGCCGTGTGAGGACCTGAGCTCTGGTTCCTTTGGTTTAATGATGATGCTGTGGGGTAGGGCCGGGTTTCTGCACAAACCTCTCTATCGGGGTTATTTTCCCAGAGAGGCTTCCATGAAGGGCGATGGGGTTGGGCTGGATCTCTGTGCTCCATCTGGGGCCCGGGTTGGGTAAAGACGACTCCCGTTGCCATCTTCCGGGCAGCAGCCGTCGGCGTGCTCCCCTCCCGACCCTCCTGGTCTCTGCAGGTCAACTGTAGTGGAGACGCCTCGTCTGCCCAGCTGTCAGGGCTCTGCTGGGGGGACTTCGCCCAGCAGCCTCTGGAGGTACCTGGGTCTCTGTTGTTTGCCGGGTAGTCGTGGCAGAGGGTGGTCTGCATCCGGGGGGCTGGCACAGCCTGAGCACTGGCCACAGCATGGCCCAGGGGCCTGTGGCCACTGCCAGGCTGACCCACATGGTCCCCTCCTCTGAGCCCTCCGTGTCCCCCACAATGCACAGCTGGACTGGGGCACAGCCCAGCTTAGGTGGCTCCAAGCTCTCCTGGGCTGGGGCACGGGTGGACGGTGGGTCCTCTCCGTCGCAGGCACATTGTGGCAGGGAGTCCTGAGCCACAGGGCCCTATGGTTCCTGGACCCAGGGTGAACTGGATGCAACCAGGGGGCTGCCTGCAGACCTGGTCAGTGCTGCCCTGTGGGCCCCTGAGTGGGCAGCTGGTAGCCTGGCCTGGCTGAGCTCCGTGCCTGCTGGCAGGGGAGGGGTGGGTGTGTAGCCCCAAGGACTGTCTGGGGGAGGAGGACAGAGGTGTTTCTGCTCCCAAGGCCCGCCACCACGGCCTGGCTGCGTGCTGGCATATCCCACAGGAGCTGGTCACTTTGCCAAGGTCACACAGCGGCCTGGATGGCGAGAGGGTTAACTAAGGGAATAAGGGGTGAGGACTGAAGGGGTCTGAACAGGCTGGACAGATGGGCTGCCTTCCCTACTCTGTGTCATGGGGAGGGGGACATCAGGGAGGGGGACCCTAAAATGCTCTTAGAGGCCAAACTTGACTCCACGGGTGGCCATTTGCAGCTGTTAGAGAGAAGCACTTTGCAGGAGTAGAGCCTGTTAGCTGGGGATGGGGGTGGCCCAGGGGATGGGGGTTCCCTTGATCCCCCAGGCCAGGCAGAGGGTGAACCACCGCTTGGTGGGGTATTGTAGGGACACCTGCTGGGTCTCTCCTTGCCTTTCTTGGGGGTAGGATCTGGCTGTGTTGTCTTTGAACGGCTCCCTCCTGGTCCACACCCACACGGCCAGTCTGGTGGCTCAGATATCTTCTGGGGACACCTTCGCCCTGGCCCACGTCCACACAGCCTGCGGCCACCGCCATATCCATCTGGACACCGGCCTCCAGCACGCATGGCCTCCACTTGAGGCTCTGGGGGTTGCCCCCGACAACCACATCCAAGTGTCCGTGGTGGGAGACGATCCCACCGGGGCCGGGCTGGCGGTGGCCCTGGGCCAGTGCACCCTGACTGCCCGTGGGGACATCAGCCCCGAGGCCAACACCACACACACCAACTGGACCCTGTCACTGGTGAATCGCTGCTCCTTGCTGGAGGTAAGCCACCTCTCCACCTGTCAGTGCGGGGCCCTGGCGGGGCTCCCACCTCCCTCCATAAATTATTAGCTGCTTACTGTATGCCCGGCTCTGCCCTCAGCCTAAGAAATTTCCGTCTTTTTGCCATTGTCCTCTGCCTTTGGGGTTTCATGGACTACAAAGGTTTGAGCCAAAAAATGGGGCCCAAAATGAACTGTCTCCCCTTTCACAAAGGGCCCTACTGATTGCCTTTCTTTCTGGGGCTGGAGTTGATTCTTTTCTCATGAGCTCACTTATCCTACCCCTAGGCTTAAGGGTCTGGGAGTAATCATAAGAATATTAAGAAATAACAGACGAAGTTTATTGAGCATTGTGTGCTGAGTGCTCCTTAAATCCTCACCCCCACCAGGAAGGGCCGCTTGTATCCCTAGTCCCAGGCTCTGGGGCCCAGAGAAGAATGAGCCCAGTTACTCCCCTCTCGTTCCCATCTTGGGTCGGTGCCCCCGTGTGGGGCATGTTGTCTGCCCCAGTGGAACTCGTTACTGAGGCCCTCTGCCCTCCAGCCAGCGATCACTGATGCTGATGCTGAATTTCCAATAGCCAGGCTTTCCGGGCACCTGGCTCTGGCCAGCAACTCACAAGTATTAACTCATTTACATTCAGAGATGGGTAAACCGAGGTTCCAAGTTCGGAAAGATGGAGCCATTGGTGGAGCCGGAACTCAAGCCCATGTCCGTTGATGGGGTACACAGGGTATCGGTCACTTGGCAGGGGGAGGTGCTGGTGGACTTGAGGCCGTAGGGTCAACGCTGCCCTTTCCCACCCAGGCCCATCGTCAGCTCCCCAATCTGGGCTTCTGAAGCTGCCCTTAAGTCCAGCCACTTCCCCATATTTCCAGGCAACAGGCCTCCCACAGGCCCTGCACGCCGAGGGCAGCCTGAGCTGGAGCCCTTGTGAGGTCAATCTGGCCTCAAGCCTGCAAAGTGACCCTGGAGACGCCCACCTGCTGCTGGCCCTCACCTGCGGGCCCCAGACCTTGGTCGTCGGGCGCCTGGCCCACTCCCTGCCCCTGCTGGGCCGCCTGGGTCTGCCACCCAGCAGCGCCATCAGCCTGGCCGCCCAGCCCCGGCCCCCTGCCCGCAGCTCCCTGGCCCTCCAGCTGGGGCCGTGCCAGCTGCAGGGCTCGCTGGAGCAGCACGTGGAGAACCAGAGCACGTGGACACTGGCTGCGGAGCCGGGCTGCCCGTTGCTGGAGGTGCGTATGGCGGGCCCACGAGGTGACTGGAGGGACCTCCAGACCCCCTGCCGGCGTGAGGCGTGAGCCTGGCTGTCTTCATGCCCCGGGCGCCTCCCAAGACCCCAGCCACTATTTCCCAGATGCTCTCTCTGACCCTTGGTTCCTCTTTAATCTCACCTTCCCCCCCGGCAGATGGGGAGATCAAGGCACAGGGTGGGGGGGACTCAGCGCTGTGCGACAGAAGGGCCACCGACTTGGAATTGATCAATTTGTCTTTTTTAGTGAAATTCTGAGTGCAGGAAGGAAATGGGGGGGGCACTCCCCTTAGCTAACAGTGGGGACAGGCACATCTTGGTTTCATAACCTGTTAGAGGCCACCGGCTGGGCATTCTCTGGGCCAGGAGATGATGTGAGAATGGTCCTATGATATTTGGGGGAGGGGAGCCCGACTCTCCGGAAAGGGAGACGCTGAGTCAGGACTGGCGTCCTTGTCTGCGGGGGGCAGGCCCCTCTGCCTGTCTCCGTGTCTCTTACCTCCCGATGGAGCTTCCTGGGCGTAGGGATGGGGTCCAGTCCTCTCAGCATCCCTGTCTGTCTATGCTCTGTCTCTATTAATTGAGTTGCCCACGACGGAGAGGTTGAAGCATCATGGGAACCAGCAGGCCCAGCCCTTGAACTCTGGGATGATGAACGAGTTCTGTCCTTCGTTTCCAGAACAGTAGCCACTCGCTGCAGGCCCTGAGCACTTCAACTGTGCTCACCAGTATGACCGAGAAACTAAATTTCTCCTTTTACTTCATATTAATTTGAATGGAAGCAGCCCCATGCGGCTAGTGACTATCCTATTAGACCGGCCTAAAGACAGACCGCATGCAAACCTCAGTGCTGTTACGTACCAGCTGTATGATCCCGGGCGTGTGCTCCGCCTCCGAGCCTCACTTTCCCCGTCTGTCATTTGGGGATAGTGACCACCCAACTCAGGGCTGGGAATAGATGAAAAGAGGCTGTCCTTGGGGAGCACGTAGCAGCAGGCTAGTTGTGTACTGTTTCTCCAGGGGATACTTGTCTGTTGTGATTTTGCTGTTGCTGGAAAGGGGGACGCGGGAAGCACGGGTTGGTCAGATTCCCCCCCTGACATGGGACCTCCCTCTGACCCCCTCTGGTCTGGCAGGGCCTGGGCCTCCCAGCCCGGACACAGCTCAGCGGCTCTCTGCGCGCTGCAGATGGGGAAGCAGACGTATCGGGGTCCCTTGTGTCGGCCGGCCGCACTGCCTCCCTGACCTTGGCGGCCGCCTTGCACCGGTCTGAGGCCACGCTCCGAGTGAAGCTGAGTCACACGCTGCCTGCGCTGCGGGCTGTCCCCCCAGAGGCCCTGCTGACCACCCAGCTTGGGTGGGAGTCCGGGCGCCGGCTGGATCTGCGGCTGCGGGCGGGGGCCTGTGAGCTGCAGGGCAGTGGGGAGCTGCACCTGGGCCCCAGGCTGCAGTGGCGGGTGCTGGCCCAGAGCTCCTGCGAGGCCCTGCAGGTAGGTGGCGCTGCGGCGTGGGAGGAGTGGACCTCAGGGTCACGTGGGGTGGGGCAGGGGCTGCCTCCCCCCTCCCCGTCCCCCCTGCGTGCGAAACAAGGGAGAGGAAATGAATCCCAGGGGGAGGGACTCATCACATACTTGTCGAGCCCACTCTGTGCCCTGGAAATGTGGCCACGCACCCAGAAGAGGTAAATGCCTACCTGGGGAGACAGGCAGTCCCCAGCCTAAACGAGCGAATTACAGAGTATATTACTTAGTGATAAGGGCTACAGAGAGGCAGAAAGTGGCAACGGGGGAGTGGAGGACGACAGGACACATACTGCAGTTTGGTCAAGGTCGGCCCTGAAGACCAGATGACTTTTGAGCACAGACTTAAAGGAGAAGAGGGAGGAGCCATGTGGATATCTGGGGAATGAGTGTTCTAGGCATGGCCAGTGCAAAGGCCCTGAGGCAGAACCAGAGGGGAAAGGGCATTTGCTAGGACCAGGGTCAGCAAACCATTTCTCTGAAAGTCCAGACAGTAAATACCTTCAGCTTTGCTGGCTGTGCAGCCTCTGTAGCAACCACTCAGCCTTGTGGTTGTCACACAAAACACCATAGAACATATATATACAAGCGGGCGCTGTATTCCAATAAAGCTTTATTTACAGTAGCAAGTTGTGGGCTAGATATGGCCCATGGGCCACATAGTGTGCTGACTCCTGTTTTATAAAAAGTACGCTCAGATTCAGGATCCTTTGTAGAGGCTGTGAGAGGACTGGGTGGGGGTCTCCGTGTGTGAGAGAGGGGGCCGGGGAGCAGGGTGCCTCCTGTGCTTGTGTCCTGTGTGACAAGAGCTCTGGGGCTACTGTTTCCTATGATGGGGAGCACAGTGGGAGGAGTCCCTGACAGTCACATCTTGGACGTATTGAATTTGATGGAGCTGTTGGACACCCAAGTGAAGATGTTGGGCACAGCTCTTGGAGTCAGGAGGTTGGCTGTGGTCCGGACTGGAGGTCCGTGGCTCTCGGTGGTCCCACTGAAGGCCACGAGACTGACTCAGGTGGCCATGGGGAGGGTGTAGAAGGAGCCGTAGCATAAGAAGCAGCCACGGGTGCCGCAAACAAGCCAGGGGGGAGGAGAAACCCAAGGGAGAAGGGGTCCCTGGGGCCTGGGAGGAAGACCTTCCCAAGAGAAGGGAGGGGTTGACAGGGCCCAATGCCTGTCTGGCCGGGGCATGACAGGGCCCATGCTGGGGAGGCCACCTTTGACGTCAGGAAGCACCAGACTGAATCGTGGCTCTGTTCCCTTGTCTCTGGGTGGCCTTGAGCAAATCATGGCTCCTCTCTGAGCCTCAGTTTTATCAAAATGGGGTTAAAGACCCCTGCTCTCAGGATCAGATAAAAAGCAGACATTGGCTGCCCAGCCCTGCCTGGGGCCCAGTGCAGGCCCGGGGAATGGCGGTGTCTTTTTCTGTCGTGCGCTAAGGTGAGGAGCCCAGAAACACTCTGTGTTCCTGCTTGCAGCCAGTTTTCTGGAAGGTTCCTCTGTCAGGAGCGGATGTTTGGGTCCACGTGGGAGGATGGCAAGGGGAAGAGGGGGAGAGCTGCTGAAAAGTCAGTTCTCCAGCTCCTGCGGTTGCCAGACTCTTGGGCAGTTTGACTTGTAAGACTTGGTTCCGTTCCTGCAAAAAAAATAGGATCCCCGGTGGTTTGGGGAGGAGGGAGGCCCAAGAGAGGAGTTCATCAGATGGCCGAGAGCTACAGACCTGGGACCTTTGAGATGTGTCTGCAGACATAGGACCTTTGAGAACTTGATCAAAGTCACAAACCCTCTCCTAGGAAGGCGTTCCCACCCCATTTTGCAGCCGGTTCGTGGGAGAGGCATTAGGACTCCCGATGCCTGCTTTGAGCCGTGTCTTGGTGAAGAGCCCTGCTTCTGTGTCTCTTTAAACCCCTCCAGGCCTTGGGGGTCCTGGGCCAAGTCAACAGCTCCGGCTACGTCGAAGTGAGCTCTGTAGCTGTGGACGCCCGAGCACTGGTCGCAGTGGACAACAGCACTTTGCGGGGGCTGCTCATCTTCAAGACTGCCGAGGTGAGGGCACGGGGATAGCGGGTGCCTGGGGCAGCCTGGGAAGGGGTCCTGGGGCCCGAGGAGAAGCACCGGCCACCCTCCTAGCTCCAGAGAGGCCCCAGGGGATGAGAGCATCAGGACCCATAATTGGAGGAAAGCCTTCAGTTCCCCTGGCCTCGTGGCCCCCCACTTTTCTCTTGCTTGTTTGCTTTAAAAAAGAGTTTTGGGGCATCTGGGTGGCTCAGTCGGTGAAGTGGCTTGACTCTTCATTGTGGTTCAGGTCGTGATCTCACGGTTCATGAGTTCAAGCCCCGCATCGGGCTCTGTGCTGATAGTGCAGAGCCTGCTTGGGATTCTCTCTCTCTCTCTCTCTCTCTCTCTCTCTCTCTCTCTCTCTCTGCCCCTCCCCTGCTCACACACTCTCTCACTTCCTCTCTCTCTCAAATTAATAAATAAGTTTTTCACAAGTTTTCTTGAAGTACAACATAAGGACTGTAGGAAAGCACAGAGATGAAAATGCTCAGCTTGGTGAAATTTTCACAAACCAGCCACCACCCACCTCGAAGCACAGAATGTGAGTAGAGCCCAGAAGCCGTCTTGGGCCCCATTCCTCTTACCCGCCACCAAGAGTCCCCACAAACATGAGTTCTTGAATGTCACATCCGCGGGAGCACACACATGTTCCTCTTCACGTCCGCCCCCTTTGGTTCATCGTTAAGCTTGTGGGATTCGCCCATGCTGCACTTGTTGATTTTTTCCTTTTTCACTGCTCAGTAGTACTCCCTGGTGCACACAAATCACGATTCATCCGTCCGTCCTACTGATTAGCTTTTGGGTGGTGTCCTCTTTTGACTGCCCATCGTATCCATCAATCATGTCCTTATTTTTATTTTGTCTTAAAGTTTTTTTATTGTGGTAACATTTACATAAAATGTACCATCTTGGGGCACTTGGGTGGCTCAGTGACTTGGGCATCTGACTTCAGCTTAAGTCATGAGCTCACAGTTTGTGGGTTCGAGCCCCACGTTGGGCTGTATGCCGACAGCTCAGAGCCTGGAGCCTGTTTCAGGTTCCGTGTTTCTCTCTGTCCCTTCCCCACGCTCACACACTCTCAAAAATAAGTGAATAAACATTAAAAAATTTTTTTTAATTTACCTTCTTAACCATTTTTAAGTACACATTTCAGTGATTTTCAAAACGCTCACACTGTTGCCAACCTGTCTCTATTACACACGAACTCCCCTGCCAGCCCCTGGCAACATACTTTCTGTCTCTGAGGACCCCACCTACCTCGTCTAGGTGGAATCATACAGTACGTCTCTTTGTGACCGGCTCTTTTCACTGAGCATCATGTTCTCAGGGTTGATCCATGGTATTGCAGGTGACAGAATGCCCTTCTCTGTTGGGTGCCTGGGTGGCTCAGTCCGATAAGCGTCCGACTCCTGATCTCGGCTCAGGTCGTGATCTTACACTTCTTGAGATTGAGCCCCGTGTCAGGCTCTGCACTCTCAATGCGGAGCCTGCGTGGAATTCTCTCTCTCTCTCCTCTCTGTCAATCTCTCTCTCTCCCCTGCTTGCTTTCTCTCTCTCTCAAAATAAATAAATAAGCTTAAAAAAGAAAAAAAAGAATTTCCTTCCTTTCTAAGGCTACGTAATTACCCCATGGTGTGCATAGACCACATTTTGTCTGTCCTTCATCCGTCAGCTGACCCTCGGTTTGGTCCCACCCTTTGGCTAATGTGCATCTGCCAGTGGGAATGTGGATGTGCAAGTGTCCTTTCAAGACCCTGCTTTCCATCCTTACGGACGCGAGTGTCCAATTTTAGCCTCTTACGAGTAGTGCTGCTTCACGCACACTCGTGCTTGTGTTTTGGTGAGCACGCACGGGGTGGAATTGGCGGACCGCGGGCTGTGTGCAGGTAAAATCAGCTGTTGGGTTGCAGTGCGAACCAGCTGGCCTTCCCAGAGCTCCCGGGGAGAGCCGCTAACCGCTCCTTAACTTAAAAGTCCGTGCTGTCCTCAGCCCGGGCACGTTGTGCGCGCTCGCCCATGTGAGCAGCTCCCTCGCCGGTCCTCCAGTGAGCACCATTCTGGATGTCTCGGGAGTTTTCCTTCGGGCCCCTGATGTTTTTTCTTTCTGCCGCATCCCAGCCTGCAAGGCGTGTCCTCCCCAAACATCCTGCGGGTCCTTCCCTGTGCCTCGTGGAAGCCCTTTCTCAGGTTCCTCTCCCGGGTCCACCCCTCGCCCCGGGATTTTTTTTTTTCCTTGCCACTTTATGTCAGGCATCCCAGATGTACAGACTGCTTTTGGTGTAAATCCCCCCAACTTTTTCTACAGTGCCCCGGCCACCAGGGAGGGGGACACAAGAGGCTTGGTGTAACGTCAGAGTGGTTTGTTCCCCCGCACCCCCCCGTGAGAGAGTCTGGCCACCTCCCAGGCGGCGAGTCTCTTTCTCTTGCTCTGCTGCAGAACCAGCGGGAGGTGGAGGTTTCGCTCACGCACGACCTGCCCCAGCCCGGCCCCTCGGGTCTCCCAGCCCACGTCCTGCTGCAGCTGGCCACCGAGAGGCAGGGGCCCCGCTACAGAGGCACCCTGAGGGTCGGAGTGGACGGCAGACAGGTGTGGGGCTCTGCTGGCGGGGCCTCCGAGAGCCGGCGGCGGGAAGGGGGGGGGTGGGGACAGCCCGGTGCGGTGGCCCAGCTCACAGCCATCCATGCCGACAGGTGTCCGAGGAGCTGACGTTCACTCGGCAGCCGGAGCGCATCTCCCTGGAGTACACCCTCCAGCACGACGTCCCCATGCTGCGGACGCTGCGGGTAGAGGACACGCTGGGCCTGCGGGTAAGCCTCGGTGCTCGTGGAAACCCACAGCCGTGTGCCCTCCTTCATGCAGCAAATGTCCTTGGACGCGTGGTGGAGGGCAGGGGCGTGGAATAGACTCAGACTTCCCTCTGAGTCTCGGTCTTCTCATCTGGGAAGTGGGGACAGCCCCCTCTGCCCTAGCCCAGCCGCAGCCCCGGGACCATTACACGTTCTCGTTTTCCAAAGCCTCCCTGGGACCCAGCGCTTGTCCTTGACCCCCTTGTCACCCGTGTCCACTCGCACTGCCTGGGGCGGGGGGGTTGTGGGGCTGGCCCGGTGTCTCATGTGAGCGCTGTCTCTGAGTCTCTCTCCCTCCTCTGGATTCACATGCATGTGTAGTTCCACTTGGCGGCCGGGCGGGCACCACCCGCCCCTCCCGTTTGCCCCTCTCGGCCAGCGGCCCCTTGTCCCTCCAGCGGCAGTCAGACCCTTGGCGTCACCCTTCATCCCCTGCCACTCACACACCAGACGCATCTCTCGCGGGAACTGCCGGCGTATCCCCCTCAGTATACCCGGAGCCCGACCCCTTCTCCCCACCTCCAGCTTTGTCACCTGCTCCAGGCCCCCTCAGGTCACACCTGGGTTCTAGCCACCGAGCTGGGCTCCCTGCTCCCACCGTGGCCCCCGGGGTCTCCACCTAGAGCCCTTCTAAGTCAGACACCAGCCCGGCGCCAGAAAGCTTCGTGCCAGGATCTGGCCTGTCCCCTCTCTGGGCTCACCCGCTATGGCTGCCCTCGCGGACTTTCTTCAGGCCATGCTGTCCGCGCCCTGTACTCAAACTGGCAGGTCCTCCTTCCCTTCCGTGCCCCCTGCCCGCCTCTGGCTTCCCCGGGTCTTTGTGCACATGTCCTTTCTCCAGCCTTCCCTGTACAGACC
>NW_024412453.1:10382609-10420029 GCF_014898765.1 Herpailurus yagouaroundi
TCACCCCCCCCCCCCACCCTCCCTGCATAGACCGCCCTGGTCGACATCACCTCCCCCACCCTCCTCACGTAGACCTGCCCTGGTCGACGTCACCCCGCCACCCTCACCCTCTGCCCAGAACGTCCTCTTGTTTTCCCTCTGGTGCACAGAACGTGTGTAGCCAGATGGGTGGGGTTTCCCTGCACAATTTGCTGGCTAGCTTTCCCTGCACATGGATGTGTCCACGCCCCCGAGCCCCACAGTTGGGTTTTCATGGAGGCTTCATCACATAGGCATGTTGGGTCATTAACTCAATCTCCAGCTCCTCTACCCCTCCTCAAGGATGGAGGCCGGGGCTGAAGGTTCCAGCTTCTAACCAAGGCTCGGTCTTTCTGGTGACTGGCCCTCTCCAGGAGCCCCCCAGAGGTCACCTTGTTAGAACACAAGGCGCTTCTCTTGCTCAAGAGATCACAAGGGATCGGGGCGCCCGCGTGGCTCAGCCAGTTAAGCCTCTGACTCTTGATTTCGGCTCAGGTCATGATCTCGTGGTTCGTGAGATCGAGTCCCACGTCAGGCTCCATGCTGACGGTGCAGAACCTGCTTGGGATTTTCTCTGTGTCTGTCAATCTCTCTGCCCCTTCCCTACTCATGCTCTCTCTCAAATAAATAAGCGTTTAAAAAGTAGACTTCAAATGGTAAGTATTACGTGTATTTTACCACAGTTTACAAAGCATACGTACCTTTGGAAGGTTTTAGGCAGGGCGGGAGCTCTGTGCCCATGTGGCCTACCTGAGCCATCGCAGTTCTAAGAGCCCCTCCTCTTAATAGACACTCGTCAGCCAGCAAGCCCCACCCGGCAAAACAGCCCCTGCAACCCTGCTCCTCCTTAGACCTGCTCCTGCAGGGGGGGGCCTCCGCTCCTCCCAGTCCGGCGCTGTGGGTTTCCCGGATCCAGGGGGAGCTGGGCCGGGCTGTCTTCCCGGCACAGGGTGAGGCGGCCTCTCCTCCGTGTCATTCCAGGCCGCTGTGGAGGTTCCTGGCCGCGGCTCCAGCTTCGAGCATTCCGGACGCATCTTGGTGGGGCCCACCTCCCTGAGCTACTCCGTGAGCTGCTGTCGCCGTGCTGGGCACCTGGAACTCGCTGGCTGGAGCGAACACAACAGCGTGACCCTGCTGCGGGCCGGACTCCCGCGCAAGGCCCGCCTTAGCGCCAGGCTGCAGACGCTCGGTAAGGCGCCCAGGGCCCTGCCCCGAGGCCCAAGAGCCGGCTTCCCCCGGCCCGGAGCCTGCCCGCCAGTCTCGGGTGCGCTGAGACCCCCCTCGGGCCCAGAGTGGTCCTGAGCTCCAGAACCAACCGGGACATCCTTGCCCGATTCCCTGCGAGCATGTGCTCCTTTCCCAGACCTGCCAAGGCAAAGCACCACAAACTGTGTGGCGTGAAACCACAGACGCTTGTTCACTGATGGTCCTGGAGGTCAGAGGTCAGAGCTCAGGTGTCAGCAGGGCCACCCTCCTGCCCAAGGCTCTCTGGGGACAGTCCTTCCTTGCCTCTCCACCCAGCCGTTCCCCGGCTTGTGGCCACATCCCTCCCATCTGTCTGTGCCTCTTTTCTTGGGGACACCAGATGCTGGATTCGGGCCCCCCCCCTACTCCAGCACGACCTCATGTCAGCACGATGACCTCTGCAGAGACCTTGTTTCCAAATAAGGTCACGCTCATTGGCACTAGTGGTTGCGACTTCAACATAATTTTTAGGGGGAAACGGTTTAACTTCCGATGGAGGGGGAAGGGAAGGTAACGGTAATAAGAGCCAGTGTTGATCGAGTGCTTACTGCATACACACCAGGCAAGCTCCCCACACACAGGAGCTCGCCGAGTCTGCTCAGCCATCCAGTCACACCAGGGAAAGTTGTAGCCCACAGTGGGGCCTCTGAGCCCTCAGGATCCGCACGCTCCTCTCACTGACCACAAACTTCTGGCCCCTACTTACTTCACTCCTCGTTATTCTTCAGACACGTCAGGCTTGCTCCTGCCTCAGGACCTTTGCACAGGCTGTTCCTCTGCCTCGAAGGCTCTTCCCCTGCATATGTGCTTGACTCAGTCCCTCACCTCCTTCGGTTATTTTTCATAAGTCATCTCCTCCATGAGTCCTTTCCCACCCACCCTGTTTATTTGTACCCCCACCTCTCTCTAGCTCATTCCCTCCTTTTCCTGGCTTGGCAGCTCTAACATACCATATAACATACTTACTAAACACCTTCATTTCTCATTGCCTGTCTTCTGCCCACCCACGCTAGGATGTGCACTCCACAAGGACCCAGGGATGATTTTTACCCTTTCTGCAGAGTGGAGTGGAGTGAGTGTTCAATTAAACATCTGTTGAATGAAGTCATGAACATATGAGGTAGAGATTAGTCACTGCCCCCATTCTGCAGAGAAGGATGCAAACTCAGGTTGAGTCACGTGTCCCAGGCCACACAGCTGTTGAACAGTGAGATCAGGACTTGAATCCGGGCAGTGTGACTCCAGAGCCACCCTCTGACCACTATGTAGATTGCAGAGAACGGGACCCTTGGTGGCTGCCCTGTCATTTGGGCCATCGCCATCTTCTTTTCCGTCCTTGGCTCTCAGCCTGCTATGGGCTGAGTGGGAACCTGGAACAGACAGAGAGGGACTGACCTCACAGACTGCTCTGAGGAAGGGCTTACTGGGGTCGTGGCGGGTAAATGACGGGACAGTCGTTCCAGGATGACCGGTTCCTGGCCCTTGAGAAACCTGGTGTGGCCGCCTGTAGCCGCGGAAACTTCTCACCTGTGCACTGCTGTCCATGTTTAACTGTCCCAACCCCTTAGGGGGTATTTTCTGCCTCGTATTAACATTCTTGGTGTCCCCGAGGGTCTGAAACATGCCCGGGCGTGGAGATGGGGGCCCCTTCAGGTGTGTGTCCCCTCCTCTTCGGGCCCCCTACACAGCAGGTGCATGTGGTTGAACACTGCATCAGGCCAGGACAGGAACGCTTCCTGAGGTCTGTGTGCCCCCCGGGTGTTTTCAGGTGTGTTACCTCCACGAATCTTGGCATCGTCGCTCAAGGTGGGCAGGCTGTGCCCACTTAACTGATGAGGAAACCGAGGCTTAGGGCCACCTTGTCCACATCTGCCAAAAGCGCCACCTGCGCTGATGGGCCCACGAGGCTGGCAATGGCCTGGGCCAGGGGTCACAGGCTGGGGCTGTGGGGTACACGCCCCAGGAAGCTGGCCTCTGATGTAGACTAGGCTTCATGCACTCACCCTGGGTGAGTATTTTCTAAGGGAGCAGGAGGAGTCTGAGTTCAAAAAGAAGAAGAAGAAAGCTTCTGGATTCTCCTTGTCCAGAGGGGTTTTTTCCCCCTGCTTGCTAAGATGAGGCGTGGTCCAACTGGGCACCACGAGAGGTTCCTGGATGGGTGGAAAGAGCGGGGCCCCTCCAGTCTGGGCCGGGCAGGCTGCAGGTCGGAATCTTTTGATAGTGATTGGATGTTTGATAAACCTGGAGAGAAGTATTCATCTGTTCCCTTGACAAGCCCTGGACCCCCTGGGGTGTGTCCAGGGGTGCTAAGTGCTGGGGATGGGCCCGGGGGGGAAAGTAAAGGCCCTGCCCTCGAGGGGCTGACCCTCCCTAGGCGGGGAGCACGAAGGGTTGGGAGGGACAGTGCGAAGTGTCAGTTTGGCAGCCAGCCCAGGAGGAGGAGAAGCCAGGCCGAGATCCCCGGGGGCAGGTGGGGGCCGCCTCCCGACGTCCCGGTGGCTCAAAGCAAGAAGCCTTGCCTGGGGTTCATGCCCCCTGAGAGAGGAGGCAAACCGAGCCCTCAGAAGCCTGTGCCCTTCTCTGCCCTTAGAGACCCAGACCGAGGCCAGCGTGGCCCTCCACGGAGGGGATGGTGGGGTCAGCGTGGACGTGGCAGCGTTGGTGGCCTGGCCGATGGACGGCACTCTGGAGCTGATGGTGAATGCCAGCCACGCGGTACCCGCTCTCCGGGGGCTGGGCCTGCCCTTTGCCAGCCAGGTGAGACGTGGGTTCCTCCATCTCCACGCTGGGCCGGTCTCCCCCCGGTTCTACCCGCTCCATCCGGTTCCCAGCCTGCGCCAGGCCCGCTGTGTGCACGACCGACCGCGCTCCCTCTCTCTCTGTGTCTCTCTGGCACTTTCCAGTCGGTGAAGGCTGCTAGTGACACTGACCGCTGGAACCGGTGTCTGCTCAGCCGTCTTTGTGTTTGCAGCCCTGGGGCGTGTGGACGGGCCTCCTGCGGCCCGAGTTCCAGCTCCCTGCCCTGCGTGCTTTTTTGCCCGTTCCGGTCTTGTGTTCAAGCGAAAGCCCAGCTTTGGTCTGTGGAGCACCGGGGTGCTCAGCGCCGGGGTTTTCTGTGCCGTGACTCCTTTCCTCCTCCTAACACCCCGTGAGAGGCGGGCGGCAGAGTCCTTAGGAATCTCGGCTCTGGGAGTCAGATCCCAGCTCTGATGCCTGCGGGCTGTGTGGCCCGGGGCAGGTTCCTCAGCCTCTCTGTGCCCTCAGTCTCATGAAATGAGGGTGATACTTGTGCTGATAGCATGGGGTTGGGGAGCACGGGGAGAGTTCGCATCAGTTACACCTGGTGGAGCAGGTGTTCAGAAGCTTTGGCTGCCGCTGGGATGGTAAGTCGCCATCATCACTGTCTCCGGGTCGCACGTGAGAGGGTATGCCACCTGCCCAAGGTCATGTGGCAGGCGGGCAGCCAAAGGGGCTCTGGCTGGCAGCTGGGCCCCTTGCCATGCTGCCCTCTCACATCTGGGAAGAAGAAGCTGCTGTGGCCCCGTGAATGGGGTCAGGCTCCGGCCACTGCCCCTTGGCACAGAGTCGCCTTTCCCGGCTGGGCCCTCTGGCTGCCCGGCGAGTCACTGGCACATTCCAGAAGCCTCTTGTTTTCGATGAGCAGCACGTCCCCGCCCCCACTCCACTCTGCCCTGAGGAGAGGCTGTTTCCAGAGGCCCTGTCACCCCTCATGCAGGGGGTCTCTGTCACTGGACCCCCCCCCAACTGAGGGAACCTGGTTCCTGCTCCCCCTGACTTCATCTGAACCCCCTTTTCTTGGTCTCGGGCCCCATGGTGGGGAGACGTGGTGGGGCTCATGCTCTGCTGGCGTCCGGGGATGCAGGCCTGGTGGGGTACACTCTGGGCTGCAGAGCGGGGCCTGGCTTGGGAGGGTCCTCGGCCCCCCCGTGCCCCCCATACCTCACAGCCTGCTGCTTCCTCAGCTCGTGTTCCAGAAGCTCTGGGCAGAGGGACAGATGCACTCGTCCCTGCAGCTGACCTGTGATTCTCAAGCCGGCCTGGCCCTTGACGTGCGTAGCCAGAACCAGGTGCTCAGGTGAGGGGCTCCCTGCCACTCTGCCCGCTCCCCTCCCCCCCCCCCCGAGAAGAGAGGGATGGGTGTGGGGGAGAGATCAGCTGGGACCCTGCCACGTGCTGACCTCTAACCCCCAGCGCCTCCTGGAACCCTCCCCACAGCCCCACTGCACAGATGGGGAAAGAAAGGCTCAGAGAAGCATGGCAACCTGCCCAAGGCCACACAGCTCGTAAAATAGCCTTGGCCTTTGGGGGGCAGGACACAGATGAGGAGTTCCTGGTCCCACAAACTAAATGCATCCTAGGCCTCAAATTCAAATTACTCATTGTTAGAGCTCTTCAGTCTGGGGACCTGCCAGGTGGCTGGCCCGGTGCCCGGTGGCCTCACACATGTATGAAGTCGGGGGGCCACCAGGCTCCAGCCCCCGTACCAGGTCGCCGAAGGGTGACTGTGCCTGCCCAGGGTCATGGGGCCACGTCTGGGGAAATTTCTGGTTGTTGTAGCTGGGGAGCTACTGGCTTCTAGCGGGCAGAGGCCGGAGATGCTGCTACATGCACACGTCAGCCCACAGCCGCGAGTGACACCGCGGTGTGGCCGAGCCACCAGGAAGGGGCAGCAGCCTGGAGCTCACAGCACTGGGCCGCCACGAGCACCTTGGCCTGGAGGGGCCAGGGGAAAGCGTGCCGTGTGCACTCGGCTGCCAGGAGCGAGCCCATGTTTGAAATGCTGCCGTCTAGACCCTGCTGAGGCTTCCACTGGCCAAACCCGAGAGGGCCTATTGATGGGCCCTCCGGAGACACTCAGCCCGGCACCGCTATAGCTCTTTATGCTGAGGGGGAAACTGAGGCTCAGAGAGGGTAATTGGGGAACTTTCCCGGGCCAGCACCCGACGCAGGCCGGGCGGGGATGGAAACGCGCGTCACCTGACTCCGCACCACGCGGCCCTTGGGCCTGGGGCGTGCGAACGCCCCCCCACCGGCCCCCGGCCAGGTTCCTGGATCTCCTGCCCTCTGCCGGGGAGGTTGGCCTGGTCCCTAACCAGCCGTGGGCGCCCTCGTGCCCGGCCTCAGGCACACTCTGTCCTTCCTTCCAGCAAAGAGCTGCAGCTCTCCGGCCGGCACCACCTCCCTGGCCTTCTGGGCCGCTGCCCCCGCACAGCCTCAGCCAAGGTAACTGTGCCCAGCCACCCCTGAGCCCCGACTGCTTCCAGATGCCCTGCCGAGGTGGGAGGGGGCCCTGCCGGGGACCGTAACCTGTCCACATGTGTCTGCAGGCCCACAGCAGGCCCCTGTGGGCTGCCCTCGGAAACCCCTGGCTCCAGCTTTCCCAGACACCCCCAGGCTCACATTCCTGGGCCGCGCCCGCAGCCCCCCGCTGAGCCCACGAGACCCTGGGGAGGGGGGGAGGCCCCCCTGCCGGGGGCCTGGCACCAGGACCACCTCACCGGCCTGGCAGGCTCCCAGCAGCTGGGTGGAGTGGCACAGGCCTTGGAGCTGAGGCAGCAGTACCACCCGGGTGCCGTCTTGTTCCCACGGCCCAGGCTCTCTGTCTCTTCCTGCCCTTGTCCGTGAATCCCCTTTGCACCCGGGACCCCCAGGACAGCCCCTGGTCACGCATCTGGCCTGCGCGTGGCATTTGGGGGTCCGGGGGGTAGACAGCAGGCCCAGGCTGGCGTGCCCCCCTCCCTCCGTTATCGTTACCATTACCTGTTTCCCTGTCTGCAACTCTTTCCCAAATCAGAAGCTTCTGGAGGGCATACCCGGCCCAGGGCCCAGCACACAGTAGGTGCTGCAGGAAAGATGTTGACTGATGGAACGAGTGACCGGTTGTTACATTTGCCGACTGGTCACTTCGCCATCCTGCCAGCCACCCGGTTTTGTTAAGTGCCCTCCCTGCCCGGGGCTCGGCCGCCTCTGTTTGCAGAGCCCCTACCGTGTGCCGGGCCCCGTCCTGGTGCGCTCACACGATGTCAGTGCTCCCCAAGCTTCGTTGCAGCTGTACGATCCATCAGGGAACCTCTTGTTCCCCCGACCCCAGTCTTTGTTTTGTATACTTTCCAATCTATAGAAAAGTTACTGTGGGACAGTGAACATTCCCCAGTTGTTAATGTCCTGCCAAAACTTTCTGTTTATACTTACTTGTTATATATATTTGTATATTCACACACACACATATACATTTTCTTCTGTGCCATTAAGAGATGATACAGACATGTTTCTGGACACATCATACCTCTTTACTTCTAAATACTTCAGTGAGTGTTTCCTATTAAAAGTCTATTTTCTTGTATAACACAGTGTAAGTACAAAACTCAGGAAATCTAACATGATGTAGTAATATTATGATTTAATATGTAGTCCGTAATAAAATTTCCTGGTTACTCCAATAATGTTCTTTCAAGCTGGGTTTTTTAAAAATTTGTTGGTTTTTAGTTTCTTTTAAATCTAGGACCTTCTGCAGGATCACCGGGGGTGCTTAGTTGTTCTTTTTGATTTCTTAATCTGGAACAGAGGTCTGCAGACCTTAGGAGCCAGATAGTAAATATTTTCGCCTTTACACCCACTATGGTCTCTGTTGCAATGCTCAGTGCTGTCACTGTAACAAAAAAGCAGCCATGGACAATATGTAAATAAATGGGTGTGGCTGTGTTACAATAAAACTTTATGTACACAATCAAGTGGGGAGCCAAATTTGGCCCAAAGCGGTCCCCTGATCTAGAAATTTTTCTCCTGCCCAGTACCTATTCCCCCCGCCAATATTTTTACTATTAACCTTTTCAGACACTGAAAAATGAAAACAATTTTGTAGTGAACACCCACATACCCAGTGCCTAGATTTCCTTACTCCTGGTTCACTCCTCTTGCTTTATCAGATAGCTCCCCATCCAGCTGAGTTTTTGACACATTTCCAAGTAAGTTGCAGAGGTTGATATACTTCCCCCTAAGCAGGAAAAGCCCTGCACTGACAGTTGTGAAGTTTCCAGGCAGTTATTTTGCAAAACTCCTCCGTCGGGATTTGTCAGATTCTTTGTTCAAGATGAGATCTGGGTTGAATGTTTTGACAGGGGTACTGCTAATCTGCAGAGCTCTTCAAAAATACCAGTTTGGGGGCACCTGGGTAGCTCAGTCATTTGAGCATCCAACTCTTCATTTCAGCTCAGGTCATGATCCTGGGGTCATGGCATCAGGCCCCCCATCGGGCTCTGCACTGAATGTGGAGCCTGCTTAGGATTCTCTCTCTCTGTCTGCCCTCCACCCCTGCTTGCATGCAGGCTTTCTCTCTCTTGCTCTCTCTCTGTGTCTCTCTCAAAGAAAATACATTTTAAAATACCAGTCTTTCCACCCTGTTCCCAGAGGTTCTGTTTTTACAAGCGGCGGGTAGGAACCCAGAATCTCTATCTGCGGCTAATGCCCTAAGTGATTCTGTGGTGTAGCCAGTCTGGAAGATGGCACATTATTTCATACACTTTTTGCAGCACATTAATAAAAAGTTTCATCCTCCCGGTTATTATGTCCGGTTAGAAAGCAGAGACTCGAGTGGTTAAGGAACTAGCCAGGGGTCATCCACCCCATGTGACAGCCGTGGAGCCAGAATGGGCATCTGCTGTCCCTGCCTGTGCCCAGTTCCCTGCGCTAGACTGCCCCCTGCTGTCCACAACACTAATGCAACCACAATTCTTGCCTGATGGCCCCGGGATAGTAGCTGCCTTCAAGTGCGTGTTACAGCACGAAGGGCTTGGAGAGGTGGTTGTCATGGGCACACCTGGTAGCCTCGGCCAGGGCTCAGGACCCTCATCTCCTCAGACTTCGTCCAGCCCAGGAAGCTGCGGGTGTCTTGGGCCCAACCCTACAGCCTGGAGCCGGGATCCACCTGAACGTTCCATCAGAAACCAATGGGGCGGGCGCCTGGGTGGCTCAGTGGTTAGGCGTCCAACTTTGGCTCAGGTCATGTTCTCACAGTTGGTGGGTTCAAGTCCTGCGTTAGGCTCTGTGCGGACAGCTCGGAGCCTGGAGCCTGCTTTGGCTTCTGGGCCTCCCTCTCTCCCTGCCCCTTTCCCACTCATGGTCTGTCTCTCAAAAATAAATATTAAAAAAAAGTTTTAAAAAATAAAGGAAACTAATGAGGAAATCTCTCCCCTGCTTCTCTGACCCAGCTACAGTACTCCGAGCATGAGGCCGAGAGCGCGATTTTCGTGGCGGTAGAAGAGCATCATTTCCACGTGGGCACCAGGGTGGTGACCGCGAAGGCCAGTGTCACCAACATCATCAGGCTGGAACAGACCTTCTCCCAGGTGCGTGGAGGGCAGCTGGGGCCGGCTGGGGGGGCTCTTGGGGCGGCCCTTCGAGAAAAGAGGAATTGTCACGGGCTGTGAAGTAGCCGAGACTCGCTGGAATGGATCGGCAGCTGGTCTCTGTGTCTGTCCCTTCCTCCCTGTCTCCTTCCCTTGCACGTTATTTATTGAGCCCCTACTAGGGTCCAGGACAGGCAGGTCCTAGAAGCAGAGGACATCGCCTGGAATAGGATTGGTGGATCCTTCCTCTCATCCAGTGTCCATCCGGTGGGGCGATTGACCCCCCCAAAATTGCATAAATAAGTAAGAAAATACTCCAGATGGTGATCCATACTATAGAGAAAAGAAAAATGGGGTGATAGCGGGGGAGCTCTTTAGGGGGCCAGGAAACCCTCACAAAGAAGCTGACATTTGAGCTAGCCCCAGATGACAAGCAAGTGTTGGCCGTCTCAAAATCTGGTGGAAAGGCCTTCCAGGCAGAGGGAAGAGCACATACAAAGGTCCTGGGGGCAGGAATGAGTTGGGATGTTTGAGGAGTGGCCACCGGGCTGGAGCACAGTGGGGCAGTATGGATGCGGTAGGAGGTCGTAGGGGTCCGATCGCGCGTAGGCTGCTGGCAAGCCTCAGGGAGGAGTTTGGATTTAGTTCTCTGTGAAATTGGAAGCCTTTGAGGATGTGGTCCAAGCGATGATTTCAGATCCTTCCGGCTGCTGCGTGGGGAGGGACCTACAGGGGGCAGCAGAGACAGCAGGGAGGAAGCGGCTGTCCTCCGCAGGGCAGGGAGTAAGGGGGGTCTTGCATCAGGGTGGGGCAGTTAACTTCCTCCCCTGATGCTCAGCACTGGGTCTGGAACATGATGCCTGCTCACTGAGTGTTTGAGGAACCCTTGCTGCAAACCACAGCAGCTCCCATGTGGCAGTGCCCGCAGGTCAGCCCCGGGCTGGCAGAGGTTGGCCTTGGGACTCTCATCCCATCTCATAGACGGGGAAACCGAAGCTCAGAGAAGTTAGGGGACTGACCCCGGGCCACACAGCTTGGAAGGGGAGCTGAGAGGTGGTGTCCTTTTTACGGGGCCATGCGGCATCTTGTGTTATGCTCCACCCCTCCACCGCGTTGTCTGCCCATCCTCCGGGAGCCTTTGGCTTTCTCGCTTCCTGATGTCTCTGGCAGCCCCGTGAACTGTTCATGCCCCATGAATGTTCCCTGTCTTTCTTCTTCCGAAAGTGCTTCTTTTCTACCCCAAGCAGCAACGCTGACCAGGTTGTCCAGTGACCCAGTGCTGTCTTTCTCTTCCAGTTCAGCACCCTTCCTTCGGAGCTGGTCCTGCAGACCTCGTACGAGAGAGCCCATGGGACCCGCACCCTGCACCAGACACTTCTGTGGGATGACCAGGTGGTGACCCTCCACGGGAGCCTCTCTGGGTCCTTCCCCAGACCCCCAGGGAACCTCAGCCTCCAAGGTGAGTGTCTGAGAGGCCGCTGACGGGGATGGCCGGTTCACTCGCTCCACGAACCATCCTCGAATGCTTGCTTAACCCAGATGCTGTTCCAGGCACTGGGGGATCCGTCAGGAAATAAGATGGCCCAGGTCCCTGCCCGCAGGGAGAGAGGCAGTGTGCAGGGATGCGAATGTGAGGAAAAGCTTATCAGAGTGTGTCTGAGAGCGAGAAGGGTTTGATTTGGGGGTGTGGGGTTCCTGTGGGTGGGGCAGCCTAGGAAGGCCCGTGTGACAAGGTAATGTCCAAGCTGAGCCCTGAATGATGAAAAGGAGCTGGCTGTGGTGAAGATCTGAGGAGGGGCATTGAGAGGAAAAGGAAAAGCATGTGCAAAGGCCCTGAGGTGGAAATAAGACTGGAGTGCTAGAGCAACAGCAGTGAGGCCAGAGTGGCCCGAGTGCACTGAAGGGGGAGCAAGGGGTGCAGACAGGCGGGCGGCCCCAGGGACCCCAGCCACGCAGGGTCCCAGCCCCGAGCCCGGAGTTACGGTTCCCGAGTGTGATAAGACAGGATGTGCGGAAGGTGGGGTAGCCCCGAGCATTCCCAGGGGGTTCAGAGCTGTGGCTGAGAGTTGGCAGGGGAGGTGAGTGCTGTCCCACAGAAGCCCCAGTGACGGCACCTGCGTCCCCGAGGTCCTCCAGCAAACAGCCCCCTGGAAGGGACTGTGAGGTCACACAGGCTGTCAGTTTACACAGAGCAGAGCCCGACCTGCAGGCCTGCCAAGCGGGCAACACAATGCAGACCCCGGTCCCGGGGCCACCGCCTGCTGGGTGGTCTGATGGAATCTCCCCAGGGTCACAGTTGCCACACGTGTGCCCTGCAAGGCAGAAGAAATGCATAGATCCTCAATAAGCTGAGGCAGCGTGTGTGTGTGTGTGTGTGTGTGTGCGTGTGCGCGCACAGGGGGTGTGTGGGTGCATGCAGGGGGTGTGTGGTTGGGCTGGGCAGCCTGAGGACCCTGTCGTGTGGGTACAGAGCATGGGAGTCGGGGTCAGAGTGTGGGAAGAAGGAGGGTTAGGGCTCTGAGTGCGGGGCACATGAACGTGGTCGGCGTTCTCTAGACTAATGACCTGATGGCTCCTTGAGAAGCACCTAGTGGCACCGTCTCCGGGCACAGCTCCCAGGAGCCTGTGTAGGAACAGGTGGCACCCTTCCAGAGAGTTTAGAGGGCCACTGTCTCCCATGGAGTCTCAGGTGACTCTTGCTCATGGGTCTGAGAAGACAGGGCCAACCGGTGGCCTCACAAGATGGGGTCAAGTGTTGCAAGAGGTCCGGGCAGCTAGACTTAGCCTAGGGGGTGAAGGAAGAAAGTCTAGGGCAGGGAGACTGCCTGGTGTGAGGCCTCAGCTATGGAGATGCCTCCATGTCTCACCCTAGAACAGAATGCGAGTAGAGGCCAGCTGACCGTGGGCCGGGTGGGTGGGTGCGGGGCATTCAAAAGGGGCACAGGTCGCCCCTGAGTGAGAAGAATGTTGGGTGGCAGGTGGCCCAGGCAGCCTTTGGTGAGTGACAACCATCCCCAAACTCACTGGTTTCTACCAGAAAGCATCAGGTTGGGCACAGGCTGCTGCTGACCTGGGCTGGGCTCTCCAACTCTCTCAGGGGGCTGGCTCCCGGCAGATCTAGGACCGCCTCGGCTGGGAGACCCAGGTGCTGCCTATGTGCGGTCACCATCCAGCAGGCCAGCCTGGGTTCCCTCTTGTGGTGCCTGGGCAGGTTCCCAGGGAGCGAGTGGGAGCTGAGGCCTCTCGAAGCCTGGGCTGGGATGTGGCAGCATCCCCTTCCCCAACTCCTATCAATAAGTCTCAAGGCCCAGGTTCGAGGGCTCCACCTCTTGATGCAGGAGGTGCTGAGTCTCCCTGCAAAGCGGGGAGGGGAGATTTGGGGCTCTCATAGGGACGGGGGGGTGGGGGGCGGGTGCGTTGAGTGGTTGGTGACCCAGTGAAGGTGTAGCTTCTGAATTTTGTGTGGATTACCTGAGCACGTGGCCCCTAAGTGGCCACCTTGCCCGAGGTGGTCGCATTGTCTGCTGAGATCCCCCCCGGGCCCTCTCCGGCCCTCCCTGTGCCCCCACCCAGTGGAGCTCACGCACCAGCTGCCCCTCTCCCTGCCGCGACACTGCAGTCTCAGCCTGTCCTCCGAGCATTCACGACGTGGACGCCAGGACCACCTGGCCGTGGGCTGGGATGGCAAAGACCAGGTGGGTATCTGGGTTGGAAGGGGACCCCGGGAACTCTACCAGGCCTGCAGGCCGAGCAGGACCCTCGGGGCCCAGGCCTGCCCAAGGAGCCTTACTCGGGCCAAGCCAGCTGGTTACAGGCCCCAAGAGACCGTGGGAAAGGCACGGGGTGGGGAGTGGAGCCTGGGTTCCAGCCACACCTGAGCGACAACAGGGAAACCAGTGGTGAATGCACAGGGAAGGCTTATCATGTGCCCGGCACGGCAGCCCCACGTTCCGATGGTGACACTGAACCTCAAGGAGGTATAGTGACTTCTCCGGAGTCGCGGAGCTAGTGGAAGGCAGGGCTGTGATTCTAACTCCTTGATGCCCCTGGCCCGTGTCTTCGTCACCATGTGTACCATTCTCTGCCCCATCTGTGTCCTCACTGTCCCTGCCTGCTCCTCCCCGGGCCTCAACTTTGTCCTCTGCAAAATGGGCTGGATCTCTCCAAGGCCCCCCCCCCCCCTCCGCCGCAGTCCTGGGAGTTTTGTGCTCTCAGGCCCTTTGACCTTGGAGAAGGTTGTCTGTACAGGGTGGGGAGGGGGATGCCCTTGTGGGCGAGGCCTCGGGCTCAGCCTGTCCCCCTCCCCAGGTGGTGGTCTCCTCCTCTCTGCAGTTGGGGAGGGACAAGCTGGCCGCCCGCCTGGCCCTGGCTCAGCCCTTCAACCTGTCCTGGTGGTGCATGGAGGCCAGCGGCCTTGCTGAGAGCAGGGTTGGCAAGGAGAGCTGGCAGGTGAGGGGGGAGCATCCGAGGTGGCTGTCGTGTCGTCTTGGTGGTTGGCGAGCTGCATGGCTGAGCTGGGGGAGAAGGTTCTGCCTGTCTACCGGTGTGAAGGACTCCTCCAGAATCGCAGATTCCTGAAATTTGGGACCCTGAGAGGTCCTTTGGTCATTCATTCCTTTATCAGTACTTTATTAAACACCTACTGCATGCCAGGTAGTGTGTGAGACCTACAGTGCTGCATTTAAAGAGCTTACAAGCGTGTCTGACTCATCATTTATATGCTTGCTTGTTTAATCAGAAACTGCAGGGGGATATGGGCAGGGCAGCTCGACTCCTCAACCAGCTGGGTGGCCTTGGGCAGCTCATGGGCCCTCTCTGAGCCTCAGTTGTTTCAGCTGTGAAACGGAAAACAGTAGACCAGTGTGTGTAGACAGTAGACAGCATGTTGCAGGCCGAAGACCCTGTCTAAAATTCAAACAAATGAATGAGGAAAAATTAAGAGTTGTGACAAGCACTCTGAAGAAAGCAGAGAGTAGGCTGAGATAGAGACTAAATAGATGGGGTGGTCAGTGAGGGCCTCCTGGAGGAAGTGGTTTGTCAGCGGAGGACTCACGAGTGAGAGGGAGCCACCTTGTGGCAAGCTGGAGGAATAGCATTTTGGGTATAGAGGGGGGACAGCAAGTGCAAAGGTCCTGAGGTGGGAACAGGCTGGGGTGCTTCGGAAAGGGCCAGAGGCAATTGGGCTGCAACAGAGTAAGTGACGGGACAGGTGCCGGGAGATAGCAGCTGAGGACCCCTGCCTTGGGCGGCCTCCGCTGCCATAACAAAACACTGCGGGCTAGATAGTGTCTGTCGCTTAAAACAAAAATGTACGTCTCCCACTTCCAGAGGCTAGAAGTCCACGATCAAGGGTCCAGCTTGCTCAGGTCCCGGTGAGACCTCTCTTGCTGGCTTGCAGCCTTCCGTGTCCTCACGTGCCAGGGAGAGAGCTCTCTGGAGTCTGTGGTTACAGGAGCGCTGGTTCCACCATGAGGCCCGCCTCACGACCTCCCGTCAGCCCCGCTTCCTCCTGCCATCACAGGGGGACGAGGGCTTCAGTGGGAAGATTAGGGGAGCGGGGCGCACACTGAGTCCAGAGCAGCCCCAGAGGCCCTGAGTCGGGGGGCTCCGATTTCCTTCTGGAAAGGGCAAGTCTGGGTGTTGGCAATGAGGTGTCTTCCACTGAAATACTTGAAGCTGCCTCGTCTGGGCGTGGCTCTGAGCTCTTGCAGCCGGGGTGGGATGGGCGGGGGCAGGACTTTGTCTCCAGTTCCCTGCTTCATCCCCTGGAGTGGTGGGGAAGGGGGCCACCCTCCCTCTCCCCGCCCCCCGCCCCTGCAGCACACACACACAGAACATCCTCTTCCGCTTCCCACCCCCCTCACCGGCCTCCATCTGATGCAGGTGCAGCTGGCCTTGGACAGAGGGCAGCCCGTGACCTTGCACCTCACCTGGGCTGACAGGTCCTCGGGGTACGATACCATCTGGGACGGCTGCCTGGCCGCCTCCCCGGGGCAGGTAGGCCTTGGTGGGACTGCCACGTCGAGCGCGGGCCTTTCCCTGACTCTGGGCCCCTGTGCTGGCCCTGAGTCACGTACTCCATCCTCTTGTCAGTTCCGGGCCACCTGGGGCCTGGGCGCCCTCAGGGCCTGTGGGGCCTTGACACAGACCACGGCCGTGTTCAGCGAGCAGCTCGACCTGTCCTGGGACCGACGCCGGGTGCGGCAGAACCTGACCTATGAGGTGAGGCCTAGAAAGCCGGGTCCCAGGCAGGTACCCACAGGGCGGCCCCGTCTGCCATAGAAAGTGCCCGGCTCTGAAGCCATGTGGTCCTGGGTGCCAGGGCCAGCTGTGCTGTGGGACCATGAGTACCCATGTCTCCACAGTGAGCCTTGGTGTTCCCAGCTGGAAAGTGGGTGCAGTAGTCCTTCCCTGACTGGGGTATAGTGACAGCTCTGGGAGGTGAGGAAAGCAAGGCACCCAGCATGAGGTGAGCCCTTGGAGCAGACACCGGGCCGTGGAGAAATGGGGACACCCGGCCCTGGAAGCCCACCGTGCTCCTTCTGGGGTCTCGCACCCGCGTTCTGGCACCCCTAGGTCCAGCTGCCTTGGTGCCTCCAGCAGCCCTCCTGCCCAGAGTATACATGGCTGCTGTGGCTGACCGGGGCCATCATAGCGGAACTCAGGGCACCTGCTCCCCTCTTGTCAGGGTCTCCCGTCTGCAGCCGGCCGGGGCCTTTCCCTCCTCTACTGGGATGAGCCCCTGCCTCACGGGGCCGTGTCATTCCAGAGGCACTGGCCGTCCCAGCCAGACCAGATCCATGCGGGCGTCGTGCTAGAGCATATCTTCACTGCCTCCTGCGCCACCCAGAGCTTCCGGGGAGAAGTGGAGACCGACTACGGCCACTGGCTACACCATTCCCTGCACCTGGGGCTCTGTGACCTGCCCAGGGTGAGTCCGCCCCAGGGAAGGCGCCCAGGGACCCATGGAGGGAGGGTGAGGAGAGAGGACAGCATCTGCAGAGTGCAGGGGTGTGTGTGAGGGCGCTGGGTGCCAGCGTCACCGCTGTGCCATTTGTCGGCCGGTTGACCACAGGCAGGGTCCATACTTTGAATGTTCGGTGATTCACCTGGGGAGCAGAAGAAGTACTAGGTTCCGGTGTGTAGGGTGATTGTGAGGTTTAACACGTGACACAGGAAGAGGGTTTACACGTAAATGAAAGCTATGCTTAGTCTCATCGTTGTTAGAGGTAGGGTGCTGGGACCCCTTTCTCCCAACATTCTGCCTGAGTTTGTCAGCTGGTTGATTGGTCCTTCCTCCCACCCACCCACCCACCCTCCCATCCAGCCACCTACGTCTTCACCCACCCTGCTGTCCGTCCGTTGTCCATCCGTCCACCCATCCACCTACCCACTCAGCCACCTACCCAACCACCCAGCCGTCTACCCACCCACCTACTCACCTACCCTTCTATCCATCCCTCCATCCACCCGCCCACCCACCCACTCACCTACCCTGCTATCCATCCCTCCATCCCACCATTCCTCCACCCATCCATTCACCAACCCTCCTGTCCATCCGTCCATCTGTCCATCTGTCCATCCATCCATCCATCCATCCATCCATCCATCCATCCACCCACCCACCCACCTACCCACCCACCTACCCTCTTGTCTGTCCATCCGTCTACTCACCCACCTACCCTCCTGTCCATCCGTCTGTCCATCCATCCATCCACCCACCCACCCCCCTACTCACCTACCCTCCTGTCCGTCTGTCCGTCCACCCACCCACCTACCTACCCTCCTGTCCGTCCGTCTATGCATCCATCCATCCACCCACCCACCCACCCACCTACTCACCTACTCTCCTGTCCATCTGTCCATCCATCCATCCACCCACTCACCCACCCACCTACCCTCCTGTCCGTCCGTCTTTCTATCCACCCTCCCTCCCACCCATCTCCTCACCTACCCTCCCATCCATCCATCCATCTTCTCATCCATCCCAGGGTCAGGCTTTTTCATAACTGGCCAAATAGCAACATTTTAGCTTTTCAAGCCATATGGTCTCTGTTACAGTTACTTAACTTTGCTGTCATAAATACGTGTAAACAAAAGAGCTCATTCTCTGCCGGTGTCTGGGGATGCGGGCCTGGTGGGGTACACTCTGGGCTGCAGAGTGGGGCCCACGTCTCCCCGCTGCTGGGCCCAAGACCAAGAAAAGGGGGTTTAGATGAAGTCAGGGGGAGCAGGAACTAGGTCAGCTCAGTTGTCCAGTGACACAGACCTCCTGCCTGAGGGGTGACAGGGATTCTGGGAACAGCCTCTCCTCAGGGCAGAGTAGGGGTGGGGACGTGCTGGTAATCTGAAAAAGAGGTTTCCGAAATGTGCCAGTGACTCGCCGGGCAGGCCAAATTTGGCCCTTGGGCCAGTTTCCCAACCCCACTCATCCATTCATTCAGAGAGCATTGTGGGGTTCACTTACTCAAAGCCCTGTTCTAGGTGCAGGGACAAGGATGGTGAAAGGGGCAGACCGGATGCCCTACCCGCTGGAGCTCACATGCCCCTGGGTGGAAAAAGTTAAACAAGAGGCATGATAAGTACTCAGGGATGATGAACGCTCTGAAGGAAGGAAGCAGGGAGAGAGGACACGGGATTGCAGAGGGGCCTCATTGACAAGCAAACTCTGTACAGGGAACAGCTAGTGCAAAGGCCCTGTGGCCAGATATGCTTAGGGTATTTGAGGAACATGGGGCAGCCCTTAGCAAGGAGGTGAGGTTAAGAAGATAATGCTGTCCCATGGGTCAGGCCCAGGAGACCAGCTTTTCTTCTCAGGACAGTGGGAAGGCAGAGAGTTGTGAGCAAGGGGGTACTGACTGATTTGCATTTTTATAGGGAGGTCTGGCTGTCAAGTGGAGGAGGGACTGGGGGCTGGCGCTGAACTGGAGGAAGGGAGACCCAATAGGCTACTGCGACAGCCCTGGTCATCTGGACCAGGGCTTGGTGGGGAGAGGAGACTGCTGCCCTTGTGCCCCCCGACCGCTAACACCCACCCCCTCGTCCCAGGCTCTCTCGGTCTCTGGGGAGCACACCCTGGGCCACGGTGAGCTCCTGCTTCGTTCCCACTGTCGGCTGGGCCTTGCCCCGGACCCAGACCATGGCCTACACCTCAGCCTGACCCTGCGCAACCACAGCAGGCCTCGGACACCAGACTTCTCCGGGGAGCTGGAGGTGGGTGGCCAGGTCAGGGCTGGCCGGCCCCGGGGTCGGGGGAGGAGGGTGCTCTTTATCCCTCTCTGGCTGGCGAGGCCACCACCGCTCCAACGGCCCTGCCACCTAGTGGCCATTATCGGAACTGCAGGCTGACACCCTGGTGGGGACCAGAGCTTCGCTGGGGGGTGGGACCCTCCAGCCTGTCCCCAGCCCTGGGACAAAGCGGCTCCTCCCTTGCTCCAGCATCTGGCCCTCGCTATAACTCAGAGGCAGTGGCTGGACTGTCTGGGTTTGAATCCCAGCCTACCCCTTTGCTCACAACTTGCTCCCCGTCTGTGCCTCAATCTCCCCCCTGTAAAGTAGAGAGTAATAATTGCACCTACCCTGCCTCCCATGGGGTTAACGCTGCAAGGACTGGAAACGTTAATACGCGTAGATCACTTAGAGCAGCACCTGGAAGGAAGCAGTCGCTAAGTACTAGCGATTGTTACATCGGCCCAGCGTCCTTGCCCTCCTTCGGCCAGCGACACGGGAAGGGAGGAAGGAACAGAGGTGTGGCTGACGCCCGCTGTGCCCCCACAGGCTGAGCGGTCTCGGGAGGGGACCTCTCTGAGCCCTGTCTCCTCGCCTGTAAGCGGGGAGCAGACACACGTCACAGGGTAGTTGGTCGGGTTGCGGGCACCCCCTCCCTCTGCCCACTTAGCACAGGCACACAGTAGGTGCTCAGTCCCTGCTGCCAGCTGCCCGCCTCTGCGTCTCCCTGGCCGAGCGAACTCAACTCCGTGACCTTCCTTCTTCTGACCTCGCTGCCTCCTCTGCCCACTGGGAGCAAATCCCACCCCCTCTGCCGAGTGGGGTGCACAGTGCGTGCGCCCAGTAGGTGCTCGTGAGATGGGTGTTTCCTTCCGGCATCCGGAGCCGGACGAGGAAGGCATTTCTGCTTCTGGAGCTCGGTCGGCCTCTGTGTGAACCAGCCGCACGGCTGGTTCAGGAGAGCTTTGCTTTCTGAGGTTGTCCGAGCTGACTCCTTGTTTCCCTGCTCCCCAGCCAGGCCCCTGGCTGCTCCCATGTCTGTAATCCCGGTGCTCCAAGGCCTGCCTCTCACAGCTGGAGGTCGGGGAGTGAGCCACTTGCCCCATTTGGGGGGTCCATGGGGTAGATAGAGGCCTTTTCCAGCCTTGTGTGGTTCTCATGCCAACACAGAGGCCCCTGTGCAGAGGGGGGACAGATTGAGGAGGTCGGGTACTCACCCCGGCAGCATCGGAGGGGCCCTCACCAGCCAGTGACAGCGACAGGGACAGTGGCAGGGTGGAGCTCGGCAGGAGGCCATCTGGCACAGAGGCCCCAAGTACAGTCTACAGATTTCCCGCCCCCACCCCCAGCCCCCTCGTGCACTCTGAAACCTCGTCAGGATTCTGGGCCCTGCCCCACCCGCTTGGAATCCTCGGGGACAGATTCTCTGGAACCTGCCCGTTAGTGAGCCCCTGATTCCTCGGCCTGCCCGACAGCTTACCCCCAGCTCGGTGACCGAACACAACAGAAATGGTTTCTCTCATGGTTCTCAAAGCTAGAAGTCTAAAATGAAGGCATCCACGAGGCCTTGCCCCCCTCAGAAGCTCCAGGGAACTACCCCTCCTGGCCTCTTCCAGCTTCCAGAGGCTTCTGGCGGCTTCTGGCAATCCTTGGCATTCCTGCCTCACGGCTGGGTCACTCCAAGCTCTGTCTCTTCACACGGTTGTCTTCTCAGGACCTCAGTCGTTGGGTTCAGGGCCCGACTTAATGCAGTACAACCTCGTCTTACTTTAGCACATCTGTGGAGACCCGATTGCCAAATGATCGCACATCCACGGGGTGAGACCTTGCACCCGTCTTTTTGAGGAACACGACTCAGCCAGTAACACACCTCCTGAACCCACATACACAGAGTAACTGCTGTTCCCCCTAAGTTGAGAGAGCCCCCGTCCTACGTCATTTTACAGATTCTGACACCGAGGCACCATCCTCAGGGATGTGTGGCTTGCCGGAGGCAGGGTCTCGACTAGAACACAGGGCAGCCACGTCCAGGCCAGAGGTGCCTCCCCTCCTCCCAACCGGCCTCCCCCCTGCGGCTGTCCTCCTGGTCTGAGGGCCTCAGAGGCCTTGCCTGACGTTGCCACCCCCCACGCCCCACCCATTCAAAACTCACCTGTCCCGAATTCCCCTCCCTCAAGACTTGGTGTCTCCAAGGGTCGGGATACACGGTCAGTGACTTCATCTTGTGCCACGGGCTCCCCACAACGTCTCCTTGATCTTGTGGAGACACTTGCGTGGTTCTCAGGCAATTTTGGAAAACATGGCCTGCAGGTGGAAACACCCAGGAATGTCCAAAATGCCAAGCCCAGGGCCACCCGGGTCAGTTAGGGCAGCGTCTCTGGGGTGAGACCTGGCACCGGGAATTTGTAAGCCTCGGGGGTGGCGGGTGTCCCTGGCCTGTTAGGTCCCAGATGTGGGTTGAATAGGTACTTTCTGCACTCGGTAGGGATTGGGAACCTCGTGGCGGGGGGGGGGGGGGGGGTGTACGTGGGGGTCCCAATGTCCCTGGAGGTGTGGGGCAGGGGTGGCCACTGTCTTCGCCCTCCCTGGGCCCGGGGCCGGCAAGAGCCAGGGGCCGGGGCCGGGCTGCCCGCTGCTCTGTGCCTTCCCGCCCCCAGATCCTCAGCCCCGAGGCTCAGCGGCTCGGCCTCTGGGGCCGGGTTTCCGCCCCGGCTTCTCGGTGTGTGGTCCAGCTGGAGGGAACCGTGGACGATGGCAACGCGAAAGCGAGACTGTCGGTGTCCCGGGCCCGGGGCTGCCTCCAGGCCTCTGTGGCCCACGAGGAAGGTGAGTAGAGGCTCAGAGTGTCTGTCAGGTGGGCCCCCGAGAGCACTGAGATTGGGGTGGTGAGAGCTCAGGAGTCAAGGAAAACCCTGTTAGGACTTTGTGGCACCCCCCCCTCCCCAGAGGTGATGACGAGCTTCCTGCGGCCACCTGTATGACATCAGGAGGGGCTGGGAGAAGGGTCCAGATGGGCAGGACCCAGGTGGGTATGGGCTGGGGGATGAGAAAGAGACCAGGCCTCGGGAGGACTGGGAACTCTAGGGCCTGTGGGTGACGGAAAGCTCCAGAAGGCTGTGGGGAGGTGGAGTAGACAGCAGGGCGGCCACCGGCTGAGTCCTGGGGAGCAACAGCAGGCCCCTTCCCGGCTCCAGGGAGCCGACAGGAGAGCGTGGTGCTGCGGGCGTGTGCCCACGGGCGGATGGCTGAGGCCGAGGTGCTGCTCCAGGACAGTGGGCGGCCCGTCCAGCCGCTGGGACGCCTGACCCTGCAGGCTGCCAACCAGAGTGTCCGCCTGGAGGCGCACGGCTGCCCGGGGACCCTGCTGGGCCGCGTGGAGGTGAGACGGCCGGGCGGCGGGGGGCGTGAGGGATGCTGTTGTCTCTGGGACCGAGGACACAGAGCCGCTGGACCCTGAAAGGGTCCAACAGTGCCGAGGAAGTCAGAGGAGGCCCCGTAGCGTGTGGATGCATCCTGGGGCCCCGTCACAGGCCCTGAGAACCTCCTACGCGCCCCTGTCCTGCGGAGCCCCCTCGAGCCCCCAGCCCGTCCCTCTGTGCCCGCAGTCTAGTGTGGCAGCTATTGGGTCCCAAGTGCAAGCCCAGCTGGAGAAGAGGATGCGAGGCTTGGAAGCCTATGTGGAAACGTTCCGGCGCCTGGTGGGTAGACTGCTGGGGTGTCGGGGACACGGAGAACAGGAGGCTCCGTGCAGAGACAGCCCCCCCCTCCCCCTCGCGCCCATCCCCTTCCCTCCGCTCACCAGACTGAGAATCTCCTGGAGTGCTGCGTGCCCCAGACCCTTGCCCTGATCCTGCCCCAATTTCCCCACACAGGTGAAGCCGGCGGGCTCCCTGGACGGTGTGGCGGGCCCCCTCCTGCAGTTGTCACGTGTGGGGCTGGGAGCCGTGCGGGAAGGTGGCCGAGCCGTGGCCGCCCTGTGGGGCCAGAGCCGGGCCCGGCAGGCGCTGACCCACCACTTGCCGCTCTACCTGGAGAGGCTGCAGGCGGGGCTGGAGCAGCTGCGGAAGGAGGTGGAACGTGAGTGCAGGAGGGGGGGCCTGACCCCGGAGCCCTCCCGGCCTGCTCGGTCTCTGGGACCTGCGGCCTCCGTGCTGTAGGTCTCCACGCTAATAGCCCTTATGCCCGCTGCCTGATTTCTTTCGGGGACCGCTGCCCCCGTGTCTCCCGTCCCCGCTGATTTCTTTGGAATATGCAGCTTTGTTTCTAGCAGGCCCACGGCTGTATGATTCCAGAGCCGGTTCCTGGTTCTGTGATAAGTGCCCGCGGGGTGTGTGGTTGAGGGTTCCATCCTGGTTACTAAGCAGCTGCTGCCCCGATCACCCTCCGGGTTGATGCGGGGAACCTCTGGCCCCTCCTCGGGGAGCATCAGGGCTCACAGCCGGCCTTCTCTCCCACCCCGCTTACGTCTGCGTCAGAATCCCCATGGCTACCCCCAGGTTCGGTGGCTTGCTAGGCCTCAGTTCTCAGCGTGTTGTTATGGCGAAAGCATGCAGAGCAAGATGGAGGAAGAGGTGCAGGGGCCAAGGCCCAGTTGGGGGGGGGGGGAGGGGCAACGAGGCACAAGCTTCCAGAATCTTCTCCCCGGGAGGTCACCCGGGCTGCCCTCAATTCCGCCAGCTTCGAGCTGTGCTAACATGTGTCTAACATTGTCCATCGGGAGAGCTCGTTGGAGACCTCGTACCCAGGGTTTTCCTTGGGGGCTGGTCACGTGGGTAGCCTTCTCTGGCACTTACCCTGCTTTGGGGCTGGGAGAAGCAAAGGGATATTCAGCACGAGCCACTTGTGTGCACAGCTGGGGCACAGCACGAGGCCCTCTTCCCGGTTCTGGGGGTGATGGCACCTCCCTAAAATCTGGGATCCCAGGTGCCTGCCAGGGGCTGACCTTGTGAGTGGGACTCTCAGAGGGGAAGTCTCAGGCCCACTAAGCCGGCTCTTGTCCGGGGTCCCTGGTGCCATCACCTAGTTTGCTGGAACAGGCCCTATTTCCCGCAGACCTGGGTCTGGGCTGTGGGCAATGGCATCTTGCCTGCCATCGGGACTCCAGGGGCCTCACGGTGGGCGCTGGCTGTCTGTTGCAGGGCCCCTGGCCACGCTGAAGGAGGCTTACCTGGAGGTCACGCTGCGGCCCCTGGACGAGGTGTGGCAGGAGCGGGCCGAGTCCGCCATGCGGTGGTTGCGGGCCCTGGGGCCCAGGCCCATCGCGGCCACCTTGGAGCTGGTGAGGTGGGGCGAGGGGGTGGGAGGCGGCCCTGCTAGGTGGCAGGAACCCTGATGGCTCTCGCCGCCCGCCTCCCTGCAGGCCACACGCCAGATGCTGTCTTGGGCCGAAGCCACTTTGTCACAGGCTCTGAGGAGGCTCTGCAAGCCTTTGCTGGATGTGTACAGCTTCTCGGCCAGGTACCTGGGCGTCTGTCCGTCCCTGCCTTCCTGCCCCGGGCTGGACACTGGGCTGAAACACCCCGGGTCTCGTTTTTCCCTCAGGACAACCCTCCCAGGGACACGTTTGCGGTCCTGGTTTTACAGATGAGGAGATGGGCTGCTTCTTCATTCCATAGATGTTTCAGGAACGCTTTCTCTGAGCAGGAGCTGTTCTAGGTGCTGCGTTCTAGTGAACGACCCCGATCCCTCCACAGTCTACCCCGGGGGGCTAGACTGAACACATAACTAGGTTATCTACACCAGGGGTCGGCAAACCTTTCCTATAAAGGGCCCTGGAGTGAAGTGTTCAGGCTTCGTGGGCCAGATGGTCTCTTGCTTAGTCTTTGTTTTGTGTTTCAAGAATCCTTTAAAACCTAAGAGCCCTTGTTAGCTTGCAGGCTGTTCAGAAATGGAACACAGACTGGATCTGACCCCTGGCCCGTGGTTTCCCAGCCTCTGATTTGGTGTGTTAGGTGGTAAATGCTAGAGGCGGGCAGGAAATAAAAAGGCTTGACAAGTGGGTTGGGGGTGCATTTGAAGTGGTGCAGCCATGGTCTGCTTCAAGGAGAAGGTAGCATTTGGACAAGGGCTGGAAGGAGCTGGGGTAGTGAGCCATGGACATCATGGGAAGAGTTCCAGGCAGAGGGCACAGTCAGTGCAAACGCCCGGGGGTGGGAATGTGCCCTGCCTGTTGGAGGAATATGGAGGAAGCCAGGCTGGAGTAGAGGGTGTAAGAGCCCGAGAGGTGACAGGGACCCAGGCAGCCTGGGGCCTTTGTGAGGACTTGGGCATCTCCTCTGAGATGGAACGCACAGAAGATTTTGAGCTGAGGAAAGATATGATCTGTATCCCCTTTCGAAAGATCCCTGTGGTCCTGGTGTTGAGACTAAAGATATGGGGGCAGGGGAGTGGTGTGGATACGGGTGGGGAGCCCAGTAAAGAGTCGTCACTTAGGGGTGCCTGGGGGGACTCAGTCGGTTGAGCGTCCGACTCTTGATCTCAGGGTTGTGAGTTCAAGTCCCGCGTGAGGCTCCGTGCTGTTCGTGAGGCCTACTTAAAAAAGAGAAAAGAAGTGGTTGTTTCTTGGTGGCTGCCCAGGAGAGACAGGACGGTGGCTCCGCTGAGCAGTGGTAGCCGTGGAGGGCTGGGACGTGTCAGAGTCTGGATGTGGGTTAAGGTCAGGTCTGTAGATTGGAGGACGAGATTGCATCCGGGGTGGAACAGTGCTGAGGGTTTTGGCCTTGGTTTGGCAAGATGGAGAGTCCGTTTATGGAGCAATGGGGCATGAGCGGTGGAAAGCCCATCGGGGCTTTTTTCGTTTCCTGTTGCTGCTGTAGCGCATCACCCACCAATTGGGTGGCTTGCGACAACACAGCTTTGGGGCACCTGGGTGGCTCAGTCAGTTGAGCGTCCGACTTCATGGCCTCAGCCGCTCTTGCGGTTTGTGAGTCCGAGCCCCGTGTCGGGCTTCCTGCTGTCAGCTCAGAGCCTCTGCCCCCCTCTGTGTGCCCCTCCCCTGCTTACGCTCTCCCCGAAGATAAATAGAACAACATGGATTTATGCTTGTACAGTTCTGGAAGTCTGAAGCCCGGAATCAGTTTAACCCGCAGTCAGAAGATGCTGACCCTGCCGTTTCCCCCCGTGAGCCCCCGTGTCCTTGACCTCCTCCGGCAGCTGGAGGCCCCTGCACTGTGTGGTTCACTGCCCCTCCCTCCTGCTTTCTGACCTTTGTCCTCGTAGCTGCTGCTTCTGAGCCCCCTGCCTCCGTTTTTGTGGTTCTATCGTGGTCCTCGGCTCCCCTGGATAATCCTTAACCCTGTCACACCTGCAAACTGTGTTTGGCCACATAAGTTACCGCAGTCCTAGGTCTCGGGCACTTGGATGTCTTTGGGGGCCTCTATTCAGTGTACTCCACTACAGTGGGGATAGGGGGCCATTCTGGACTGTAGAGCTTGAGACCCTGTGGGGACTCCCAGCTGGAGGTGTCCAGCAGGCAGCTGATGGCCTGGGTCGTGCATCCAAGTTTGGGAATCATCAGAGAGGGACCTAGCCCTGGAGCAGCAGCAGAGGCCCGGCGTGTGCGTCCCTTCCCCTCACGGGCCGGCGGTGGGGGGGGCCCATCTGTGGGGGGGGGGGGGTTTAGGGTGGCAGTGGTGCCCTTCTCCCAAGGCCAGCGGCCACACAGAACATCCGCACCAGGGGAATGCTTGGGCTTGAATGCACCTCTAACTTGGGGGCAGTGCTGGATCAGTCACTGCTTTGTGCCTTGGTTTCCCCTCCTGGGAACGCATGACGTTCCCGCTGCCCTGCCTGTCAGTGCTGTTGCAATGCAAGCTGGCAGACGGAAGCTGCAAACCAGGGAGGGTGTCAGGTCGCGGGAGGAATGATGTCCCCAGTCGGGGCTGTTTGCACGGGGAAGGGGCTGTCTGGGGAGGTCCTGGCAACGGGTCACCCCTGGGTGCTTGTGCTGTAAAAAGGACTTTGGGGGTAGAAGGCCTTTGAGGCTGCTCCCTGTGTCAGGTCCCCTGGGCCCCGTGGGGGAGGGAAAAGTCCTGCACCCACAGTAGAGGGTGTGAAGTTGTCCTTGTCCATGTGTAGCCCCAGTGCGATGAGACTTCTGTGCTCCTTCGGGCCCCACAAGGTCGACCTGACCCCCTCTTTTCCATCCTGAGAGTTTCAGGGTCTGCCCTTTCCTGTGTAATTCCCAAGGTCCCCGGGGCTCTGATCCCCTGCTTCTCCAGTGCTTTTGCTGCCCCTGCCCCCCCCCGCACCTTGCGGGGCCCCAGTGGTGGGCCCATCCATCCCTTGGGGTTCACACAGAGGTGCCCCCACCTGACCCAAGGCCACGTACGTCCTTCCGGTGAGGCCATCGTGTCTCTCCCGAGCCTGTCCTGCCCACTTCCACCTCCTTAAGCTGCTTCCAGAAGCAAAGGCCCAACCGTCCGGCTGGGACTGCTCTTTCCAGGAACTGCTCGTTGCTGGTGACGCTGCCACTGTTGCCTGCAGGGGACGAGCCCCTGGCTGTGGCCCGGGTGACCGGCTACCTGGTGGAGAAGCTGGTGCTGCCCTTCCGCGAGCTGTACGGGACCAACGTGCTGGCCGCGTACTACCGGCTCAAACACCGCCTGCTGCAGAGCCCCCATGAGTGTGAGTCTCGCGCCCCCCTCCTCCCCGCTCAGCCCCGTGCCCCTTGGGGTGCAGTGGCCAGACCCTGCAGGCTCAGACACGGGGGCGGGGTCCGGGGTGAGAGGAGCCATAGCTTGGTACTGCTGAGCCCGGAGGTTCCTGCGCTTCCCGAGGTCATCCTGGCCTCGAGCTGGGCTGCAGAGCCGGGCTTCTAGCCAGAGTTTGAAAGCCCGAGCCTGGACCCAAGGTGCAAGTGGGCCAAGTGGCTTGGGGCTCGAGGCCAGCTCCCTCCCACTGCACTGGGCCGGAGCCGCAGAAGGCAGACCTCCAGTTGGAATCGGAAGGCGGCTAATTGAGTCCAGACTGGGTCAGGCATTGCCTGCAGTCGTGGGCGGTGCCGGCATCGGATGTGGTTGCGAGGGCTCGGGGCCCCTGGAGGGTTTGCGTCCGGCTCGTGCCCCCGCGTGGCCCCGGCTGGTCTCCCCGCCTCTCTGGGACTTGGTTTCTCCCTCCCTCTGCCAAAGGGCGGTGACAGCTTGGCTCCCTCCTGTGGGTCACAGGAGCGGGTGCCGTTTGGGTGCACAATTCCTTGGTGACGGGGCGGATCTGAAGTCCAGGGGCAGGCGTGGCACCCAGGGCCTGGCGGGACTGGGATATCGGTGCGGGTTCTTGTCACCACACAGGTCGGCGGGGGGGGGGGGGGGGGGGCGCGCCCGCCTGCGCGCAGGGGTACTTCCTCTGCAAGGCACAGGTGAGGGAGGAGCCGCTGGGTCTCAGAGCTCCACCTGTGTGTGACCTTGGGCTGGTCTGTGACCTTCAGCTCAGAGAGCTGACAATGGGGCTTTTGTCCCCTCCGTGTGGCCGGGTGAGCCAGCAGCTGCCAGGCCTGGGTCACCGTTCCTGCCGCACACGGCTCAGGCCCCTGCCCCAGGGCGGTTTGGGCTGGATGAGTCAAGCTGTCTCCCCCCCCCCCCCCTCCCCGCATCAGCCGCCTTTGAAGAGGGCGGAGCCAGGCCCCATGGTACCTGCCTGGTGTTGGATGGACCTTTGGCCACAGTCGTGTGTGCGTCGTTTTTTTAATGTAATTCGGTTTTACGGGAGCTTCATGGACACACAATTCACTTACTAAAGCATATGATTCTGGGGCTTTGAGTATATTCATAGGGATACACATCTGTCCCCACAGTTGATTTTAGAACATTTTTGTTCCCTCAACCGACCCCACCTGTCCTCTCTCAGCCATCACCTCCCCGCCCCAGCTTTACAAGGCTCGTGCACGTGTCAGTCCTTTGTTTCTTTTTACTGCTGACTGGGCTGTAGCTGGCTCAGTTCGGGGTGCGGGGCTGGGGAGAAGAGCTGGGGACAGACCCCCTCTCTCCGCACGTGGGCTGCCCCAGAGGACACCGGCCCGAACTGGCCGTCCTCACCTACCTGGCGACCTCTTCTTCCCAGACCATGCTGTGGTGGCCGGGGCCAGGCACGTGGTGACCTTCGATGGCCAGGTATGGAGCCTGGGCGTCCACTGTGGGAGCCTGCTGCTGGCCAAGGACTTTGCTCACAACACGTTCTCGTTGACGCTGAACCGGGCCAGTTCAGGGCTCACGTCCGTGTCAGTGCAGCTGAACCACACTTCCCTGGTGTTCTACCCCCGCCTGAAGGTGAGCCGTGCGAGCGTGGGAGGGGCAGGGGCCCAGGGGGAGGACAGTCTCCTGCCGGCCGTCCCATCCACACACCTGTGTCCTGGGCCCCACGCCCTTCCCACCCAGTGCCCCGCGGGCCTGCTGCCTGTCCCCCTCAGCCCGTGTCTGGCCCCCAGACCTACAGGCTGTACGAGTCCTCTGAGCCCAGGCAGAGCTGTCTGCACCCAGATCTGCCCCCTCCCGCGACGAGGAGGGATGTGCCCAGGGTCAAGCTGGCCAGTGAGGACGGCGTCTCAATCACCTGTGACGTTCGGGCCGGCCTCTGCAGCGTCACTCTGGGCCTCTGGCTCCACGGTGGGTCTGGGCCCCAGCTGGGGGCCTCCGGGCCCGTGGGGTCGGCCATGCGGCGACCACAGCAGGTGTCCGAGGCCAATGCGGCCAATCCCTGGCCAGGGGTGCACTCGCTGTCCTTGAGAGGCTGGGGGCCAGGTTCCCCAGGACCCCTTCCCGCTGCTGCTTCCTGGGGGGCTCCCAACCTGAGCAGGCAAGAGAGGAGCCGCTGCGGTGGCTCGGCACATGAGGGCTTCCCTCCCTCCGTTTCCTTTCTCCTCTCCCTCTGGGGAAGGGTCAGAGCCAGGGTGGGGCGTGGGAGTCAGGGGTGGAGGGTCCGGCCCCCCCGGGAACCCTGGCCAGGCGCGCCCACGTCCCCCTTTCCCACAGGCGTGTCTGCCGGCCTCCTGGGCACCAACGACAACGAGGCTGCCAACGAGCTGATGCTGCCGGACGGCACCCTGGCCCACGGCCTGGAGGAGCTCGGCCTCGCCTGGCAGGTGAGCGGCTGGGCCTCACCAGGGCTCCGTGGCTGTGGGCAGAGCTTGGCCCCTTGCATGCAAACTCTGCAGACAACTGCTCACACCCAGGGGGTAGCCACCCGCTCCGGAAGCTGATGCACCTGTTTTAGATGCCCGGGAGAAGAGAGGTCCGGGGGGGGAGGCCTGAGTCTTGGGTTTGTCTCACCAGCTGGGTGGCGACTGTAGGGCCGTGGAGAAAACTCACGAGTGCCCCCAACAGAGCCCCACCTGCCAGGCCTTCTTCCAGGACCCCCGTTCCTGCCTGGGGAACTGCTTCAGTGTGGTGAGTGTGAGGCTGGGTCTGGACCCCAGGGGAAGCCCTGCAGCGGGTAGAGCAGAAGGCAAAAGAACTCCCCTGCCCTGATCCAGCCTCTGCCCCTCCTTGGTGCTCCTCCCAAGGGTGCAGTGGGCAAGAACCCTGACTCTGATGGCTGGCTTTCAGGTGGACCCCACCCCATTTCTCAGCCTGTGCACCCAGGACACCTGTGGCACCCAGGAGCTCTTTCCTGCCTGCAACCTGGCCGCCGCCTACATCCACCTGTGTGCCCGGGGCTTCGTGCCCCTGGACCCTCCTCCACAGTGTGGTAAGCTGCCCCAGCCAGCAATGAGTCTGACTCCTGCCCCATTGACCTGTGTCTTCCCTCCCAGAGGGAAAACCAGTTCCTTCCTTTTGCTTAGCTCCCTTGGGGTGGACAGGCACTCCATCTTCTTACAGTGAGCTCTGTTTTGACTCTGAGTTATGGGCAAAGGGTTACTGACTGAGAAAAAGAAGCCCAAAGACTCCCCCTGTCCAACCCAGGTCTTGAAAATCCGGGGACCTCTGGCACAAGAGATAATAGCTCTGGGAGGTCAGACAACTATAAACTCAGCTTCCGAAAATTTGTAACCACAGATCTGCTCGTCAGGGATTGTAACGGACACTCTTTCCCCTGTCTGGAAAGCCCTCGGTCAACCAATATTATCCTTCGCTCTGATTCCTGTGGCTAAAGTCCACTATGTAGGGTTGAAAGTCAGCAACTGCACCAAGCATGGGGAGTAGAATCCCTGTTAAAGGGAAAATTATTCCTGATGCTTGTAAAAGAGCTCTAAGGTGGGCTGTATTCAGGGGGACTATCACAGTGGTGCGGGAACCACTGCATTGGGGTTTGGCCATAGGGGTGAGAGATGGGGCTCAACTCAACAGGGAGAATTGGGGACTGAGTGCTGAGCAGGGTTGGGGTCTGTGGATGGAAAATTACCAAGATGAACCGTGAGGGATAGGCGAGTTCTTGCTCAATCAAGCTGGCAGGATTCTTGTTGGAGGCAGGCCAGACTGATGAGAGGAACCCTGTCCGATGTCGAGGTAACCAGTCATGCAGGCTAAACCGACTTACCAGAATTCTTGCTAAACCTGGCTCATGGAGAGGTGGAGGCCCCAGGGTAGAATATGGTCCAGAGATTCTTTCCCACTCACTAAGACCTTCAGATGGTAGCATTTGAGAAGATGGAATACATGGAAGAAACTGAAAATGGTAAGTGGGATTCCAGAAGTAATTTCCAGAATTGATAAATATTTACTGAAATTTAAAACATACCACATTTGACAGAAGAAAAAAAATTAAAGAACTGGAAAATATAAAACAGAGGGTGAAGTGAGGTGCTAACAGAAATTTCAGAATGAGAACACAAAGAGGTTTGAGAGTGTGATGCCTCAGATTCAGGAAGCACAAGGCAGCCCAAATACTGACCAGAAACCTCTATTAAGACATTTCAGCTTGGGTAAGAGGTCATCTTTCAAGGGAACAGGTAGACAACCAATCTCCCACCAGCAAGAGTCCAGTCTCTGAAGAGAGTAATTGCTGAGTTAGATTTTATACCCAGGTCTACTATGATACGAGGTTAAAAATGAAACATTATTAGCACTGAACTATCTGAAAATATCTTTCCCACTGGGAGACAGTCACTAAAGGAACAGAGCAAGCCACACACATTGATTCACACTCCATCTGTGGCTCTGTATTTGCAACACAGGCTGCAGATCCGGCTGCAGAGTCTAAAGTATTTACTGTTTGATTCTTTACAGAAAGCGTTGGCTGACCCTTTGTAGAAACCAGGAAAAGCAGAAGGGAGGAATTTAATGAAACAGGAAGAGATGAACAATAGAAGGGATCCAGAGGGGGAAAAAAGACAGTAACTAGGAATGACCGAGAAGTCAAAACCACCGATCCAGGAGAGACTGAAAGGTCATTCAACAACTCTGGACAGATTGCTGATAACTTTCAAGACCTAGCTTGAATACAAATTGATTTTTTAACCTGAAGAATCTCATAGCTATTAAATCAACTGAATCTATAGACTATAATGTTGTCTAAAAGACAGCAGGCAAAGCTTCCTTATTAGGACACCAAAAGCCTGATTCACAAAAGAAAAAAATAGACCTCGTTCATACAAGACAAAATGTTTACAAACCACTTATCTGACAAAGGACTTCTATCTAGAATATATAAACTCAAATTTAACAGTAAAAAAAAAAAAATCTAAGTAGAAAATGAGCAATCACATGAAGCCATGTCACCTAAGAGGACATACAGGCGGCAAACAGGCCCAGGAAAGAAAGGTGTTCAGCAGTATTAGTCATTAGGGAAGTGAGAATACTACATACTTATTAGAACAGTTTAGAAAGAAACAGCAACACCAAAGCCTGGCAAAAATGTAGAGAAACTCATTCCCTCATCTATTGCTGGTGGGGAAATATACAATGGTACAGCCACCCTGGAGAAAAAGCTAAGAACACACTTAAAATATAATCCAGCAATTGCATTCCTGGGTATTTATCCCAGAGAAATGAAAACCTGTGTTTCACACAGAAGCCTGGACGTGATTATTCCTACCACTATTATCTGTAAGAGCCCAAACCTTGAAACAGCCCATAGTGCCTACCTTTGGTGCACAGCTAAACAATGTGGGTATGTCCCTACCATGGGATATATTCGGCAATAAAAAGGAACACCCTAATGGTACAGGTAACAACTTGGATGAATCTCAAAAGCATTATGCTGAGTGGGGAAAAAAACCCCAAACTCCTAAGGTCAAGCGCCATATGATTTTATTTACATAACATTCTCAAAATGACCAGTTATAAAGATGAAGAACAACTCAGCTGCTGTCTGGGTCTGGGACGATGGAGGAAGGAGAGGTAGCCCAAGGGAGGTGTTTCTGGCGGTCGAACAGTTGTGTATTTTGGTGGTGGTGGTGGTAACACAAACCTACAGCTTCAAGGAGATGTCCGAACTAGATACATGCCTTCGACCACTGTCAATGTCTGGGTTTGGATATTGTGCTCTCGTTACTGAAGATGTGGCCACTGGAAGAAACCGAATGTAAGATACACGGGACCTCCCGGCCCTATCTTTGAGCCTTCTTCTGAAAATCTGTCATTAGTTCAAAACAAAAACTTTTAAATGGTACACACCAAGCCCAGATCATGTTAGAGGCAAGTTGAAATAATTTACTGTAACACTTCCAGAATAGGAAAATGAAACCTTTCTATCCCCAACTCATGTTAATGAAGTAGTAAGATATGAACACACGGCAAGGACAAGGACAATACAGGAAGAGAAAGAAAAGCCCAACTTCGCACTTGAATATAGAGGTTACTAATGTATTAATAAACTAAACAATCTCTGGAATCCAAGGATGGTCTTTAAGAATAATGTACTAAAGAAATTTAGGTAATTCAGGACTCTTCTAGTGAGATAACTAATCATGCATTGGAAACATCTTTTTTAATGTTTCACAGAGAGAGAATCCCAAGCAGATGCCACCCTCCGCACAGAGCCTGATGCAGGGCTCGATTTCATGACTCTGGGATCGTGACCTGAGCCACAATCAGAAGTCAGACGCTCACCCAACTGGGCTACCTAGGCACCCCTGGAAACATCCTGATCAAAATGCAGAGGAAAACATGGCCCAAGAACACTCAGATCAACAGAACAGAAAAGAGAACCCAGAAATGGACCCACAAACGTATGGCCAACTCATCTTTGACAAAGCAGGAAAGAATATCCAGTGGAATAAAGACAGTCTCTCCAGCAAGTGGTGCTGGGAAAACTGGACAGCGACATGCAGAAGAATGAACCTGGACCACTTTCTTACACCAGACACAAAAATCAACTCGAAATGGATGAAAGACCTCAATGTAAGACAGGACGGCATCAAAATCCTCGAGGAGAAAGCAGGCAAAAACCTCTTTGACCTTGGCCGCAGCAACTTCTTACTCAACACGTCTCCCGAGGCAAGGGAAACAAAAGCAAAAATGAACTACTGGGACCTCGTCAAAATAAAACCTTCTGCACAGCTAAGGAAACAGTCAGCAAAACTAAAAGGCAACCGACGGAATGGGAGAAGATATTTGCAAATGACATATCAGACAAAGGGGTTAGTATGCAATATCTATAAAGAACTTATCAAAGTCAATGCCCAAAAAACAGAGAATCCAGTGAAGAAATGAGCAAAAGACATGAATAGACACTTCTCCAAGGAAGACATCCAGATGGCCAACTGACACATGAAAAATTCTTTAACATCACTCATCCTCAGGGAAATGCAAATCAAAACCACAATGAGATACCACCTCACACCTGTCAGAAGGGCTCACATCAACAACTCAGGCAACAACAGATGTTGGCGAGGATGCGGAGAAAGAGGATCTCTTTTGCGCCGCTGGTAAGAATACAAGCTGGTGCAGCCACGCCGGAAAACAGTATGGAGGGTCCTCCAAACGCTAAAAAGAGAACTACCCTACCACCCAGCAATGGCACTACTAGGCATTTACCCACGGGATACAGGGGTGCTGTTTTGAAGGGACACGTGCACCCCCATGTTTATAGCAGCACTGTCCACAATAGCCAAAGGATGGAGAGACCCCAAATGTCCACCGATGGATGGATGGATAAAGCAAATGTTGTATATATGTACAACAGAGTATTATTCGGCAATCATAAAGTGTAAAATCGGGGCGCCTGGGTGGTGCAGTCGGTTAAGCGTCCAACTTCAGCCAGGTCACGATCTCGCGCTCCGTGGGTTCGAGCCCCGCGTCGGGCTCTGGGCTGATGGCTCGGAGCCTGGAGCCTGTTTCCGATTCTGTGTCTCCCTCTCTCTCTGCCCCTCCCCCGTTCATGCTCTGTCTCTCTCTGTCCCAAAAACAAAACAAAAAACAAAACAAAACGAAAAAAAAGTGTAAAATCTTGCCATTTGCAACTACGTGGATGGAACTGGAGGGTATTATGCTAAGGGAAATTAGAGAAAGACAAATACCATATGACTTCACTCATATGAGGACTTTAAGGGACAAAACAGATGAACATAAGGGAAGGGAAACAATAATAAAAACAGGGACGGGGACAAAACACGAGACTCTTAAATATGGAGAACAAACAGAGGGTTACTGGAGGAGTTGTGGGAGGGGGGCTGGGCTAAATGGGTAAGGGGCACCAAGGAAACTACTCCTGAAATCATTGTTTCACTATACGCTAATTTGGATGTAAATTTTTAAAAATAAAAAACAAAATTAAAAAAGAATGCGGAGGAAAACAGACGGCACACTGGCAAGACGGCAGGCCAGGGAGTCAAGACCTTCAGTCCCCCAGGAGAACACCAAACGTATAATAAAATGGCCCCAAGTAGCTTTGTGGGAACTCTAGAAGCAGCAGCAACCACAGGAGTGCCTGAGCAAGAAAAAGCTCAACTCAGAACCGTAGGGAACCCCATGCATGGTGATTTTGCTTGCCTGTCACAGTAAGGTTTCAAGTAAAGCCAACCAATTCATCCCTCAGGAGGCAAGAGAAAGTGTGGAACTTGCTCGCAACGTTCTGACTTGCCTGGGGGCTGCCAGAGGCACAGGCCTCGGTCTCTTCCGGCTCAGAGTGCTGATGACCGTAATGGCAGAGTCTGGGTGTGGGGTTGGAGGTTGCTGAGAGCAGTCACGGCTGCGTAGGTGAGAGTCCACAGACCGGCGGGTGGCCAGGGGCCAGATTACGCGGGCAGAGGAATTCAATGTATCTAGACCCCTGAGAAGAAGCAGGGGGGAGGCTGCTGGGGAAATTTAGACCTTTAAAGGCAGCTGTGTATATTGGGGATGGGAACTTAAAACACCCACAGGCCCAGAGAAGATAAAGCCCCCCCCAAAAATGTTTGAGAGAACCCTGAGCCTTTCTATCCGGCTGGTTCGTGAAGGTCTTCCCCGGCCCAGGGACAGTCTGCAAAGACTGGGAGAGGTGGACGCCTTTTCAAATGCCCAGTTTCAACAAAAGATGACAAGACACCCAAAGAAACGGGGAGGCAGGGCCCATTCACAGGAATACCGTCAACCTCCAGGAACCAACTCTCAAGAAAAACTGGCCTCAGACTTGAAAACAACAGTCCTGGACCTGCTGTCAGCTGAGGAAAAGAGGAGCAGACGACTAAATGGAATTACGAAAACAACATCTAAGCAAAAGGAGAGTGTCGACAAAGAGAAATTGTAATAAGGAACCAAATTGTGGAGCTGAAAAATCCAGCAATTGACTTTATGCCATCTGCCAGACACTCTAGATTTAAAGACACCCATAGGTTGAAAGCCAAAGAATAGAAAAAGATAGTCTATATAAATAATGACCAAAGTAGAGCAGGGGTGGCTATGCGGGTATCAGACAAGTAGAATTTAAGGGGGAAAAAAAAAAAGCTGTTGCAAGGGATAGGAGAGGCCATCAATCCTTATATCGACGCATAATTCACCAAGAGAATCTAACAATTCCAAGTATATATGCACCGCACATCAGAGCTTCTAAAAATCTGAAGCAAACATGGACAGAAGTGAAGGGAGAAAACAGCAACTCTTAGGAGTCCTTCAACCCTCCCCCATCCACCCACTTTCAACTCACACGTAGAACATTAGAACACACATGGAACACAGAGAACATTCTCCAGAATAGGCCATTAAGCCACAAAATACGTGCAGTCTTAATACAGTTTTGAAAACTGAAACCACACAACATATCTTTTACCAATCACAGTGAAACCAAATTCCTGAGAAACACAACTAAAAATAGGTGGAAAATAGGAAAAATCAAAAATTGTGCAAAATTCAACGACGACACACCGTGAAACAATGGGTCCAAGAAACCGCAAGGCAAATTAGCAAATATATTTTTATTTTTTAAGTTTGTTTATTTTGAGAGAGAGCAGGACACAGGCAGAGAGAAAGGGAGAGAGAGCCTGTGCAGAGCTTGATGTGAGGCTTAAACCCACGAATGGCGAGATCATAACACGAGCCAAAGTCAGATGCTTAAATGACTGAGCCACCCAGGTGCCGCAAATTAGCAAATCTCTTGAGACAAGTGAAAAGTAAAATACACCAAAACCATCAGATTTAGAGAAAGCAGTGCCAAAAAGAAAATGTGCATTCTTTTCCTGTAAATGCTTAAATGAAAAAAGATGCTAAATCAACAAC
>NW_024412453.1:10420039-10435905 GCF_014898765.1 Herpailurus yagouaroundi
TCTTTTCCTGTAAATGCTTAAATGAAAAAAGATGCTAAATCAACAACTAACTTTATACCTTAAGCAAGTAAAAATAAATAAACAAAATAAACTGAACCCAAAACTAACAGTAGGAAATCACAAATGTTAGAACAGAGATAAACCAGAGAATACAGAGAAAATTAATGTAACAAAACGTTTTTTAAAGATCAACAAAACTGACAACACTTTAGCCAGATTGGCTAAAAAAAAAAAAAAAAAAAAGTACTCAACTAAAATCAGAAATGAAATACAGAACATTGCAACCAATTTTTACAAAAATCAAAGGGATTTTAGGAATATGAACAACTGTATGACAAACTGGACAACAAAGATGAATAAATTCCTCGAAGTATATGGTTTGCCAAGATTGAATCATGAAGGAATAGAAATCTGAACAGACCGGGAGCCTGAGTGGCTCAGTTGGTTAAGCATCCAACTTTAGCTCAGGTCATGATCTCATGGTTTGTGAGTTTGAGCCCAGCATCTGGCTCCGTGCTGACAGCTCAGAGCCTGGAGTCTGCTTCTGATTCTGTGTCTCCCTCTCTCGCTCTGCCCTCCCCTGATCATGCTCTGTCTCTGTCTCAAAAATAAAAAAGCACTAAAACAAATTTAAAAAAAAGTCTGAACAGACCTATAACTAGCAAGAATATTGAAATAGTAATCAAAAACCTCCTCACAAAGAAGGAAAAAAAGGCCCAGGACCAGATGGCTTCACTGGTGAATTCTACAAAACATTTCAAGAATTAAAAACAGTCCTCCTCAAGCTCTCCAAAAATTGAAAGGGGAACATCTCCACATCCATTCTATGAGCTCAGCATTACTTCTACACCAAAACCAGATAAAGACACTTCAAGAAACAAACTGCAGGGGTGTCTGGGTGGCTCAGCTGGCTTAAGTGTCCAACTTCTGCTCAGGTCATGATCTCACGGTTTGTGAATTTGAGCCCCATGTTGGGCTACTTGATGACAGCTCAGAGCCTGCAGTTCAGATTTGGTGTCTCCCTCTCTCTCAAAATAAATAAATATTTAAAAAATTAAAAAAAAAAACAAGTGACAGACCAATATCCCTGATGAATATAAATGCAAAATCCTCCAAAATAAATAAATAAATAAAAATACTACCAAACAGAATTCAAGAGTGTATCGAAAGGACTATACACCCAACCAAGTGGGATTTATTCCTGAAATACAAGAAAGGTTCAACATAGAAAAATTATTCAATTTAATACACCACAGTAACAGAATGAAGTACAGAAACCACATGATCATCTCAGCTGATGCAGAGAAAACATTTGAACAAAAATTTAATATCCTTTCACGACAAAAACAACAAACAGACTAAAAGGAAACTACTTCAACTATTAAAGGGTATACATGAAAAGCCCATAGATTACATATGTTTTTTTTTAATGTTTCTATTTGAGAGAGAGGGAGACTGTGAGCAGGGGAGAGACAGGGAGACAGAGGATCCAAAGCAGCCTCTGCACCGACATCAGAGGTCCCAATGTGGGGCTCAAACCCACAAACTGCAAGATCACAACCTGAGCCGAAATTGGAAGCCCACCAACTGAGCCACCCAAGTGCCCCCATAGATAACATATTCAATGGTGAAAGACTAAAAACTTCTCTTCTGAAAGCAAGGATAAGACAGCGATGTCTATATTGGCCTCTTCTATTTAATACAGTAATAGAAGTGCTAGCCAGAGCAATTAGGCAAGAAAAAGAAATCAAAGACATCCAAATTGGAAAGGAAGAAACCATCTCTGTCCTCAGACAAAATGACCATATATATATAATATATATATATATATAACATATATATTATATACACACACCTATCTATACATATATCCTATGTACCTGTAGAAAACCCTGTAGATGGCACACACACACACAGTCCCTATTAGAACTAATAAACTTGGCCAAGTGGCAGAATACAAAATCGATACAAAATAATCAGTTATGTTTCTATACACTAAACAAAAGGACATTAAGAGAAGGAAATTTAAAAAATAATTCCATTTACAATAGTATGAAAACAAATCAAATACTTAGGAATAAACTCAACCAAGGAGTTGAAAGACCTGTACACTGAAAACTATAAAACATCACTGAAAGAAATTGAAGAAGATACAAATAAATGGCCAAATATCCCATGTTAGTGGGTTGGAATACTTAATAACATTAAGTATAATAACATATTAAATTAATAACATTAAGTATAATAACATTAAGATACTACTCAGTGATCTACAGATTTAAAGGAACCCCATCAAAATCGCAATGCCTTTTTTTACAGAAAAGAAGTCCATCCTAAAGTTCATACGGAATCTCAAGGCCCCCAAATAGCCAAAGCAATCTTGACAAAGAGCCAAGTTAGAGGTCTTGCACTTCCAGGTTTGAAAACAAATCTACAGTAATCACAACAGCGTGGTATTAATCGGTTGAGCGTCCACTTCAGCTCAGGTCATGGTCTCATGGTTTGTGAGTTCAAGCCCCACATCGGGTTTGCTGCTGTCAGCCAGGAGCCTGCTTCTGTCCCCCTTTCTCTCTGCCCCTCCCCTGCTCATTCTCTTTCTCTCAAAAACAAACCAAAAAAAAAAAAAACAAACAAACAAAAAAAAACACAACCCAGTATGATGTTAACACAAAGATAGATATACAGTGCAATGTAACTGAATAAAGAGCCCAGAAGTAAACCCTCGTATAGGTGGTCAAAGGCCTTTTTACAAGAGGGTCCAGACCATTCAGCAGACAAAGTACCGACTTTACATCAAATTGTGGGAGGGGAAATGGCAGAAAGGGCTGTCTAAATCCCAAAGAATGAAGGTGGACCCTTCCTTATACCATATACAGACATTAGCTCAAAATGGATCAAAAGCCTAAACATAAAAACTGAAACCAGAAAACCCGCAAAAAAACAGGGGGAAAGCTTCTCAACATTGGATTCGTCAGATTTCTTGAATAGGACACCAAAGGCACATGCAATTAAAGACAGCAGGCAAATCGGGCTTCATCAAAATTAAAAACTTTTGTGCACAAAAGGACACCATCAGCAGAATATAAAGGCAACCTATGGAATGGGAGGAAATGTTTGCAAATTTTACCTGATAAGGGGTGACTATCCCGAATATATAAAGAATTCCTGCAAACTCACCAACAACAAAACAACTTGATTTAAAAATGGTCCAGGGTGCCTGGGTGGCTCAGTGAGTTAAGCGTCCGCCTTCAGGTCATGATTTCAGGGCTCGTGGGCCGGAGCCCCACATCGGGCTCTGTGCTGACAGCTCGGAGCCTGTTTTGGATTCTGTGTCTCCCTCTCTCTCTGCGCCTTCCCTGCTCATGCTCTGTCTCTAAGATAAATAAATAAAAACATTTAAAAAAAATTAAAAAGGATCAAAGGAGGGGCACCTGTTTGGTTCAGTCATTAGGGCATGCCACTCTTGATCTTGGGGTTGTGAGTTTGAGCCCCACCTGGGTGTAGAGATCACTAAAAGTAAATTACAAAACATTAAAAAATGGTCAAGGGACCTGAACAGACATTTCTCCAAAGAAGACACCCAGACGGCCAACAAGCATGTGAGAAGATACACAATGTTACTCGTCTTCAGGGAAATGTGAGTCAAAAGCAGAACGACCTATCACCGGACACCCATTTGGATGGCTACTATTAAAAAAAAAACAAACAGAAAATAAGTGTTAGCGAGGATGCAGAGAGACACCGGAACCCTCGTGCACAGTTGGGAGAAATGTCAAAGTGACGCAGCCACTAGGGAAAACATGACGGTGGTTCCTCAGAAAATGAAACATAGCATCACCACATGATGATACTCCTGGGATATACACCCCAAAGAATTCCAAGTGGGGACTCCTACAGCTGTCGGTACGTCCGTTATTTGCAGCAGCTTCATTCACAGTAGCCGGAAGGTAGAAACAACCCAGATGTCCACGGACAGATGAGCGGATGAGAAAAGGGTGATCCGCTGTCCTTACAAAGGAAGGCAATTCTACCACCTCCCACACTTGAACCTGGAGGCCATGAGGCTAAGTGAAAGAAGGGAGTCACGGAGAGACCAAGGCCGTGCGATTCCACTTCTAGGAAGCACCTAACATAGTCCAAAGCACAGGGACAAAGTCGAATCGCGGTTGCCACGGGCTGCTGGGAGGCGGAGTGGGGCGCCGTCTAATGGGGACAGAGATGCAGTTTTGCAGGAAGAAAAAAAAATCCTGGAAGTGGAGGGTGGTGATGGCCACACAGCAAGGTGAATGTACCTAACAGGGCTTCACTGTGTACTTGTACGTGGTGATTAAGAAGTTCCTAATTCAAGAACATTTGCTAAACACCTACTTCATGCTAGACACGGTGACACAACAATAAACAGTGTACTTATAAGCACCGCAATTATAAAAACAACAACAACAAAACACACACACACACACACACACACACACACACACACACACACACTTGGGGAGTGTGAGTGGCTCAGTCGGTTAAGCACCCAACTCTTCAATTTCGGCTCAGGTCGTGATCTCAGGGTTCGTGAGATCGAGCCCCACGTCGGGCTCTGTGCTGACAGCATAGAGCCTGCTTGGGATTCTCTCTCTCCCTCTGTCTCTGCCCCTCCGACACTTGTCTGAGTGTGCGCGCGCGCTCTCTCTCTCTCTTTCTCTCTCCCTCAAAATAAATGAAGCAACAAAGGACAAAAAAGAACACACTTAAGGAGATAAACTTCTAAAAGCCAGCAGCCACGAACCCACATGAATTGCCGTGGGTTTATGTGACACAGACTGCATGCTTTGGCAGGAAACTAGAAAGTATTCGAAGTATATCCTATTTGGAACAGAACCAAAAATGTAATCTCAATAGAGAACCGAAAAGGCATTTAATAGAATTCTTTAATGTTGGTGTTTTTAAAAAATTCAACAAACGGCGGATAGGCGGGACCTTCCCTGAAGCGGACACTTTGAGGTGTCGGCCATCCAGCCTTTCAACATCACAGTGGGTGGGGACACATCAGAAGCCCTTTGAAGCCAGCAGCCCGCTAAAGATACATTGTTTCTGCCTCTACTGCGTGCTGTATCCACAACCCCATCCTGCTCAGACCACGAAAAGAAATGAATTACAAGAGATCCGCAAAAAACACTTAAAACGCACCTGCTAATGGCCACTTGCCTCGAGAGGGCGCTGCGTGTCTGTCACTCCTAAGTTGAAGAGACCCGCTCTTTGGTGGCAGCCGGAGATTCAGGGGGTGAGGCTGCATTTCTCTGCAAGCAGAGGGAAGTCACCCCGAGGTCACCAAATATTCTGGAACCATCCAAAGGCCCCTGCTGCTTTCGTGACCTAGAAACCGCTCTACCCGGGAGTCAGCTCGGGTATCACCCCTTGAACTTCCCCTTGCTCCCCCTTTGGGTTTTAGGTGCATCCCCTGTGCTCCCAAAGCCTAGGCTACTGGGGTTCAGCCCTCCCCCTCTTGGCTGGGAACTTTGGGGTGGGGGTGGGGTGACCAGGTCTTGGTTGTCTGTCACACAGGCGCAGGAGATCACCTAACCACACCTGGTGCTCTTCTCCAAAGGGGTGAGATGTCCTTTTAAAGAAGGCCACTCTGGGCCTGTGACAGGGGCTCCAGCATGACTCCAGGCAACAGAAGGGGCCCCTTGTCCTCTGGGCCCACAGAACAACCTCCTCTTCTCTTTACAGTTGGAGAGCTTCCCTAAGCCAACACTAGGCTGCCAAAGATTTCACACCCGTCACCCGCTCAGCTCGGCCAAGATTCTTGGCTGAACAGAACCATCACAACGAAATGCCAGGAGGCACAGAGATCACACTGGGTCCAGATACAGCCAAGGGGGGCTCATCATCCATGATTTCAGAATCCTTCCACGGACAATAAAGTTCACAATTGGTCTGGACAGTTCTCTACCTTCCTTGACACCTGCACGGCCTTCTAGGAGACAGCCTGGGCCCCTGGCCCACCCCTGCGGGGCCGGGGCGGGGGGGAGGGGTCCTTTCCAGCCACTGTTTTTGCCCAAGTTCTTTTTTCTCTTGCTTTGTTGCTTGGTCTGAGGCCTCCACCGTGTGAGCCCAGGGCTGCCCTGGGGTCTTCCTACTTTGGGACAAGCATGAGGCTCCTTGAGGTATACAGATGGTCCCAAATCCCTTCATAGCAAGCCTGGGGGGAGAGTGTCCCTCTTTGGGATAGATCCTGAATCTGGAACTGAATGTTTCAGGGGACACTTGAGAAGGCCTCCCTTTTTGGGGGACTGGTTTCCACAGACATGTGCGAGGGGCACCCAGGCCCCAAGGATACAGCCTCCAAAGCTGTTGACCTTTGGGAAGGCTGATCTGTCCCTTGAATTTTTGACTGAAAAATAAATCTGGCACGATCCCAGAACACATCCATTGGATGGATGGGGCTAATCGTCCACTGGAATGATGGGGGAACTTGGGTGGCTATGAAATCGACCCACCACTGGGAGGCCCCCTCAAGTCTTCTATCCAAAGGCCTGAGGTCCAGATTCCAAAGCAAAGGGCAAAGCGTCAGACACGAGCTGGGGGGCAACCAGGTCAGATGCGAGATTCCGTTGCCCCAGCCTCCCCTCCCGTAAATCCCCAGCACACAGCAGGCGCTCAATAAAGTCCAGAAGAAAAAATACTAGAGGGCTTGAGAGTTTTTCGAAGAACGCGTGAACGGGGCCAGTCCTGCACATTCCCACACACTGGAGGGAAAGGGGAAGGGGCTTCTGATTTGTTGAGCGTGTTGTCATGGCTTACAACGAAAAGACCCCAGAGTCCAGGCACTGCTCTTTGAAAGATGTTCCATCTTTTCTTAGACCTCCCAACAGCCCAGTGACCAATGCACAATCCCACATAAGGGAAGAAGCAGGCTCAGAGAGCCCAGGGGACTTACATGAGGTCATCCAAGCAGCAGACGGCCAGGCTGGTGCAGGTCTGGGCCCGCTGGACCCTCAAAGGCTGCCCAGCTTCAGTCATCACCTCCTATGCTTGCAAGAGTGCCATAGTGCCTACTTTGAGAGAGTCAATTGAACACTGGCTCCATCCCAAGCCAGATACGTGATGCTTACTCTCCATTTCCTAGTCCACATTAAAATGCCCAATGAGCTGTGTCACACACGATCAGAAACACGTCCACGACCGTCAGAGGCGCTATGCTAGGCCCTGTCACAGGGATCTCGGCCCAAGAGAAGGAAGGAAAGCAGGAAGGAAGGAGACAGTTCACAGCGGAAAGCCAACTGGTGGAATATGGGGAGTGGGGGGGGCGGGGAGCAGGTCAGAGTCTGCGGCACCGATGATTTGTCACCACGCAAGCTCTTGGTTTCTCCATCTGCTCACAGGATGAGTTACTTTCGGTCCAGGCAGGAAAGTGCAGAAGGTTCCCAACCTGCCTCCCACGCTCTGTCCGCAAAGCGCTTACCAGGAAAACAAGAGTGGTAGGTTGGGCACCAGCCTTGACCTCAAGAGGGAAGCACAGTTCTCCTTTCTCAAGACGGATTTAACGACACCAACACTTTGCCATTTGGGGGGTTGGGCTGGGTGTGCGCACACAGGCGTAGAATTTAAAGAAAAAAATGGATGAGACAGGGAATGAGTCCATTAAAGATACAAATAAATAAGGGCACCTGGGTGGTTCAGTCGGTTGAGCATCCAACTTCGGCTCAAGTCATGATCTCGCATTTGTGGGTTTGAGCCCCACGTCGGGTTCTGTGCTGACAGCTCAGAGCTTGGAGTCTGCTTCGGATTCCGTGCCTCCCTCTCTCTGCCCCTCCCCCTGCTCGTATGCTGTCTCTCGGAAAATAAAACATCTAAAAAATAAAAAAAAAATTAAAACTGATAAAGATTTGTGCCCTCAAGCACATAAAAAGCAAGTCCAGATAAGTCTTTAAAAAACTCAGTCTCGGTGAAGTGATTTGGTAAAGGACAGAGCAGGCAAAAGAGAGAAGTAAACGGTGTGGAGAACATTCAATTTTGCTGGTGACTAAAGGCAAAAGAGAGTAACGCGTATAACTTCTTAAAAATTTTCTTAACATTTATTTTGGGAGAGAACAGGGGAAGGGAGTGAAGGGGAGAGAGAGAATCCCAGGCAGGCTCTCGCTGTCCGGGAAGAGCCCAACATGGGGCTTGAACTCCTGAACCTTCAGATCACCACCTGGGCCGCAATCAAAAGTCAGACACTCAACCGACTGAACCAGCCAGGCACCCCATCATTACAGCTTCATTAGGCTGCAGGGTCGGTATTTAAAGAATAACGTCCAGAACTAGTGAGGCTGTGGACAAAAACAAAGCCCTCAAATCTGGTAACTGGCGGTTTCAACAGGTACCTCAGTAGTGGGTTTCTAACATCCTTCTGAAAGCATTCACTCCTGGGGCACCTGGATGGCTCAGTCAGTTAAGTGTCAGGCTCTTGACTTCGGCTCAGGTAATGATCTCACAGTGTGGGATCGAGCCCTGTGTCGGGCTCCACGCTAACAGCACGGAGCCTGCTTAATATCCTCTCTCCCTCTCTCTCTGCCTCTCCCCTACTCGTTCTCTCTCAAAATGAACAGATCAACTTTAAAAAAAAATCAGTAACTAAAACCACTCATTCCTTTGACCTGATAAGCGCCACTCCCGGGACTTTATCCAAAACCAGGGAGGGAAGGGAAATGAGAATGATTCCCGAGATTCCAAAATAACTTTGTTATTCAAAATGATGAAAACTTATACACCACTAACAGGGCAATGGTCTTTGAAAGTCTTATACCCTATCTCGAACTCATTTGTCAAGAGGTCCAACGTGACGCAATATATTAACATGAAAAAAAAGATTAGCGGGGCGCCTGGGTGGCGCAGTCGGTTAAGCGTCCGACTTCAGCCAGGTCACGATCTCGCGGTCCAGGAGTTCGAGCCCCGCGTCGGGCTCTGGGCTGATGGCTCAGAGCCTGGAGCCTGTTTCCGATTCTGTGCCTCCCTCTCTCTCTGCCCCTCCCCTGTTCATGCTCTGTCTCTCTCTGTCCCAAAAATAAATAAACGTTGAAAAAAAAAAAAAAAGATTAGTTTCCAAGTACAGCAGGAGGCTGCCTAAGAATCTGCACCAAGAATGACTACATTTGGACAAGAACTGGTCAAGGATACAGGAACACGGAAACAGTTCATATAGGAAGAGTGATCACACTGTAGGGGATTGTTTTTTCTTTTAAAGATTCCTTTTGGGGCGCCTGGCTGGTTCAGTCAGAAGGGGGTGTAACTCTTGACCTCAGGGTCGTGAGTTCGAGCCCCGCACTGGGCGTAGGGATTACCAAAAAATAAATAATAACCTGTAAGAAACAAAACAAAAATGCCTTTTGTAATTGGTCTAACGCTGATCGTCCTAGGGACGTTTCAAAATGAAAAGGAAGCGAGAGGAGAATGGAGAGGTAACGTTTGAGGCGTATCGGGTCTCGGGAAAGATGAAAACGTTCTGGAAACGGATGGTGGCGACGGCCGTACAACATTGTGAATGCACCTGACGCCACTGACTTATGCACTTAAAAATGGTAAAAATGCTAAGCTTTAGGAATATGTATCTTACTATCGTAGGAAAGTGGTAAGAAGGAATGAAGAGGGTTGAAGGAATTTTTTCGTTTTCTCCAAGCAGAGGGGTTGGGGGTAGTGGCCACGAGTGACATTTATAGGGACAGAAGCCTAGCGGAGGCTGGGAAGGTGGAGAGCGAGTGGCGCGAGGAAGAGGAGGGCGGTGGCGGCATGTGACCCCTTGCTACTTGAGGCCGCTCCCTGTCTTCAGGGAGAATCCCAGGCAAGTCCTTTCTTGGAAGAAACTTCCGTAAGGGAGGGGGGAAAAATCTGTCGGCTCTATCCATCTTGGGTCCTGAGGCTGGGGCCCCGTAACTTATGCTGGCGAGGGAGACCGGCAAGACGAAAAGGGACAGAAGGTTAGCACCAAGACCATGAAGCTTGCACGGGGGAGGGGCGGGGCACTGGCGTCAGTAACCCAATCTGCATGCGTGTAATATACATGGGTGGCAGTGTATACATACATCAAGAGTGTTCACAGAGGGACACATTGTTAGAGAGATGACCAAGTCAAATGAGGAGGACTGGGAGCTTCCACAGGCGGAAAATTGAGGGAGGGGAAGTCGACGTGGAAACTAATGGTCGCTAAGGGCTGGTGTTTAGCGGGGTTTATGCCGCAGACGCCTCCAGCCCTGTTAGAGAACCAGAGTTCTCCGATTAACCTGCGCCCTTCCCGGCAGGCGGCTGGAGGGGAGGGAGACGCCTTTACAGACTGAGTCCTGCTCTCAGGCCAAGAGGGGAGGGCAGAGAGCTTCTCCTGTAGCTGCTGCTTCTCAAGGGCCTTCGTCGGCTCCAAAGTCCTTATCCCCATGGGGCGGATTTTCAGGTGCTACGTTCCACTACCTTTCACCTCTGTTAGTGCCATCCTCACCATCTGCAGGGGTTATGACCGAACGAAAGCATAGAAGGAACAAGTACAGGTAATTTTTTTTTTTTTTTAAGTCCAGTCTCCATGACATGATCTGAGTGAAGCCTGAGTTTTATAACCTAAGGGGGAGAGGAAACACTGCTTATGTTCGACCACCGTCTAGGTAAGGGGCAAAGTGAGCCGGTCCACACACCTCCCGGGAAAGGCCGCGTGACCTTTTGTTACCCAAACTCACTTCTCGATTATTCTTTAAAGACAGGGAAGGGGGTAGAAGTGAGGTCACGCTGAAGCAGTCTGGCCAATGCTCCCACCCCCAGGAGAGGAAATGAGCCGATCCTTGGCTGCTGAATGCAAAGGATGCTTTCCAGGGGCTTCTGCTGCCCCCGGGGGCTCCGGGAGATGACGTATCTCTTAGCCTATTTCTCCAAGAACAACTTGGAAGAATGTAGCAGTTCCTGAATGTAAAACTTTTCAAAAATTCATAGAAAAATGGTAACCTTAAGTCAATCTAAGACTTGTTTCACTTGGGGGTGGGGAAGGGGGATTTAAGGGAGTCAAGACAAGAAAAGGGGGCTGTCGAGGCCACGGTCTCTACACAAGTAAACTCGAAAGCCCAGAGGCAACATTTTCCGAGGGGACCAAGGACCAACAAGAACCTGAAGGGGGTTCACAACAAGTCTTCCCAAAACGTGCAACTTGGCACACGGACTATTTTGAGCCAAAGACAACTGAGCCCATGCGGGCTGAAGAGGATTTTGCCCCTCCCTTAAAGACCTAGAAGAATCTACACTGAAGGGTCTTTCCCAACATAAGAGTTATTACCAAAGATCAAATTTATCTGGGTGACCCAACTGTACCACAGGACAAAGATCTAACTAGGCCACAGCCTTTCTTCCCATCGCCCCGTCGAGGCCCTCCTCCCGCTTTGAAGCCCCAGACCCCATCCCATTCCTTAGCTCAGGAAAACATATACAGCTCATTTTCCTTTTGTTTTAAAAAATATCCATTTGGGTGAGAAGCGGCAGGGGGGCGGGGCTGCCGGGGAGGGGCGGAGAGAGAGAATCCCAAGCAGGCTCCACGCTGCCAGTACAGAGCCTCATGCGGAGCTCGACCCCACGAACCGTGGCATCGTGACCTGAGCCCAAATCGCGTCAGACTCTCAACTGAGCCACCCGGACGCCCCTCACTTTCCCCTTCTGTCTTCGACCCTCTCATGTACGTGGGATGCCCATACATACAAAATTAAATGTGGGTTTCTCCCGTTCATCTGTCTCCTGTCACTTTAATTCTTAGACCAGCAGGAAGAACCTTTGAAAGGTGGAGGAGAACGTTTCCCCCCCGCAAAATACCAAAAAGAGAAAGCGTCTGTACCAGAAGGAACCGAGAAGGTTTTGCAGAAATACCAACGCCTCCCAAGCCCCAGAGCAGGGAGGGGAAGGGAGAAAGCTCAGGCTGGGTTGTTTCCCAGGAGAAGTCAACCCATGCCTTTAGGAATCCTAATTCCAATGAGACTTAAAGTGATCTAGGGCCCACAGGAGGAAGAAACACTTCCAAGTTCTTTATCAGAGACATTCATATAAAAAGCCAACAGTGAGGGAAAACCACACACTGACTTCACTTATGTAAAAATCAGCGCAAAAATCCCAAATAAAATTTTAGCAAATACAATCCACCGTGATCCTTAAAGGGGCTCACCAAAACCAAGTGGGACTTGTACAATACGACAAGGACATCTTTTAATTTCTAATAATGTATTAAAAGGGAGGGGCGCCTGGGTGGCGCAGTCGGTTGAGCGTCCGACTTCAGCCAGGTCACAATCTCGCGCTCCGTGAGTTCGAGCCCCGCGTCGGGCTCTGGGCTGATGGCTCGGAGCCCGGAGCCTGTTTCCGATTCTGTGTCTCCCTCTCTCTCTGCCCCTCCCCCGTTCATGCTCTGTCTCTCTCTGTCCCCAAAATAAATAAACGTTGAAAAAAAAAATTTTAAAAGGGAAAGATCACGATCATGGATGCTGAAGGGCATTTGGCAACGTTAACCATTTGTAACAAAATCTCTTATCAGATAAGAAAGAGGGATGCTTTCTTAACATGATAAAATTATACACACAGACACACACATCCCCCCAGCCCAAAATCAGCATCATTTGTAATGGTTGGAAGCAACAGAAGTTTCCATGAGGCTCTGGAATGAAAACATGCCCCTATCACTACTATTTTGTTTGGAAGGTTCTAGTTGGTGAAAGTAGTCAAGAGGGAAAACGAAATTTGAGGAGAAAGAAGTGAAATAACTGTGTTTACTCTGGAAAGTCCAAGAGAAGCGACGGAAAAACGCGGCCGACACTAAGAGATTTCACCAAGGGGTGGGGCGCAGACGAACCACACCGAAACACCGAGCCTTTCTAGGTACAAACAGGAAGCAGTTAGAAACGTTAACAAGGGAAAATATTCCATTTGCAACAGGACCCCCCCCCCCCAAACACACACACACACACACACAAGAAAACTCCCAGAAACAAATGCGCTAAGATGTATACAATCCAGACGGAGAAATATTTTCAAAGACCCCGGAGGATATAAAATACTTTAAATGTCAAGAAAGCTGTGCTGCTTATTCTCCTACCTAGAGAGACTCAACACTGGAAAGATGGAACCATCTTTTGTGTTCGGAAGGATGCGGAACTGGAGCCCTCACGGGCGCTGGCAGGAGGGGTGAGAGGACATGGCCGCTCGGGAAGACAGGTTGGCACTTTCTTAACAAGTTGGAAGTCCTTTTCCCATGTGGCTCAGCAATTCTACTCCTAGGTTGCCCCCGACGAGAAATGAAAACACGTGCTTGCACACCAAGACTCGTACACAAATACCCCCCAGTGACGAATAAATACACAAACCAGCTCAGCAACGACAAGAAAGTACTGGGACCTAACACACGAGGGATGAATCTCAAAAACGGGCTGAGTGCCGGAAGCCAGATGCTGAAGCCCACAGGTCGTGCGGTGTCATGTGTATGCCATTTCCAGAAAAGGAAATCCGGTAGAGACAGAGAGCAGGACAGCGATTGCCTGGGGCTGGTGGTAGGAACACACATGTCATGTTTCAACTAAACGAGCTGATTCTAGAGTTCATGAAAAAAATTTTTTTAATGTTTGTTTTTGAGAGAGAGAGAGACAGACACAGCATGAGTGGGGGAGGGGCAGAGAGAGAGGGAGACACAGAATCCCCAGCGGGCTCCAGGCTCTGAGCTGTCAGCACAGAGCCCGACGCGGGGCTTGAACCCACCAACTGTGAGAACATGACCTGAGCCGAAGTTGGGTGCCTAACCGACTGAGCCACCCAGGTGCCCCTCAGGTTCATGACATTTTTAAACAACAACGATAACCAGGACATTTCTGAAAATAAGAATGAAGAACAGCTAACCCTATCAGATATTGAATCAGATGATCCTGCAGTCATTAAAACAATTTCACAGGGTGCCTGGGTGGCTAAGTCGGTTGAGTGTCCGGCTCTTGGCTTTGGCTTAGGTCTTGATCTCCTGCTTCGTGGCTTAAGGCCCCCACGTGGGTTTCATGCTGATGTCATAGAGCCTGCTCAGGATTCTCTCCCTCTCCCTCTCTCTCTCTCTGCCCTTCCCCTGCTTTCTCTGTCTCTCAAAATAAATAAACTTAAAAACAAATTTCATACCAACAAATATGCGTATGAAAATGTACATAAAACATGTCAATGGGACATATGTCAAAATACACACAATCCGTTCAAAGTGTAACATAAAATGAGAGACTTCATTTCAGATAAGTGGGGGAGGGAAGTACTCTCTAGTTATTGGTATTCAAACAACTTGCTAGCTTCTGGGAAAAACACCGTTAGACCCCTCTACCTTTTTCTTCCAAGTAAATGAAGTATGGATGAGTCAGATTTAAACGTAAGAAATGAAACTGTAAAAGTAGAAGAAAGCCCAAAGAAACTTTAACCATCTCTTGGTAGGACAGTCCTTTCTAAGCAGGACTCAAAACCCAGAAGTCCAGAATATACATTTTGTAATCTAATAAAAAGTTTTAGGGGTGCGTGGGTGGGTCAGTTGGTCGAGTGTCCCACTACAGCTCAGGTCATGATCTCACAGTTTGTGAGTTCGAGCCCCACATGGGGCTCTGTGCTGACAGCTCAGAGCCTGCAGCCTGCTTGGGATTCTGTGTCTCCCTGTCTCTCTGCCCCTCCCCTGCTCGTGTGCTCTCTCAAAAGTAAATAAACGTTAAAAAAAATTTTTTTTTAAGTTTTAAAAAAGTCTGCCAGCCTCAGTGAATTACTCCCCCTCCTGCCATAAAGGACTCTGAAACTAAGCAGAAAACATAAAATAATCATTTGCAGGAACTGGACACTGCAGCACAGAGCTGTCGTTCTTGAGAAAAGAGGAGCACTTGAGATGAAGCCACCACATTCACCATGTCTTTCTTTGGAAAGGCGAAAAAGACAGTATTGACACTGAGCAGGGATTTTTAGCCCAAACGGAGAACAGTGGTCTTGTTAACTGGAGGTAACAGAGATCAGAGTTCAAGGATGCTAAGGCACTTGAGACGCACAGGGCAAACACAGGAGGGGAAGGAGCCACACAGAGGGAGCCCCAGAAATCTGCACAGAGGTTCACCTTAGCTCCTTGACCAAATCCTAAAGTGTGCACGTAAGGAGGAGACACTAGGAGGCCTAGTGGAAAATAGCTCAGGGGTGGAGGAGGGGTAGGTAAACTGAAAAAAAGTATTAGAAGTCATATTGTTCCAACCCTAGGAGGCAAGATTCTGATTGAGTGTCCTAGGCACTCGGTTGACACCCCAGAAAAGCCTGGCCTCAAGAGTGCAGACCATACCCCAAGAATAGGGGCCACACACTAGAACGTGAGGGGTGGGTGTGGGACCTGAAATATACTCATTCTAACAAAGCTAAAACCAAGCCTTGATATGCTCAAGGTCAATTTTACTGTCTTCAAGAAAAAAACTCAACATTGTTTAGATGAAGATCATATAATCCAGACTCTTCATAACATGTCACCCACAATGTTCAACATACAATCAAAAATTACTAGCTACATGAAACAGGAAAACACGGTTAATGAAAGCAGATTCAGGCATGACCCAGATGCTGGAAGAGGCAAAGACCTGAAGATATGTTAAAGAATTGAGGGGTCAAACAAGACAATGAAGAGATGGAAAATTAAGAGAAAAAATGTAAACTCTATAAAAGAACCAAATAGAAGTTTTAGAAGTGGAAAATACAAGTATCGGAAATGAAAAATTTACGAGAGTAATTTAACTGCAGACAGGACACAGCCCAAGAAAGAACTCAGTGAATTTGAAGACAGGTCAATAGTTATCCAGAGTGAAGCACAGAAAGAAACAAGAATTGAAAATGAAATGGGGCCGGGGGGG
>NW_024412453.1:10436305-10500329 GCF_014898765.1 Herpailurus yagouaroundi
ATGGGGCCGGGGGGGTGGGGGGGGGAGGTGGCGCGCCTGGGTGGCTCAGTTGATTGAGCATCCGACATCGGCTCAGGTCACGATCTCACAGTTGGTTTTGAGCCCCGCATTGGGCTTGCTGCTGTCAGCGCAGAGCCCCCTTCGGATCTTCTGTTCCCCTCTCTCTCTGGCCCTCCCCTGCTTGCACTTCACACTCAAAAATAAACAAAACATTGAGAAAAAGTAAAATGGAAAGAGAGCAGCAGGGAGGGGGGAGGAAGAGACAAAGAACACATGTCTGAGACCTGCAGGAAAGCGTCAAGTTGTCTGATGTCAGTGTCATGGGAGGCCCACAAGGAGAAGAGAGAGAGAACAGGGAAGAATATATAGGATAATAGCCAGTAATTAATCAAAATTGATGAAAGATATCAGTCCACAGATCCAAGCAGCTCAGCAAATCCCAAATAGGATTTACACAAAAAGGACCACACCTAGGCACAACATAAACAAACAGAAACCCGAGAAAAGGAGAAAATCTTAAAAGCAGCTTGGGGATGTAAGAGACATGACATTTGTGGGAACAGCAATAAGAAAGACAGCCGAATTCACTAGAAACAGTGGAAGCCAGAAGAAAATGGAATAAACTGGCAGGAAATGCAGCACAAACATCTGTCAAAAATGAAGGTAAAATAAAATTTCCAGCAAAGAAGAAAGAATCTGTCACCACACCACGGAAGCCCAAATGTGCAGAGGTGAGAAATGATCCAAAGAACGCATTTTTACAGATCTTCCCCTGCCACCAATCCCTACTTGTCAAGCCAAGGGTGAGAAACTCTTACCTTCGTTTGTCAATGAGGCATTCCAGACAGAGATCTGGGGGAGTCGACTTTGGTAAGAATTCTTCCCCTTCCCTGGCTTCTGTAAGTTTTCCCAAGACCCTACCTGCAGGCTCCAGAGCAAGTAGGGTGTCCCAGTGGGTCCCATCCGGGAGACCAGAAACCACAGGGGAGGAGAAAGAATTTTCCCTCTACCCTTCTGAGTTCCTGGCTGACACATCCCCAGCCATAATGAAAGACAGATCAACAAGACAGAAGCAAACAACTCGTTGACATGCGTACCTCGTAGAAGTATGGGATATACCCCGCGAGACAGGAGTGAGACTCCTGAGGTTGCCAAAGCTACCAGCTTAAATAATATCGTCAGCTAAAGACCCAACAAAGGTGTCAGGAAGCCTGTTTTGGGGAGGTTACCAGGAAAGGCGCGGTCAACAAGGCTACGGTTTGTTGAATAGACTTAAGCACCTTGTCCACTGATAGGAGTTTCTAGAGATTTCAATTTCAGGTACAGAGAGGGAGACACCTTTACAAATGGAGATTGTTATAAATGTAAATCTCCCGGGGCGCCTGGGTGGCTCATTCGGTTGAGCATCTGACTTCGGCTCAGGTCATGATCTCGTGGGTCATGAGTTCGAGCCCCACGTCAGGCTCTGTGCGGACACTGTGGAGCCTCCTTGGGCTTCTCGCTCTCCCTCTCTCTCTCTCTCTGCCCTCCGCCAAAATAAACATAAAAAAAACTAAAAGTTCACAACCCAGAAAGGTTTAGTTTTTCACACAACTTGGCCCAGGGCAATGAGCTTGCCGGAATGCCCGGGGGCCACAGGCCAAAAAGCAAACAAACAAGGAGCCAGGGTCACATTTTGGGTGACCCTTCCATGCTCACAGGTAGTAAGGTCTCCCGGCAGGGATGGATTTGCTTTTGAAGCAATCAACTTGGTCGGTTTTCTCTGTAGAACAAGAGATGTTTAACCCGAATGCACGGATATGACAAATTAGAAAAAAAAAAAATGGTTTTAGATCATGTTGACTTGGGGAGTGACCACTTTAAAAAAAATTTTTTTTTTAATATTTATTCCTTTTTGAGAAAGACACAGAATGTGAGCAGGGGAGGAACAGAGAGGGAGGGAGACACAGAACCTGAAACAGGCTCCAGGCTCCGAGCTGTCAGCACAGAGCCCGACGCGGGACTTGAACTCACAGACTGTGAGGTCACGACCTGAGCCGAAGTCGGACGCTTACCGACTGAGCCACCCAGATGCCCCAAGGGAGTGACCGTTTTAATGCATCATTTTCTGGTCTTCCGTGGTCGGCTTGAAGCCCTGTGACAGAGGAGGAGGTCGGGTGTCCACACTAGAGACAAGATGCGGTCTGGGGCCCCGCCCCAAACTTTCGGCCACTGCGGGCCACACTCAGCCAGCCTCCCAGCCTCGACTCACTGCACTCGTCCCAGGCGACCCGGGAGGGACGGCGGGGTGATGAAATCCACCTACGTGCCCAGACCGGCTACCCGCCCTGCACTCACTCCCCAGAGCAGGGCCGGCTTTGCAGCAGGGGCACCGCACCATCAGGGCCCTGCGCTCAGAGGCGTCCCCGCTCTTGCCTGAATGCCCAACTGATCCAACAGCCCTGCGTTTTCACTTTAGGCTGGGCCCTGCGAGTTATGTACCTGGTTGTGCTCCAGAGCCACCAATCCGAGGATCTCAGGCGCCTGGAACAGGTCAAAGTTGCCACAAAACAAGGGGCTGGCCAGCCACGGAGCCCCTCCAAACAGGAACCCCATCCCTGGTTCTAGAGGGACCGTCCTTACCCACTTCCTAATGGAGCCTCAAACAGCTGGACTACTCTAAGGGTTAGCAACCTACTCCCACCGAGAGCGGGTCCAGTTTACCTAACTGTGGACTTATCAAGAACAAGAAGGGCCAATACTCAAGGGCTGGGGCCCTTTATACACATGCATCCTAACCGAAAATCTCCTGGGAGGTACAGGACCCAGTGTGGTCTTATGGGGTCACCGGAAGTGGCCTGTCCCGAGCAGGACAAGACTCAACAACCCTTCTTCTCAATGTCAGAGCCGCTCCGAGGGAGGCACGAAGGTGGCGTTTGCAGGATGCCGGGCCCAGCTCAACAGTGAGTAGACCCACTGTGCCTCAGTGGCCCCAGTGGATCCAACCCACATCCAGGCCTCGGCACCCTGGCCTCCAGCCGGCCAGCCTAACTGGGAACAGCCATTCCCAGCCAGGCTCCTGCACCTGAAAGGCCCTTCCTTTCCCGAGAAGCCTCTTCTGGGGTTTCAGGAAGGAAGTGGAGACAGAGAGAGGAAACCACAAAGCCTTATAACTCTAATTACAGTATCACCTCTTGGTCCGCACCCCCCGCCCCTTCGGCGTGGACAGCACTGTGCTGAGAGGGGACGGAGGGCCACAGCCCGCGTTTCATCTTCAAACCACCCAGCGGCTCTGAGAGAGGAGGCCCCGGGGACTGAGACGAGCTGGCAAAGCTGGGTCACGGACGCACGGGGTCCCTCTGACCTGGGGGCGGGGGGGGGAAGGGGGGCGGGGCTGAGTCAGTCACACATTTGCGTCTCCAGAAGGCAAAGACCAAGACCAGAAGAGTGGTGATGTTGGCCACGGCTGAGCTTTACTCTGCTGACGGAGGTTTCTCTTGAAGGACACTGGTGAGGCTGGGGCCCAGCCAGCTCATCTGCCCCTGGGAACACAGAACCCCAATTAGGAAGCGAAAGTAGCACTGTGAGCTTCTGTATTTCTGAAGAGAACCTTGTAGACGGGTGCAAGGACCCAACACCGGGCTTCTAAGCAAAGGGTGAGGGGTTCCTCGGCTCCACGAGGGCTCACAGGTCGCCTGTTTCCTTTCCCTGCCTGGGCCCCATGCTCTGCCTCCAGAACCTTTTTGTTCTGAGCGCTAAATTTAAAGCCAGAGGACGAATCCCTCCTCTCTGCCATCCCGGACACCTACCCCTGTGCCACAGCTGAGAAGGCTGGTGACAGACGGGGGCCCTTGCTCCCCCAGACCCAGCCGGCCGGATCCGACTCTCCGGCACAGGCACGAGCTCTTTGCCCCTTTTGTAACTGTGGTGACCACCCTGGGCGCCAATCACGCCCCCTTAAGCCTCCGGGGAACACTTAAGGCCCAGGCAACTGCAAGAAGGATTAGGTCAACAGAAGAGGCATGTTTTTCCAATTAGTTACAAACCACCCATGTTGGAACTCGCGCAAAACTGGCCGCTCACTTTCACATTACCCAAGATGTCTCGTTTGTTCTTTCTCCGTCAAGAAGTTCACAAGGCTTTCAAGCAAATTTGGTTCTAAAGGCCCATGACCGTGGAATAAACAGGATGCTCCAAGAGCAAGGCCTCCACCGGAAAGCTAACGCCAGAAGTCTCTTCCACGGGCAGCGAGGGAACAGACGGAAATTCACTTGGACCTGCCGAACATTTCCTACCTGGGGCTCATTAACACACAGCAACGTGTGCGACTCTGTTTATGTTGGAACTGGATACGCGTTTTACTACATGCATACATTTTTTAACAGATTTTTTCCCCCCACTGACATTTCTCTCTCATGCCAAGTCTGGTCCAGCCTGCCAGACCGGGGAGATCGAGAGCCCAAGCCAGTGAGCTCATTCTCGAAGAGCCTCGTCACAAGGCAGAAGGGCGAAGAATGTGGGAAAAGCAGCCAAGACGCCATTCTCACGCCTACAAAGACCAGGCAAGTCTTGCAACAGTCAGGACACCCTCACTCGCGTTTTGCCGACGAGGAAACAGAGGCTCATAGTGTCCCGAGTGCCACACACAGCCTCACGGTGGTGGGGAGCTGGGATCTGAAGCACGTTGTCTGGCTTGGAACCCTCTTTACCCCTCACGTGGTCCCTATCGTGGCCACAATTCCAAGATGGCTTCCCTAGATCCCCAGCCCTGGTGTATACACACAACATTCCCATTCAACCCAACACGAACCTGGGGATCACAGTGAAGGGAATTTGGAGAGGTCACTGGAGTCCCAAATCGCCTGACCTTGAGCCAGACAAGCCTGACCTTCTCATACATGCCCTGTATCATTTTGTTTTTAAGTTTATTTATGAGATAAAAATAAACAGGACACGGCAGGGTTCGCACTGTCAGTGCAGAGCCCGACATGGGGCTCGAACTCACCAAACCATCAGATCAGGACCTGAGCTGAAACCCAGAGTCAGATGCTCAAGGGACCGAGCCACCCAGGTGCTCCTCATACGTGTCTTTTATTTTTTATTTATTTATATTTTTTAATTTTTTTTTCAACGTTTATTTATTTATTTTTGGGACAGAGAGAGACAGAGCATGAACGGGGGAGGGTCAGAGAGAGAGGGAGACACAGAATCGGAAACAGGCTCCAGGCTCCGAGCCATCAGCCCAGAGCCCGACGCGGGGCTCGAACCCACGGACCGCGAGATCGTGACCTGGCTGAAGTCGGACGCTTAAGCGACTGCGCCACCCAGGCGCCCCTCGTACGTGTCTTTTAAATTGCAGCCTAGGGGCACCTGGGTGGCTCAGTCCATTAAGCGTCTCCCTTAGGCTCAAGGCATGATCTCACGGTTCATGAGTTCAAGCCCCGTGTCGGGTTCGGTGCTGACAGTGTGGAACCTGCTTCAGATCCTCTGTCCTCCTCTCTCTGTCCACCCCCCCCCCCCACCTGTTTGTTCACACACTGGCTCTCAAAAATACTAAAACATTTAAAAAAAAATTAAAAATAAAAAAAATAAACTGCAGCCTAGAGGGCAGAGGAGGAAATCAGGGATTGGAAACTCAAGAGGAATTTGACACTGTTCCTGACTTGAAGACGGAGGGGAATACGTGGCCAGGAACGGGGGTGTCATCTTTACGAGCTAAGAGCAGCCCTCCAACTTGGAGCCAGTTGAGGCAAAGGGGGCCACAGTCCTGCGACCACAAGGAACTGGACTCTGCCAACGATCTGTCTTGAAAACAGATTCTCCCCTGAGCCTCCTGCAAATAGCTCGGCCAGCCACCACCTTGACTTCTGCCTGGTGAGGTCTGAAACAGAAAGCCCAAGCGGGCGGGGCCAGACGGGCTGCTGCGTCCATAGCACTTTGTTATGCGCCATGATGGTCCCTAACCAAGGGTCTCAAGCCCCCGCCCCAGCTGTCACACCGAGGGGAGACTTGGAGACCTCCAGTGCCTCTCCAGGGCTCCTGGGGGGCCCCAGGCTGCCCACTGGGCTCCCAGCAGATCCTCCAGAGCACCGTTCCTTCTCTACAGGCACCAGCCAAGCACAGTGGGAAGAGGGCCAGCCTCGGAATTAGAAGATGCTTCCACGGCCTCACCTGCCTTCTTACTGCTGACCTCCGGGCAAGCCACATGACCTACACTTGTGTTGCCCAGGACCTCCCAGGGCCACAGGCCACGCGGGACTGCTCACATTCAAATTCATAGGAATTAAGAATTCAGTTTGATAAAGATTGCCAGAAGAGGAAATGTGGGACACCCAGTTAAATTTGAATGGCAGGGAAATAGGTAAATTTTTTAGTGTAACTACATTCCCAATACTGCATGGGACATACTTAAAAAGTATTAGTTTATCTGACATTCCAATTTAACTGAGCAGCCTGTATTTCTTTTTTTCAGTAAAAGCCCGGGGGGGGGGGGGGCGGGGAAGAAGGAACAGTTTTAGATCTACAGAAAAATTGTGACAGAGAAATACAGTTCCCAGCTGCCTGATGCCCAGATTCCCTGATTACTAGCATCTTCCATTAGGATGGTTTTTTTTAAGTTGGCTCCGTGCTAATGCACGACTTGAATTCATGACCCTGAGATCATGACCTGAGCGGAGGTCAAGAGCCCAATGCCTGGGGCACCCGGGTGGCTCCGCCAGTTAGGCGTCTGACTTCGGCTCAGGTCGTGATCTCGCGGTTTGTGAGTTCGAGTCCCGCGTCCGGCTCTGTGCTGACAGCTCGGAGCCCAGAGCCTGCATCGGATTCTGTGTCTCCCTCTCTCTCTCAAAAATAAACATGGAAGAAAAAAAAAAAAGAGAGAGAAGCTCAACCGACTAAGCCACCCAGGCGCCCCAGTATGGTACATTCGTTGCCAACAATAGACCGCTGTAAAAATGTCATTAACTATGGGGCGCCTGGGTGGCTCAATTGGTTAAGCTTTCAACTTTGGCTCACGTCAGGATCTAGCAGTTTCTAAGTTTGAGTCCCGAGGCAGGCTCTGTGCTGACAGCTCACTGGGGCCTACGTCGGATTCTGTGCCTCTCTCTCTCTCTCTCTCTCTCTCTCTCTTGCTGCCGCTCCCCCACTCACGCTCCTTATCTCTCTCTAAAATAAACATCAAAAAAGATTAAAAAAAAAAAACAAAACCTAGCTCAGAGCCTTGAGCCTGCTTCAGATTCTGTGCCTCCCTCTCTCTCTCTCTTTGCCCCTCTCCAGCTCACGCCGTTTCTCTCTCAAAAATAAACTTAAAAAGTTGTTAACTCAAGTGCACACCCCACTGGGACCTCCTCTCGTCCCGCATTCTTTCTGTTGCAACATCCCACCGTACATGGAGCTGTCCGGTCTCCTTAGGCGGCCCCCCGACCCCCATTTCAAAAGTCACACGTGGCTGTGGTATCGGTCAACACAGGTCAATCCAGCTCCCCTCCCCCCCGCAGCTGTGACAATTTCTCAGGCATTCCTTGATTTTGAGGACCTGGACAGTTCGGAGGAGTACCGGTCAGGGACTTTGTCGAATGTCCATCAAGTAGGACTGATCTCGTGTTTTTCTCACGGTGGAGGGTAGCCGTGGGGAGCGAGATCGGGGAGGGAAGATGCCCTTCTCATCACATCCTACCAAAGGGCATACCCCAGTATCAAGGGGACTTCACACGACTAACGTTCACCCTGGCCACCTGCGTGGGTCAGGCTTCTCCTTGTAGAGCTACCCTCCCAGCCCACCTTCTCCACAGGGACCTCTTTGGAAGGAAGTCACCATGCACAGCCCACACTGAAGGGACGGGAGGGGGCCCGTGTTTCTGTTTACTAAATTGGGCAACCCTACCAGTGGCAGAAGGTGCCTATCAGGGCTCAACAGCCTCACGAGGTGAGCGGCTACTATACTGGACTGGGCAGCTCTGTTCTAGGTCAAGTCAAAGCAGGCAGGCTGCCAGACCCCAGGCCATTCCCATACCGCGGGTACCACCGCTCCCCTAATGGTTTCCTCCAAACGGACTCACTTTTTAAAAGGGAGACCTGAGGGAGACCCCGCAGGGGTGCCTGCGGGGCTCAGTCGATGAAGCGTCTGACTTCGGCTCAGGTCGGGATCTCACCGCTCGTGGGTTCGAACCCCGTGTAGGGCTCTGAGCTGACAGCCTGGAGCCTGCGGGGCATTTGGTGTGTGTCTCTCTCTGTCCCTCCCCGGCTGGCGCTCTGTCTCTCTCTGTCTCAAAGATAAACCTTTAAAAAATAAATAAGAAAATGTAAAAGGAGACCTGATGTCACAGCCTTATGACAGACAACCTCGCAGCAGCCCAGCACCGAGGATGGTCCGGGGCGCCCGGGAGGGAGAAGTAGGTGGTCCAGCCCAGGTCCCCCGTGGGAGTTTGCCCCATCCTCCGCTCCTCCTCCTCGGAGAAGCTGGGGGACGAGTGGCCCCCCCCCAGTCCTGGTCCAAGGAGTTTCTGAGTTTTTTACTTGCCCTGCCTCTGGACTCCAGGGTCCCCGTCTGAGGAGGCCAAGGGCTCAGCGGTCAACCAGCACCACAGCAGCTCTGACCCCCACCAGGGGCTCCGGGCCAGAAGCTAGAGATCTGCGTGGTCGCGACCCCAGGACGGTTACAAAACTTACCCAGAGCGCTTTCTAGATGCTTAGGTTTTCCTCAGCCCCGCCCACACGAGTTCTAATTAAACAGGGGGGTAGGGACGAGGCTACACGTCGCCCAGGTGAGGCTGATAATCAGCCAGGTGCCACAGTCCTGAGGTCTCCGCGCAGGACGCCCAGGCTGGAGTGGGGGTATGGAGGGACGGTCCCTGTTCCCGAGGGCGGCACAGCCGTGCACCAGAAGACCCCAGGGCAGGGGCCTGGGTCTGAGTGACTTTCCAAAACAGGAACCACCTATTTGATGAAAACTCCCGCTTCTGCTTGTTCCTCCATGGACACAGGCGGGAACAGAGCCTTCTGAGAAGCTCCTTTCCTTTTCCTATTTGCCCAGGGGGAAGGGAAGCCTAGTGGTTTGGTACTTCCACGGGCTAGTGCCTGTTTCTTGTTTCTGTCTTCTTCTTCTTCATCGTTCTTGCCTCGATCACGTCTCTGGTCCCCGCGATCAGGGGGGCCCTCTGGGTTGCCATCCATGCAGTTTGGGGCCTGAGTTGTTTCCTGGGCCCCACGGGTCACCGAGGGGAGGCGCTCGGGATGGATTACACCCAAGGACCGCCCACACCACACTCAGATTTCGATGAGGAGACTCAGAGATGTAGGGCCCCGGGACCAGGTGAATGCACCTTTGCATTTGGCAAGACTTGCACTTTGCGGGGGCAGAAGGCCTCCCCCAGATGTCCGTATCCTAATCCCCGAAACCTGTGAACGTGACCTTTGCAGACTTTGTAGATGTGATTAGGTCAAGGGCCTTGTGATGGGGGAGGAGAGCCTGGTGAGCCTAACGTAATCACAGAAGTTTCTTGAGCTAGAAGCGGGAGAAGGGAGGCAGGGTGGGAAGTCACACATGTAAAACATGAGAGGATAACGGTGCTTCTTGTCACTGTGTGTGTGTGTCCCCAGAGCCTCGAACCCAGCGGGGGCCCAGTAAGTGCTTGGCCGTAGAGCAGCGAGGTGAACATTTTTTGCGCACCTGCTACGAATCCCTGGATTCCAGTTCACGGTCCGGTGGACAAGCTACTTCACTTCTCTGATCCCAAGCCATCCATTCTGTACCTATGACAGAAACAGGGCTCAGAGAAGTGAGGCCACTTGCCCAGGGCCACCCAGTTACTAGGCAGTGGGGGCTTCAAAAGCAGAACCATCGGAGCCCATCCAACACCATCCCCCATCCCCCATATGGCTTGGCCATTACGGGCGAAACTCCCAGGGCGGACAGCTGTGGAGCGTCTCACGGCCCCACTTTATTCCTCTGCTTCCTTCTGTGGCTTTTCATTCCGGTCTCTGGCGGTCATCCCATTTCTGACGGCACAGGGCAGCAGTGTCTGTGGCCGGCCAGCAGGCGGAGCTAGCACCTAAGTGGAAAGAGCAGGAGCTCCCAGAGTGGGTCCCGGGACCTTCTCCGGAAAGAGCGATCCTGTCTCTCACTGAGGGCCCTGGCCACCTCCCCTACAGCGTGGGACATCACCTGGCCTGACACCCGTCTCTGCCACAGCCTGCTGGCCAGATGCGCTTGGGCAAAGGACCGCCTCCCTTTGGGGGTTGGCGAGGGAGAAGAACGTCCCAGAGGCATTGACACAATAAAATGAAGTAACAGGGTAAATGTTCTAGCCCGGTCCCTGGCATGTAATTCTTGGTTGAATTTGCATTTTTTATCAAGAGATGTTCACTGGTTCTCACAGGACTAAAATTTCAGACTCTGCCCAAACTGCATAAATTGTCGTGGGGGGGAGGCGGGGGCTCAACCGGCTCTCTGGTCTTTTCCTCCAGCCTGTCTTTCTTAATCAACTTGTCCCTGTTGGCACTTCAGAACGCTCTCAAGCATTCTAGCAAGCACCCTCAGGCTGGTTACAAATTACCCAGGGTGCTTGATTCAAAGGGTGCTTTTAGTGAGGCACGGCCTGTGGGGGCTCCTTTCATTTGAAAAGTGTGGTTCCGTGTGGATTTCCAAAGCACCGTTCCCTGTGGATTGCCTCAGTCTTCCCCCGTAAAAACCAGCCAGTCCCCCAACATTTACCGACAGCCCGTGTGGGTTTTGCAAGGCCCTGCACGGGGCAGAGATAAGTAAGCCACGACGCATCACTGGAGGCTTCTCCGATGGGAACAGAGATACTAACAGTTGATTTCAGAACACTGTATGTGCCCGAGATCCCCAGTGAGAAGGCACACCCACGCCGGTTCCCACGGACGTGCATCGAGGGTCGCATCCCGTCTGAGGGAAGACCCATCCCGACTTCGGAGGCTGACCTCCAAGCCCAAGGTCAGACGGGAAAGGCCAGAACTGGGCCTGCAGCCCGAGTGGGGCTAAGCCACGCTCTCCCTTCCCCTAAGCAGGCAGGGGCTCCTTGAAGACGCCTTCTTGAACGGGTTCCAAAATGCCTGCTAAATGTAGGTCACTGTGGCTCCAAGTGCATTTTTTCTCCTTACCCTTGCAAACGGGCAGCTGTCGGAGGAGTTTGGACTGTGGCCTGAGGTTTAGCAACACCAGCCCCAGCCCCTTTGGTGGCCTGACATGTCTCAGGGCCACAGCAGTCATGCCTGAGAGCCTGGGGATCTGAATGTGACCCCACAGTGCGACGCCCCAGCTCCTCCTCTCCTCCAGCGTCAAATCATGCACGAACAGGCCAGGACACAAAACGCTCGACCATTTCACGGGGTCACTGCTTTGCCTTCCTGCTTCACCTGATGCAGAATTTTGCGGTAAAGCTTCAGCTTTACAAGAACATACAGAAGAAATGACTAGGGAACTCAGCGATCCAAAACCAGCTAAATGAAGGTTGCCTTTTTTTTTTTCTTCTTCTTCTAATGTAAAGCAGTTCCAAGAAAAGTGAAGTCACGGCCTAGGGTGCTTATTTTCAGTTCTTAGAAAAGAGCCAATTTCAAAAGGGAAGCTGGGCGGCCCGGAGCACACAGCCTGCCCTTGTCTGGCGGGGAAGTGGCGGGGGGGTGGGGTGGGTGCTTGCTGATAAACCAACTGTGATTTGGCACCAGACAACTAAAACCCCCAACCGAGCTGCGTTTTCATTTAGTGATGTCAAGGCGGAAACGCCAGCCGAAACAGTGAGATCTATTAATATTCAGGAGAACCACCAGAGCCCGGCTAGCCTGCTGAGACGGCACACTTCCAGCACCGTGAGCCCCTGGAAAGCCACCAGCAGCCTCCGGGGACTGTCGGAAAAACACCGGCACCTCCTGGGGCCGCCTCCCACACTCCTGACACAGGTCATTGCCCAGGCAACACTATCGGGCTAATGGGCCTTTTTCAATAGGGCATTATTTACCAAAAAGTTAGGGGAGGGCACACGAGGCAGGATATGGTGGACAAGGTTCTCAGCAGGCTGGGTCAATTTTCGAGCAGAAAGCAGACTTCAGAGAAGGGGAAAGCTCGGGAGGGCAGACTTCTATGTCGCATAGCCTGGTGCAAGGGCTCTCAGGGGAACCCAGGACAACTGTGAAATTCGGTTTTAGGCTGAGAATCCTAGAGCAGAGATCCCATGGACCAGGTCAGGATTAAGTGTCCATCTAATCAAAGCGGGCCAAGAGTGCCAGCCAAGAGGAGCCCTAAGGAGACGTGACAGCTAAATACAAGGGGGTATCCTGGATGGGATCCTGGAACAGGAAAAGGACATTGGGGCGGGGGCGGGAAACAAGGAAGTCTGAATAAAGTACAGACTTTAGTTAACAATGGCAGCTCGGGGCACCCGGGTGGCTCAGCCGGTTGGGCGTCCGACTTCAGCTCAGGTCATGATCTCACGGTTTGTGAGTTCGAGCCCGGCCTTGTGCTCTGTGCTGACAGCTCGGAGCCTGGAGCCTGCTGCGGATTCTGTGTCTCCCTCTCTCTCTGCCCTTACCCAGATCACGCTCTTTCCCTCTCTAAAAAATAAATAAACCTTAAAAAAAAAATTGTTTTAAATAAGAGCATCTCACTGTTGGTGCATTAATTGTAACAAACATACCACGCTAACGTAAGATGTTAACAATAAAGGCGACTGGCTGGGTATATGGAAACTCTTGGTACCGTCTCTACAATTTTTCTATAAACCTAAAATTATTCTTAAAAAAACATTTCTCTAAAGGCAGTTGTTGGATGTAAGTTAAGAACTCACAAATTCCTCCCAGAAACGATCATTTTGGTGCCTGCCATGTGCCAGGTGCACGAACAAGTGATTTGTTTGTGCTTCTTCTTTTATTCCTCTTGTCCGTGCCAGGAGCTGGGTAAGATCTGCATTTTATAGATGAGGAGACTAAAGCACAGAGACGTCAGATAACGTGCTCACTGTCACACAGCAAGTTTAATGACACACGAACGACTCACGTTCAGGTCTCTCCGCCGCGAAGTTCGTGATGGAGCTCGGCAACATTGCCTGAAAAATCCCCAAACTTTGAGCAGAACCTGGCCTGACACAAGCTTCAAGCAGTCCACGAGCCCAGATCAGTGATAAAAACATGTACTTTCCAATTTGCCCTACCTTTAGAAGTTAAAAAAAAAAAAAAATCCATAAAATATCAGGGAAAAAACCCCAAGTTGAAAACCATAGGAAATCCCAAACGCGGACAACACCGAATGCTGGTGCGGATATGGGAATAACGGGGGCTCGTGGACGTGGACGTGGACGTGGCCGATGGAAAGGCAAAGTGGGGCAGTCACTCTGGAAGACAGGGCGGTAGACTGAATATGCGTCCCCTCCGTCAAATTCGTGTGCTAGAACCTAACCCCCAGTGTGATGGTATTTGGAGGTAGGGTCTTTGGGAGGTGAGGAGGTCCAAGAGCGAGCCCTCATGAAGGTATTACGCCCTGATAAAAGAGGCCCCAGAGAGCTCCCTCACCCCTTGTGCCACATGAGGACAGCCATCTAGGAACAGGAAACAGTACCCTGATTCTGCTGGCACCTTAATCTTGGACTTCCCAGCTTCCAGAACTGTCAACAATAGATTTCCGTTGTTTTTAAGCCCCTGCCACCGCCGCCCCGCCCCGCCCCCCCCCCCCCCCATCTATGGCATTTTGTTATAGCAGCCACATAGGACTGAGACAGTCTGGAGGTTTCTCACAAGGCTAATACGGGCTCACGTATGACCCCAGGCATTTACCCCAGCGAACTGAAAACTTGTGTCCACGCAAAACCTGCACATGAATGTTTATAGCAGCTCCATTAATAACCACCAAAAACTGGAACCAGACAAATGTCCTTCAATAAACAAGTAAACAAACCAGGATACATCTATACAAGGGAGTGTTATTCGACGATCAAAAGAAATGAGCAAGCAAGTTACAAAAACCCACGGAGGAACCTTAGATGCGTTTTGCTAAGCGAAAGAAGCCGGTCTGAAAGTACGACATACTGTAGGATTCCAACTAACTGGGACATTACCGAGAAGGCAAACTATGGAGACGGTAGAAAGATCCGTGGTTGCCAGGGGTTGAGGGAGGGGGAAGGGTCAGAAGGTGGGACAGAGGTTTTTCCGGGTGGTGAAACTATTCCGTATGATACCATCATGGTAGACAAGTGATATTATGCCTTTGTAAAACTTGCAGAACTGCCTACCACAAAGAGAGACCCCTACTGTCAACTACGGACTTTAGTTAGTAATATCATTGTGGGTCATCAAAGAGTCACATGTGCTACTGACAGAGCCAGCTAGGAACCCCCGAAATAGTCCATTTTTTAAAAGATACAGAATATAATTTATTAGTGGTAGATGATCCATAGTCCGACAAAACTCTACAGCAACGTAGGAATATCATGTGACTCCCTTGATATTTACAATCTCAGGAAAAATAAGGCACGGTAAGTAGCAGAGAGCAGAAATCCACACTGAATTTGATCATGAGAAAGTCATTCCATCCAGAAAACGTAAGAACTTTAAAATCATCATGCTGTGCACCTTACACTTGTACAGTGCTGTATGTCAATTATATCTCAATAAAACTGAGAAGGGGGGGCGGGGGAAGCTTCCACACCAGAAGGTCGCTCCCTTACGGTGTCTCACTAAAAGTTACAATGCAGAAGTTTAGTTGATGCCTAAAAGTCATTCTCAATCTTGATTTTAGTTTCAACAAGAAACTTTCCGAGTGTTTCAACATCTCCAAGTGAGGAAGAACGACAGGTGTTACCATCCATATCTCCCAGGAATGTACCTTAAATGGTTCAGAGACGAGAACCGTCTACTGTCTCTGAGAGGCTGCTGGTGTCCACAGCAGGAAAACGCTGTCTGACTTGCAAACTGGATATGGAAGTTGTCGACAGGAGAAGAGGCGGACCACAAGGTCATTCCCATTTCCGGAAGTCTGTTTCCCTGCCCACAACCACAATTAAATCACCACCGGCAAGGAGCAACATTCAGATTCTGCATCGTAAAAACAGGGTCACAGCAGCAACAGAAAAAGTTATCAGCACTCGTAAAATGTGGAAAATGTAACATGAGATTTCTGCGGGCTTTAAAGGGAATTAGCACACGCAAACCAAAAGGGAACAAAAGCAAAAAAACAAAAACAGAGCACACATCTGCTTTTCATCTGCAAACAGTCGTCAAAGCAAGGAGCACGAGGGCCGAGTTAAGTGGAGTGTCCCAGCGTTTAGAAATCCTACCTCCGGAGTCCTTGGTCAACCGAGGCTAAGCTCTTTGAGAAACTTTTAAGAAAGAGACATAGGACGGTACCCGTGAAATCCACATGGTGTCGGAACCTAAAATGTTTCAGGATTTCTGCTGTTTTTAGCAGTGGTTCCAATGTCATCTAAGGAATATTCCTGTGTAAATCCTCCACTTCCAGTTCCCACATGCTTTCATGGATGGGGTTGTCGGAAAGATCGGTCATCTTCACGGCCTGAAGGCAGGGCTCAGGGCTGCACGCCTGGACCACTCCCATCACCATCACATACTTTCCTGGAAGAAGAAAAGCCCATGGTGAGGTTTACACTGATAAAAAAAACAAACGCAAACCGGAGACCCCGTCCTTCAGAGAGCTTAATTTTATCAGAGAAGCAAATTAGAGACAAAAAAGGTGGGGGGGAGAGTAGAAATCAAAATGCCAAGGCTAGTCAGTGATCGATCGATCTAATATACACATAGACAATAGATGTATATCTATTTACGTACATATATACATACATAGACAGTAAGTTCAACATTTAACATGGACGATGACACCTGTATCTTCTTTGGCTCCTGGGTTAAAAATGTTGTAACACAATTCAAGCGAGCTACCATCACGCGCAAAAACAATTACGCCCAAAGGATGGAAGAGACTCCCATCCCAGGATGTTCCGAGGCAGGGGCAATCACCCCCTCCCCCACCCAGCTTTTCTCTTATGTCTGTTTCTTGCCCAAACGCTACAGGGTATGTGGCTGGTCTCCGTGCACAGGGCCAGTCCAGTCCTCTTTCTGCAAAGACACCCCCCCCGACAGCCACAAAGTAAATTCAACGGTCCGATGATGCCAGAAGAGCTCAGCTGGCCGCAGTACCCTTCCGTGCCACCCTGTTGTTCCAACTGCCCAGGACCAATCCCTGCCACCGGCCGGGCACATCCCAGCAAATCGACAAGAGAGCAAATGAACAAGAGAGTGGGTCGCCATCAGGACGATCTAATGACATATGAACCACAACTCTTCCCATTCCCTTGGGGGGAAGTGGCTCTCCTGGAAAGCAAAACTTGGCCAGTCCGAACCACACACAACTCAGTTGTGTAAAAAACCCCAAACACAGCAGGAAGGGCAGGCTCTCTGCCAGCCCCCAATGCGTGCCCCTGCGAGGCTGCTTTGATCGCAGGGCTTCTGAGTTTGCAGGCAGGCCCCAGGGCTCTGGCTGAAGGAAGCCTGGCAAGCAGACGCCTGCCTCTCTGGGTTTCTACCCCTTGCACGATGGGTTTAGGTTTCTCTGAACCCACCTCCAGATGCCACCGGAGCGAGCCATGTGGGGATCCTCGGTGACAGGGGCCAGTTCTAAAACTACACTTTGCCGATACCCTCTGAATAATTCTAACGCGATGGGAGTCACAGAACCCTCAGAAAAAGAATGACTGAAGACCCGAGGCAAGATGACCATGCCCAAGCAGATCCCAACCAGGGGAGGTTAAGAGGAAATCTACACGAAGGAACACACAACTAAGTGGACGAGCTCACTGGTGTGAGCCCTCTCCCCCTGAGTTGAGACAATCCGGTTCGTAGTGTTCATTCTACCCACACCCCCCTCCTCTCCCCTTCCAGTGGCGTCTCTCCACCGTCTCCTTACTCCTTGGCCACCATGCCATGCCCGCCCCCTCCTTTCCATTAGGCCTTCATCCTCCGCCCTGGACCCCTTCGATGGCTTCTACTCCAGACTCTCTCCAGCCACTTCCTCTTCACAACCACCCCCACCCTGCTGGTGCCAAGACTGTTTTTCTCAAACAAAGCTCCAGCCTCCACACACTTCCATTTCTTATACTTGTCACATGTCGTGAAACCTTCTGATTGTTTTCCCGTTTGAAAATGCTAAAAAAAAAAAAAAAAAAAAAAAAGCCCAAACATTTTCAGCTCACAGCCCCCTGAAGAGGCAGCAGCCTGTAGTTTGCTGACCCTGTGCTAGAGTAATGCTACAGCGAGGAAGGCAGAACGAGTCTGAAGGATGGGGCAAGGTCAGGTGAGGGGAGAAGGGAAAAGGAGCACTTCATAGTAACAATAATCGCATTTTTTTGAAACCTCACGATGAGCCAGGCACGACGGTAAGGCCTTCTTTTTTTTTTTTTTTTTTTTAACTGGATCCACACAACAGGCCCCTTTTTGACAAAGGCAGGACAGATCCAGAAAGGTTAAGCACTCCAGGCAGCTCAGCTGGAAAAGAGCAGAGCCAAGAATTCAACCTAAGTATAAAGATACAGTGGTCCAAAAGACCCATCCCGGCCCTCCAGTAGTCAGGCCTACTAGTTCTCAGGAGTGTGGCCCCAAGGCCATCCATGTCGGCAACACCTGGGAGCTAGTTAGAAGTGCAACTTCTCAGTCGCGGGGGCGGGGGGTTCTGTCGGTTAAGGTTACGCATCTGACTCCGGCTCAGGTCCGGATCTGTTCTGAGTTCGAGTCCCGCCTCAGGCTCTGTGCTGACAGCCCAGGGCCTGGAGTCCGCTGCGGATTCTGTGTCTCCTTCTCTCTCTGTCCGCCCCAACCCCCCCTCCCCCCCCCGCTAGCGCGCTCTCTCAAAAATAAACAAATTAAAAAAAAAAAAAAAGAAATGCAAATTCTCAGCCTCACCCAGACGTATAAAAGCTCTGAGGGTGGAGGCCAGATATGAGTCCGAACAAGCCTTCGGGGTGCGTTTGAGCTGATTTAAGAGGCAAACATTAAAGAACGACAGCCTAAGGCAGTTCCGCGAAGGAGGCGCAGCAGAAAGCTCTCCCAGAGTGTAGACTTTAGGGATGAACAGAGGCTGCCCGGTACAGGGTTTTCCAAAACCTGATGGGGGAGAAAAATCACCTGTGGGCAAGGGCCTTGTTACAAACACTGACGCCGGGGTCCCTCCACCGCAGATTCCGACTAGGGGAGTCCCTGGATCCGAGCGTCTACGCGGGGTGCGGGCGAAGGTTACCAGCAGGTCAGCTCGACTGCGGGGGTGGGGGGAGGGGGGCGGGGCGGGGGCCCGGCCAGGCCCCCCCCCCCGCGGCCCTCCACCGGGACCCGCCCCGCGTTCCAGTCTTGCCGTTACCTGGGGCCAGGCAGGGCCGCCCGCGCGGGACCCGCTCTAGGCCGCGCACCACGAAGGCCCCGCTCGGGTCCCGCAGCCGCGCCTCGCCGCCGCCCGCCGCCAGCACCGAGCCCTGCATCCACACGGTCACCAGCTCCAGCGGCTCGCGGCCCGCCGCCACCCGCGACAGCCGCCACGCGCCCGGGCCGCCCTCCGCGTCGCGCCGCAGCTGCTCGGCCAGCACCTTGAGCGGCGGCGACCGCGGCAGCCGCACAGCCGCTGGGCCGCCGCGGGCTAAGGTGTCCGCTGCCCCCACAGCCGCCGCCATGCTTCCCCACCTCCGCTTTCCCGCCAACTTTGATAGGCAGCGGGGCCGGGGCCGTGGCCACCAATCAGGGGGTGTTCTGGCGGAACGGAGCAATCCTCGGCGTCGGGAGGCGGGGCTTCCCAGCCCGGCGGCCTCCACCGGTCTCCAGGAGTGCGCATGCGTACGTCAAGTAAATAAACGTCCCCAAGCAGGTGGGTGGAGGGATGAAGCGAATCACAAGAGAATAAATACTTGGAGGGAGGCAAACAGCTTCTTGTTTCGACGCATCTCAAAACTTGATGTCTATGCCTGTCACCCGAGAATGTTTTCATCTTTACATCACCTTGCGTGGTAGGATTACTCCGAAGTTAAGCAATACTAGTTAATCCTGGAAGGAATAGTAGCATGATGAGGCCATGTTTATTGGGAGTGATAAAGAATCGAGTCACGAGAGAAGGCTGGGAAGAGGGACAGGGACAGCTGGTAAAAGTGACACTTTTATTACTATTTTCAAGATATTTTAATAACAATAATTTAAAACTTAAAATGCGTTGTTCACAAAATAAATGAACATTCATTGTAGAAAACTTGCAGAAGAAAATCTGGAATAATAAAAAAAAATTGTAAAAATCACTTCGAGATATCCACTGTTAACTTTTGGGTGTATTAGCATCCATATGTTGGACCTACAAATAATGTTTTCTGTATTTTTTTCACTTAATAATGACATTTCCCCATATCAACAAATACCCTTTGCGGCCTCGCGAATGACTTCATGATGTTTCATTTGTCAGACCACCTGGTTAACCAGTATTCTACAGTTGGACTTTAAGAGCATTTCCAACTTGTCATTGTGTAAACTCACTACTGTGAGCCTACTTAGAGCTGAATCTTTGTACGCGTTTCAGATAAATTCTTAGAAATGGAATTCCTCCCTAAAAAAGGGTAGGTCCCCAGTGAGCAAAATCCACAAATCCTTAACCAGGCAAATCCTTAAAGTCAAGACTAGTCCTTAGGAGACTTTGTACTCCCAGGGCTCCTGCAGTACAGAGGGTACTGTATATTCAGCAAGAGCTCGATCTTTCTAAAGCAGTTAAGATGTGCTGAGCCAGGCCCTGTCCTAAGAGCTTTGCAGGGAGAGTTCCATGGACTCCCACACCCTGTAAAGACTGTGTTCTACACAGATAAGGAAACAGACTCATGAAAGCTATGTGACTTGCCCTTGGCCTCTCTGCTTGTAGCCTCTGTGGGATCCTGGCCTCTACACCTCCACGCTGAGCTGTAATATAACCAGGCTGCTGGGCTGAGGAGGGAGCAGGCACATTAGCCGATAGAGAATCCAACCCTTCCCGTCTGGTGGGTCCCCGGTGCCTTCCCCTGGGCACCTGAACACCAGAGAAGTGATGGTAAAGGGAGCTGGGGTAAAGGGAAAGGCCCCTAGGCAGCAGGCACTACACGTGCAGGGCCCAGAGAGGAGACAGCAGGAAGCAATGGAAACACTGCCAGCATTTCAGAATGGCTGGGATACAGAGTGCAAAGGCAGGAGTGGGCATAAACGAGGCTGTACCCACATAACCTCATTCCTTACGCTCGTTTCTCAGGAGACAAAAAGGAGGTTCAGGCCAATGACAGGCCTGTGAGGGGGAGAGCCAGGATTCAAATCCAAGTCCATCCAATCCCAAACTTCATGCTCTTGAACCACTCGTGTCATCTCACCGTCCTTCCTGGTGCCCCCCACCCCCCCCACCCCACCCCGCATCAAAGATGCCTCGTCACCTTTGCTTGTGCTGTCCTTGGCCTGACGTGCGTTCCCCCGAACTCTCCCAGTTGAAACCTGGCCCAGTCACCAAGTGCCTGCCCCCACCAAACCACTTTTATTCCGGGAGACGTTGTTGAGCTAATTTTTCTTTTTTTTCTTTTTTTATTTAAAAAAAAATTTTTTTTTTCAACGTTTATTTATTTTTGGGACAGAGAGAGACAGAGAATGAACGGGGGAGGGGCAGAGAGAGAGGGAGACACAGAATCGGAAACAGGCTCCAGGCTCTGAGCCATCAGCCCAGAGCCTGACGCGGGGCTCGAACTCACGGACCGCAAGATCGTGACCTGGCTGAAGTCGGACGCTTAACCGACTGCGCCACCCAGGCGCCCCATTGAGCTAATTTTTCAAGTCAGTTTCTCCCTTTAAGATCCGTTTGCGATCCTAATCTGGGGTGTCCTTTGACATTTGGGGCTGGGTGAGTGTGTATTGAGGAGGCTCTCCTATGTGCACTGTAGGACGTGGGGCAGCATCCCTGGCCTCCACCCACTAGATCCCAGTATGCCCTCCTATAGTTGTGACAACTGGAAATGGTTTCGGACATTGCCGATGCCCGCCCCTGCCCACCCCCCAGAAGAGCGACTTCCTCGAATCCACACGATTCACCGCACTCTGTCTTGACTCAGAAGTACTTGAATCTGTGTCCATCTCAGCAGCTCTGCCAGGGACCCAAGCACAGATGCCAGCAGCGGCCAGGCAGGGAACCTGCTAGAGCAGTGAAAACCTGGCCTCCGTGTGGCCCAATAAATGGGCTGATCAAACTCAGCCCGTGGCTGCCACGCAGGAATGTGGGCCCACTGTTGCCAGATGTGATTTCCCAAGACACCGTAACGTATGATCGCCACATTAAAAAAAAAAAAAAAAATGTTGACAATGTATTCGGTGCTTAACAAATAAAAGCTGTCTGTGGTGGACTCTGGTCCGGGGGCAGCCAGTCTGCAAACTTGGCCTCTGCAATGCAAGCGTTTCTCCTTAGTACCCAGGTGGCTGGCGTGGTAACTGATGGGCAGGCAGCCCCTTGGAACCTCCTGAAAAAGATCTAAGGCGCTGCTGCATTCTGCCAGCTTCCGGGGTTGCAAAAGCCATGTCTGAAACCACCATCGTGAGCAGGCCGACGGGTCTGGTAACACACACCGGGTGAGCCTGCCCTCCATGGAAGATTATCTCCCTCTCTACCCGTCACCCTCTCACCCGGGGCCTTGAGCAATCCCCTGTGCCTTTAGCAAATAAAGCAAGATCAAAGACCCTTGGAAGGGAATTTCCTGCCACCTGAGGACAAAGGTAAGACAAGGGGAATTCTAGGCCTTGACCTCGCATTCAGCCTACCCATTCACCAGTTCTCAGGCAGATCGGTCTAAAATGCTTCTGGTTGCCAGGAACAAAGACCGAACCCTCCCGCCCCCAGAGAAGAAGTTTATTCTGGAAGGATGTCCACGCAGTAACATCTTCAAAACAGCCATAGTTGTTGTTAGCTGAGCGTTTCCCATGTGCTAAGCACCATGCCAGGTACTTCATGGGCAGAGTCTCAGCGAGGGAGTCGCCTCACGACAGCGCTAAGAAGTAAGTGCGTTTCTTACGTCCATTTTACAGATGAAGAAACTGAGGCTTGGAGAGGTGATGTGACCTCCCCCACCCCCACCCCAAAGACCACACAGCTAGTAAGAGGTGCAGCCCTCTCAGGTGCCTTAATAATCAGGTCCCCAGATGAGGGAGACTTTTACCCACTATCCTGGGTCATCCGGGGAGCAATTCCCTGGGGGATTAAAAAAAAAAAACCAAACAAACCAAAAATGAAAAAACAGTTCTATCAAACAAATCTTGGGGGCGCCTGGGTGGCTCAATCGGTTAAGCACGCAACTTCAGCTCAGGTCATGATCTCACAGTTCGTGAGTTTGCGCCCCGTGTCCGGCTCTGTGCGGACAGCTCAGAGCTTGGAGCCTGCTTCGGATTCTGTGTCCTCTCTCTCTCTCTCTCTCTCTCTCTCTCTCTCTCTCTTTCTCCCTCTCAAAAATAAAACCATTAAAAACTACAAAAAGCTTTTTAAAAACCCAAATCTTGTAGTTAAAGAGACGCACGCAGGTGAGGGGGGCAGTGTCTAGATGTCTCCAGCTTACTGTGAAACGTAACAAAGGGGAAGGTGGTTTGCGGGGCAGGTAGAGGGGAGGACAGGTGGACAGACACGCAGTAAGGTGAGTAAACTTCAGAAGTTCTGGTGCTGGGCCAGCCCTGCAGAAGGGTCCTACCGGGGGGGGGGGGGGGGGGCGGGGGGGGGGGCCTTTGTGCTCCGTACTGACCAGTCGCCGGAGGCGGGGGTGTAACTGAGGGCCATTCCCACAGAGGGACTCGGCTGGCCACCAGCAGCTGTCAGTTCTGCCAGCCTCTGGGGAGGGAGCCCTTCAGTGCAGAGGGCAGGCCTGACCCTTCCCGCCTGCCCAGTTCAGCCCAGCTGCCTTTAGTTCCCACCAACAAGCATGTATCCATTCAACAAGCAAGAAACAGGCACCCCCTCTATGGCAGGCTCCGTGCTGCCCCTGGGGCCGTCGAGACTTACAAGGAAGACCCGACCCCTGCCCCAAAGGGGCGAATACACTAGGAGGACAGACCTAGAAAGAGACACCACTAGATGTCCTCTCCCCCTCACTTCCTCCACTGCAACCCCGCTTGCCTCCCTTGGACACACCAGGCGCCCTCCCACGGCAGGACCTTTGCAGGTACCATAGTCTGTGAAATTGGGAAATTCGAAATTCATTGTGTATTTGACACTAACAGCCCATCCTGGCACACTAGCCACAGTTCAAGGACTCAGTCGCCTCATGCGGCTAGTGGCGACCACGTTACAGCAGCTCTGAGCAGTGGAGGGTGGGGCCCCCTTAGCTGCTGGCTGCAGCTAAGGTCCTGGGTGCAAGGGACCCACATTTTCCTTGACTTTTCAAGAAATCCCAAACCACTGAGAAGGAGATCTATGCTGTCTCTGGCAGATCCGTGAATGCCCCGAAGTCTGTCTGTAATCCTGCCAGCTTCCTGTCGTTAATTCCTTCCTTAAGAAAGTTAGCTCTCGGGGCGCCTGACTGCCTCCGTTAGTGGAGCACGCGACTCTCAATACAATCTTAAATTTAGAGAAAAGAAAACAAAGTTAGCTTTTATCAAGCACTTGCCGTGTGCCCGGCGCTATTACAAGCCTTTGCACACTTTGTCTCATTTAAGCCTCTTGATGGCCCTATAGGGTGGACAAAATCATTGTGCCCGTCTTAGAGATCAGAGAGGTCAAAGAAGGCACTGGGGAATCAGGAGCCCTGAGTTCAGGTCTTTCGCCACCACTGCCTGGCTGGGTGGCCTTGGGCAAGACTGACCTCTGAGCTTCAGCTTCCCTTTCTGTGGAATTTAGGGGCTGGGTCATCCTAACTCACGGCTTCCCTGCATATATAGGACCTCTGTCTACAGCCAGACTTGATAACGAATTCCCCAGGACTTCAACCTCTGGCCCCTGAAAGGAAATCCTCTGATCCCCAAGGAAATCCTCACCTGTCATGCCAATCCTGGCTGGTGAGCCCCTCACTGTGGGCAAAAACACAGCCAAAGACATAGATGAACCGCCTCCCCCCCAAAAAATAAAGAGTGAGAGGCAACAATTATCGAGCCCGGACTCCGCCTTAACGTACATCGTCTCCTTTCATCCCCACAATAATCCATGAGGTAGGTACTGTGGGTGTATCCATTTTACCCATGCAGAAGACCGAGACCCAAAGAGGTTTAACTCACCCAGGAGCAGGATCACATATGCTCGCCATACCTAACCCAGCATTCCCACCCCTGGGTTCCTACCCTACGGAAATGAAAACTTAGGTCCACGCCGAAAGCACGGATGTTTGCAGCAGCTCGTTTGTGTTTGCCCCAGACAGAGACAGGTCAGATGTCATTCAGCAGGTGAACGGAGAAACCAACTGGTACATCCACACGCTGAAATACCACTCAGCGAGAAAAAGGAATAGACAGTGGGTAGATATGGAAAGTTGGATAAATCTCAAAAACATTCTATTGGGTACAAAAGAAAGCAGACCCAGGGGCGCCTGGGGGGGCTCAGTCGGTTAAGCATCCAACTTCAGCTCAGGTCATGACCTCACGGTTCGGGGGTTCGAGCCCCGTGTAGGGCTCTGTGCTGACAGCTTGGAGCCTGCTTCGGATTCTGCGTCTCCCTCTCTCTCTTCCCCTCCCCCACTCACACTGTCTCTCTCTGTTTCAAAAATAAACATTAAAAAAAAAAAAAAAGAAAGCAGACCCAAAAGTTCTCATCCTGTGGGATTCTACTTATATGACATTCTGGAATATTCTGGAATGGCTAAAACTAGGGGGACAGAAAACAGATCAGTGGTTGCCAGGGGCTGGGGGAGGCAGAGAGGACTGAATGGAAAAGGGGCTGCAGGAGGGCACCTTTTGGGGTGATGGAATTATTTTGTGTCCTGGGTGTGCTGGTGGTCATTACACAAATATCTACCTGTGTTACAACTCATAGAACTGTATGCTCACACACACACACACACACACACACACACACACACACACACCCAGAGCAGAAGCCCAGCCCCAGGCTAAGGTGGCTCCAGGCCTGCCTGTGGTGATGGTTCCGGCCCAGCCAGGAAACACCATTGCCTCTTTCCCTCTTTGGCGGACTCAGCCCAGGGACGAACGAAGCAAGTTCAACCACGTATAAGTTAATGCTTATAGAGTCTGGGGTTGGGGGAGGGGAGGAGGAGGAAGGAGTGGGGAGTGACTGCAAAACAGGTACATGCCTCCTTTTGGGCTCGTGAGAATGTTCTGGAAATAGGTTGAGACACTGGTTGTACACTTGTGAATGTGCCGAACGCCACTCTGTGTTTTGGTTTTTTATTTGAGAGAGAAAGAGTGTGAGTGGGGGAGAGGGGCAGAGAGAGAGAGAGGGAGAGAGAAAGAGACTCTCAAGCAGGCTCCGTGCTCAGCTCGGAGCCCAATGCGGGGCTTCATCCCACGATCCCACGACCCTGGGATCATGACCTGAGCCGAAATCAGGAGTTGGCTGCTCAACCAACTCAGCCAACCCAGGTGCCCCTGAATCGTACGTTTTGAAATGGCTGATTTTAGATGATATAAATTTCACCTTTATTTTTAAACAGGGGGAAAAAAAAGAAAAAAAGCTCAAACCAGAAAACAAAAACCTATCCAGGCGTAACCATGCCCTACCTCTACCCTCAAGAACCAGGTTTCAGAGGAAGTCCAGGGACTCACCCAAAGCCACACACAGCCAGTCTGAGGCTGCCCCTGAATCAGTAGCTTTCGAAGCCTGAATCCTTTTCCCTGCACGTATGTGATAAGATGGGTTAAATATTACCCCCCAAAAAAGTGACTTTTTATCATCTGGAAGCCCGGGCCGGTTGTTTCTCTTTTGCCACGGATGACCTCGGATCAGTGTAGGTGGGGCCTGGAAAAACATTTTCCAAACCAAAAATGGGGACAGAAGCCAGTCCAGGGTTCCTTCTCCCCTGAGTAGTGTGACCTGATTTATGTGAACATTCGCCCAGATGTTTAAAGAAACACCCAGGCCAAGATATACTCGTAACAGACCCCCTTTCCCAAAATGATCACAGTTCTGTGAAAGCGGAACTGTTTTAGACCGTCAAGAGCGGGCTCCACACGCACGCTTGTACAGAAAGAAAAAACCTTCTGAGCCAAGGGGTGAATAGTCACGCCTTATCTCATTGGGCGGGAAGGAAAAGTAGGGCACTAGGGATGTCCAAGTGGCCCCCCAAGGGCAGCAAGTGCTTGGGTTTAGTCTGAGGGCAGAGGGATGGACAGGATCCCCTCCCCTCCCTCCACCCCCCGCAGCCCACCAAAGCCTCAAAGCAGTGTCTCCAAACCCGAATGCCTCAACCGTCAGAAAGGGGTAGTTTCCCAACAGTGCCGGGACTGTGGTTTTGTGGGGGGCCGTGACCCTCATTATAGGTTCACTGAGGCATACGGCCGGGTGCTCACCTCTGAGGGACTCAGACTTCAGCCTTGCAAAACAGCGACACTCCTGAGCGAGCCCAGCTGGAAACAAAGGAAGTATGAGTCAACCCTGACAGGTTCTTAAAAACGGCTGCATTTAGGTGCTGCAGGCGGGCCAGAGACGGGTCTGTGTGAGCCTGGGCTGGGAGCCAGGTGCCAACACCCCCCACCTCCCAGCCATCCTCGGGGACCTGTGGGCAGCGGGCTAGCTAGAGGGGGCCGGGTAGCACCAGCCGGGGAACTGGCGGGGAGACACTTCCACCCAGGCACCTGCTGCAGGGGAGTGGGTTTGGGGAGCGGGAGGGAGCCAGGCTCCAGGAGGGACGGCCCTGGGAGCCCTTGGACAAGGGGAGAAGGACCCCGGTTGCGTGCGAGCGCAACCTCTGAGCCGTACTGCTGACCGGCCAAAGAGACGTGATGTGGCCCCATTTCACAGAGGAAGACCGAGTCTGATCCCTTTAGTCATTTCTTCTTTCAACAAGCCTTCACCCACCCAATGCCTGCTACGTGCCAGATGCCGGAACGTGGTAGCGAACGAAACAGACAAGGACTGTGATTTTATGAAGTTTGCGGTTAGGTGAGAGGTGAGGAGCAGGAAGGAGAGACCGGCTTCTGGTGATGGACGTGCACGTGAAGGAGCTCAACCAGGAGCAGGGAGGGAAGACCTTTCCCCGGAAAGGCTCTGCCCACCGCCAATGCTTAGTTTGAGACCCGAATGATGAGTGATCCAGGGAAGGGCACTGCAGGCAGACGGGGCAGCAGATGCAAAGGCCCTGAGGTGGGAATGACTGTCTGAGGGCCAGACAGCCCAGGGTTGGGTGCAGTGAGTGAGGGGGTAACGGGCAGGGGTAGGGGGACTGTCAAGAGGGGTGCAGGGCAGGGGGACCTGATCAGGGAGAGACTCACGTTTTGTTCTAAATGCAGCAGGGCTTGTCTAGGGTTGGGGGGTGACGTGGAGACAGGTGTGCTCTGATTTTCATTTTTGTAGCTGCTCCTGGCTGCAGTGTGGAAAACGGACCTTGGGGGCAGGGAGGCGGGGACAGCCAGGAGGCTGTCACTGCAGTGACTGTAGGTGTCTGATGCTTAGAGCAAGGAGGCGTCGGAGAGGTGAAGAGAAGTGGCTGGTCTCAGCAACCCCCCAAGCCCCCCGACCATGGCCTGATAAGGGGTAACAAAGAAAGGAGTCAAGGATAACACCCTGCTTGGGGGGCTTGAGCATCTGGGCTCAGGCAGGTGCCCCTGACTGAGACACAGACGGTTGGAGCAAGGTCCCCCGGCAGGACCTGACAGTCCCCCCTTCTCCCTGTAACCCCCAGCACCCCCAAAGGGAAGCCCAGAGTGCCCTGCCTTCCCGCCTCTCCTGGCCTCCTTCTGTCTATCCTCACCTCAGGCTACTCCCCACGCACAGGGCCCTTCCCACGCTGTCCCCTGACGTAGCATCTCTGTCCCACCTCCACGTCTCCGCCGCTCGGGCCCTCCTGCCAGAGGGCCCTTTCTCCCTTGGGCTGAGAGAGAGCCCCCCCCCCCGTCCCCCGCACCTCCCCCACCCCGTGTTAGGACACCTCTGATGGGCTGGGGAGGGCAGCGGCTCTAAAGGCACGGCCTACTGGATTTGAATTCCACCTTGACCACCTCCTAGCACGTGCTCCTGAGCAAGTTCCTTGACAGGACTGCATCTCTACATCTGCACCGTGGGGTTGAAAACACAGGTCGCTACCACAGTGGGGCAGGTGCAGGTTTAAAGAAGGAGCACTCACTCCTTCGGCTCCTGGACCGTGAGAAGCGTCGCCAAGGGCCGGATGGTGTTTTCCCTGACGCAGGGAAGCAACCACTCGTGCGTATTTCTGCGCTCGGACCCCCACGCTAATTTGGGGAAGCGCGTACGGGGGTACGAAGAGGCCGGCACCCGCCAGGAGGACCATTTCATGTGAGTCTTCAGAGGGTCACCCGACAGATGCACGAATGGCTGCGTGAATGCACCCCACACCCCTGCACGGAGGATGTCCTCTCCTGCTTTTCCAGGAGGGGAAACTGAGGCCTGGGCCCACACAGCTGGATACGCTATGCGTGGGGGCGGGCTCCTTCGCGAGTCTTTCTCTGGCCCGCGGGGACCCCGAGACGGGTCCCCAAGAACGCCGCGTAGGGCACGCCTTCCCCGCGGCCCCTGCGCTCGGTTTCACGCCACAGCTGCCACCGGGGCCAGATGTCCTGCCCTCATTTACATCCCTTCTACACCCTGCAGCCAGAGGAGCGAGAAGGGGAAGCCACAGGTCGGACCCAGCCCAGGTCACAGTGCCTGCTGCCTTGGCCATACAGAGTCTGCTGGAAACCAGACCATGGGGTTTACAGGAATCAGGGCCTCTGAGCAGCACCAAATGTGAAAGCAAAACCCACACCGGCACACACACACACGTGCACACGGAGGAACACGCGTGCGTGGGCACGCACACATGCACACACGCGTGCAGGCACACGCAGATGCCGACGGTGCGCCTGTGCCCCGGCACACGCGCGCCGCTCCCTACAGACCACCCCCATCCCGAGTGGCGAACTCTGGCCACCCCACCCCCCAGCAAGCCCCCCACCCCAGCAATCGCAGCTGCCCGGAAGACGGGCGGGGAGCCCTGGGCTGGGGCGGGGGCTCCTTCGCTGCTAGCTTGGTGCCTTCCATCAAGGGGTTAGCCCTCCCGGACCTCGGTCTCTGTCATTACTAGAGCAGAGACGATCACAATAAAAACAACAACAACAACAACAACCACCCGCTTCCTTGAGAAGGGGGCTCGTGGCCAGCCGAAGCACAAAGTACGTGCTCAGGAAAAGCCTGTCAAAGGACCCAAAACAATACTCACGACAGATGGAGGACCTTCCGTGTCTATAGGTGGAACCCCGTGAGTGCTCACAGCTCATCCAGGAGGCAAGAGGGCTCTCACCTTACAGAAGAGGAAAACTGAGGCCCCAAAGGTAATGGCGTCTCGTCCAGGGCGCCAAGGTCTACGCATCTCCTGACCCCAGCCCCCCAGCATGTCTGTACAGACAGACACAGACCTGCCGGGCCCACCCAGTGCTGTCCCCGGGGAGTCTCCCTGGCCCTCCGTGCCCCACAGGTCCTGGAAGGGTCCCTGGCCGGCTGGCATCCGGGGCCAGTGAGCAGGGGCCCCGGCAGCCGCGTGGAGGGGGCTGAAAAGGAGAGGACTTGTCCGGGGTCACCCAGTATATAGGGTCTCTGGGGCCACCGTAACAAATTACCATGAACTAGGCGGCTTAAAACAATAGATACTGATTCTCTCACCTTTCTGCAGGCCAGAAGTTCAAAATCAAGGTGGCAGCAGGACTGCGCTCCCTCTGGAGGCTCTGGGGTACAAGCCTTCCTTCCAACTTCTGGCTCTGGGGCTGCGTGATTCCGATCTCTACCTGAACCTTCACCCGGCCTCCACCCCTCTGGGTCTGTGTGTCCAAATCTCCTGACCTTCTCTTAAAAGGACACACGCCACTGGGTTGGGGACCCAACCTAAATCCAGATGTTCTCATTGAAAGATCCTAATTATACCTGCAAAGACCTTTTTTTCCCCCAAATAAGACCCCATTCATAGATTCTGCATCTCTTTGAGGGACACGATTCAACCCACTGTACTCGATGAGTCAGGGGCAATACAAGGCAGAGCCCTTCCTGCAGCCCAGCTCTTAACTGAGGTGTCATTAACATGACCAGAATGGGGACAAGAGACAGATTTTGGAGACCCTCAGCCTGGCTCGGAATCCTGACCTTACCTCTTTATGAGCTGTGGGACCACAAGAAAGGGGCGCGCCCTCTCTGCACCTTGGTTTCTTTACCCATAAAATGAGGATAAGACAGACCTTGCCTCCTAAAGGAAATTAAATGAGTTGATACATGTAAAGCCTCAGAAAGGTGCCTGTCTGGAACCTAGAAAGCTCTCAATAAATGTCCGATGAATAAATACATAAAATCACGTCTGGAATAATCTGAATGCTCCGTACATGCTAACTACTGGCCGAGGGAGGTGTTGGGGAGGAAAAATTTTCCTCTTCCCCTGAAGGTTCTTTTTGCTGGTCTAAGAATTAAATTGACATGAGACAGACGAAGAGGAGAAAATCAGATTTAATTACATACATACAGAGGCCCCACAAGGATCAGGAGGCCCATGGGCAGCCAGGCTTCTATGGCATCCAGAGCTGAGGAGAAGGGGTAGGGCTCCGGGAGGGCGCAGGAAGAGGAAAAAGAGTAAATGTTTGGTAAGCAAATGTTTGCTGGGACACTTAGAAGCAGTGGGACACAGAGAAGAATTTTAGCCGGCCGACTTTGCCAGCTATCTCCCTGCCCTCGTTCATACTATGTTGGGATTGTCTGTGCGGACAGCTCCCTTCCCGCAACAGGCCCTCTGTCTAAATAAGTTCAGGCAGTTAGGAGGATGGTCAAAGGTTCTTCCTGAGCCCTCTGTTTCTTTTCTTTGTTCTTTTTCAACGTTTGTTTATTTTTGAGACAGGGAAAGAGACAGAGCATGAATCCGAAGCAGGCTCCAGGCTCCGAGCTGTCAGCACAAGCCCGACACGGGGCTCAAACTCGCAGACTGTGAGATCATGACCTGAGCCGAAGTTGGACACTCAACCAACCGAGCCACCCAGGCGCTCCCAGAGCCCTCTGTTTCTAAAAAATAACCAACCTAAAATAATCTACACGCCAAAGAGACACATTTTGGGGTGGCAAAATTTGCTCCCCTAAAGTGGCTGGTAATTATTCCAAAGGATTCTTCACCAAGCGTCTCCCTGGGTTCCCTGGTTCAATGCCCCCACCCCAAGAGAGGTGGAGAATGTCATGCCTGGCCCACTTGTCAGATGAGAACACTGAGTCTCAGTGGGGTTCGGGGCCGGCCGCTAGCCTGGTATCCTGGCCCCGGGGGATGGTTCCAGACTACGTCTGACCCCTAACAATGGCTTCAGAGCAGAAAGCGAAAAGCAGGACAATTGCAAACTTGTGTCATGAAGCTAATGCTGCTCCTGGCAGGCAGTACGACGAAGAGCCGCGGGTCTCCGATGGCGGTCCCCAGGCCGACAGCATCAGCGTCACCCATGGATTTGCTAGCAATGCACATTCTCGGGCCCACCCCCAGAGCCCTGTAGGCAGGGCTTTTCCAGGGGCCGCTAATGCATGCGGAAGTTTGAGGACCCCTGGCCTGGGGGTGCAAAGTACAGATGGAGAGCGGGCCACCCTGGGCTGGAATCCGGGATCTGCCACCTCATCAGTGGGTGTCCCCACCTCCCAGCCGGAAACGGATCGAGTCTGGTGCCGCGGGCCGCACCAAGGCCTCGTCGAGTTCACACCCGGCACTGTGTAGGTGCTGGCTGATCACCGTAATTCTTCGATTTAGGGACCAACTTTCACCGGACATGACGAGTGCACACAGGTGTGTGCACATTCCTTTCAGGAAGGGGTGAAAACTGGAGATGTTAATTGGTCTCTTCAAAACCGTACTTGGTGAGTTTTTAAGGTTGGTGGTTAACTTTCCAATGGAGTCTGCTGATCCTTGAGACCCTAAAATCAGCGAACCAGTGCTTGAAGACGGGAGGTCACTGGCCCTTTCACAGGTGGGTAAACCGAGGCTCCCCAACAGCCCCCCGGGAACTGAGACAGCGGTAGCAGCTGGCTCTCGGGCCCTGCTGGGAGTGCCAACCCCCCAGGAATAGCAGTTGGCTTCCGTGGAAATTCCACTGAACTGCCCTTGGCGGGCAATCGGGAACCGGGAATTCCGGGAGACGGGGCCCGTCCCCAGGTGCCCGAATATCTTTACAACCTCGCCTGGGCAGAAGGAACCCAGAGGGAGCCACGACACTGCTAGGCTTGGGTCTGAGAAATCAGCAGCTCAGGGACGATGCCAATGACCACAGCAAAAATCCCAGGTGCCGTTTACGGTCACCTGTCCTACAAGGGGAGAACACTCCTACCTTACAGCTGAGGACGCAAAGGCCCAGAGTTGAAGCTGTGAGCCCAAGGTCACAGAGCTGCTGGGGGGCAGAGGAAGGATTTGAACCAAGGTGTGTTGAGCCTCAGGGTCTGGGAGATTTGCAGGTCTGGGGGGCCTCCGGGCACTGCTGCCCAGCACTCTCAAAGCCCAGCCTGGCCTGACCGAGGCTGAGGAGGAGGGAGGTTATGGCTCCCAACACCCATCTCTGTCCCTCTCTACCTGCCAAGGAAGAGGAACCTGGACAGAGTGGGGTTGGGGGGGGGGGGTGGCAGATCCACAGAAGATTCATCACCAGTCACAGGGGAGATTTGGGGTCCCCCCACCTCACTCGATTTCCAGGCAGGCCACCCAGACAGCAGCGTCAGACATGGGGTCAAGTAGGACCCGGAGGCTGGGGGGTGTGCCCCTCGGCCTCAGCTTCTGCATCCAAAGAATGGCGTCACATCCCCGACCCCCGGGGATCTCTGAACTCTCAGAAGCCACAGGAGAGGCAACACCGGCCCACTGTTTCTGGTCTCTGCCTGTCGTCCGCAGAGAGCACAGTGGTGGGGCTCGGGAGTCTGAATGCAGGGAGGCTGGGACCAATGCGGAAGGGAGGGTGGGACGCTGGGCTTTACAGCAAGGAGACTAAGCCTCAGAGAAGTTGAGTAGCAGCCCATGGTCACACAGCAGGTCGGTAAAGAGCCGATTCTGACCTCGCACACCGGTTCTGGAGCCCAAGCTGCACCACTCAGCCCCGCGGCCCTGGGGGACTGGGGACTCCATGAGGAAATAACGGAATGAGTGAGGCAGGGACAAGGTGCGACATGGTGGCGGGGGAAGGCGGTGAGGAGGGGACCGCGAAGGGCTCTGCTGTGCCTTAGCAGCGACCTTACTTCTTGGAACCTGTCCTGTGGAAATGCTCCCCTGCCTCCTCCTGGGGGCTAAGCAACAGTGCAGCTGGCTTTGTCTCCCCATCCAGGGACCACACGCATTCCCTGAAAAAGGCTCTCTGTCCTCTGGCCCCTGAAGGCCGGGGAGGGGCACAGACAGCACTGTGGGTGGCCAGGCCCAGGGGTGGTCCCTTACCCATCACAAGTCCCTCATGAGACCATTCTTGGGCTGGGAAATTTCCTCAGTGGTACCGAATGCTGTTTTATTCCCCAGCCATAGGGCACCCCAAACCGTCTGTGCGCGTGTGATTCTTTTCATTGAGGTACACCCTACGTCCAGTACAGCGCGCTCATCTCAAGCCTGTGGCTCGGTCAGGTTTCACACGCACTCTTGAAAGTCACTGCCCAGATCAACATTCCAGCCACCTCTCCAGGGAGCTTCTGGAAATGCAGCATCTACCCCATGAGCATCTACCTAGTGGGTCAGAATATGTCTTACACCGAATGAGACCTCAGGGGAATAATGGGCCCGTGGCGGTGGGAGCCCTCGGTGGGGCTCATGAAACCCCCCGCACTTTCTCAAGCATGTCTGTGCGCTGCCTCGTTCAAGCTGTACAAGCCTAGGAGGCAGGAACTGTTATTATCGTATTAATATCAATACCATGTCGATATAAATGTGAACAGCTTATCTACAGCGTGCCATTTTACAGGGGAGAAAGCAAATCTTGGAGAGGTTTGACAACTTGCCCAAGAGTGCTACAAAGCGGGCCCATCCAGATGTGAACGCCCACTGCCTGAGTCCAAAGCCCTCAGAGAGTGAGCATCACAGGACGGCCATCCAACAAGCTGGTTTAAGAAAGAAAGCTTCCTTCTTTTCTTTCCTCCTTTGAAAAAAAAAATTTTTTTTTTTAAATTTTTTTTTTCAACATTTATTTATTTTTGGGACAGAGAGAGACAGAGCATGAACGGGAGAGGGGCAGAGAGAGAGGGAGACACAGAATCGGAAACAGGCTCCAGGCTTCGAGCCATCAGCCCAGAGCCTGACGCGGGGCTCGAACTCACGGACCGCGAGATCGTGACCTGGCTGAAGTCGGACGCTTAACCGACTGCGCCACCCAGGCGCCCCCCGAAAAAAAAAAAATTTTTATTGCTTATTTATCTTTGAGAGACAGACAGAGACAGAGCGTGAGTGGGGGAGGGTCAGAGAGAGAGGGAGACAGAATCCGAAGCAGGCCCCCAGGCTCTGAGCTGTCAGCACAGAGCCCGACGCGGGGCTTGAACTCACAAGCTGTGAGATCATGACCTGAGCTGAAGTTGGAGGCTCAACCGACTGAGCCACCCAGGCGCCCCATCTTTCCTCCTTTGAAAAAGAACCCCACAATAACAACGCATGTGTACAATTTAAACAGAAATTCAAAGCATCCAAAGGCTTCCAGAAAACAGTCGGCATCCTTCCCGGCCAGCCCCAGCCTCCCAGCTGCCCCTTCCTGGGGGCAACCGTTCTGATCAATTTCCTGTGCTCTACAGGTACCAGCACACGGAAAGAAGTCGTGTTTTCTCTCACTTACGCAAATGCGAGCCTTTCCTACATCCAGACCTGCCCCTTGCTTTTATCACCCTGTACTTTGTCACCCTATCGGCACATAAAACCCGGGTTACAATGTGGAGGCACCATAATTCACCCTGCCGCTTCCCGACTGCGGGGCAAACAGGTTGTTTCCGGTCTTTTACGACCATGGCCGGGCCTTGCCCTGCCACTCGGCTGCCCTGCGCGGCCTGATGCCCCCCCCCCGGAAGGTGGAGGCCCTGCCCCTGTCGGGTGCAACGTTGACCTTGGCAGTTACAAGGAGCGTTTCTAAACTGCCAGGCTTGGACAGGGCTCAAGATGCTTGGTGCCTCTGGAGCCTGCATCCTGGGTCGGGACTGACAGGAAGGGTCCAGAGCTGCTTTCCAAGAAACTGAAAATGGAACCAGAGAAAGCGGTTAGCAGCACCCGAGGCTCCTTGGGAGGAGGAAACCTGACTGTGTAGCCACTTTACCCTCTAGAGACAAGGGCCTGGAGCCTCCCTTTCTTTCCCTGAATTTCCTCACCCCCCCCCCACCCCCCCCCCCCACACACACCCCAAAGCCTCTCAGGCTTGAGCTTTGCCTTGGACCAGGGCCTGGAAGGCAGTGGAAGCTTTTCAGTGCCAAGCCCAATGCACATATTGGTTCATTTAATCCTCAAAAACATACTGAGATAGGTATGGTTATTATGCCCATTCTACAGAGGGGGAAAGCGAGGTCAGACAGGTTAAGATCAGACCAGGGATTCCTCACGAAAGGTCTCATGCACACCCACCCGCACCCCATGGCCTGTGGCCTGGGGTTCCCCTGTGACCCCGACCCCAAATGAGAAGTCACTTCGTGACACACCCACCTGAAGGTGCAAAACGAGAAAGGCAAGAGCAGGTGTGGTGAGCATGGGGGGGGGCCACTGGGAGTTCCGTCCTCTGTGCGTGTGTGTATGGGGGAGGGGGGTGGCGTGTGAGCTGTTACAACGTTGCAGAAATCTGGCAACATTTACTAAGGCTGGACGCGCGCACACAGACTACGTCACAGGATATGCCCAAGAGAAATGTAGCCATGTGTTCTCCAAAAGACCGTGTAAGAATGCTCTCAGATCAGTGCTATTCGGAACAGCCCATGCCGCACGGTCCCATTTAGGACGATAGAGAACGAAGGAAGATTCTGGTGTGAAACAGTCTGATCACCAGGGACCTGTTTCTTTCTTCCTTCTTTCTTTCTTCCTCCCTTTTCTTTCTTTCTTTCTTTCTTTCTTTCTTTCTTTCTTTCTTTCTTTCTTTCTTTCTTTTTCTTTCTTTCTTCCTTCCTTCCTTCCTTCCTTTCTTTCTTTCTTTTCTTTCTTTCTTTCTTTCTTTTCTTTCTTTCTTTCTTTCTTTTCTTTCTTTCTTTCTTTCTTTTTCTCCTTCCTTCCCTTCCTTTTTCTTTTCTTTCTTCCTTTTCTTTCTTTCCTTTCTTTTGAGAGGTTGCAAGTGAGTGAGGGGCGAGAGAGAGAGAGGATCCCATGAGGGGCAGAGAGAGAGAGTGAGGGGGGAGAGAGAAAAGAAGGGTCACGCGAAGCGTGGCTCAACCCCCCCCCGCGGGGGGGGGGGGGCCGGGCACTCGAACTCACGAACTGTGAGATCATGACCCCAGCTGAGGTCAGATGCTGAAGCGACTGAGCCACCCAGGCACCCCCAGGAAGAGGTTTTGCGGGTGCGGGGCCCGCAGAGCTGTGTTTTCTCCAGCAGTCTGGTGGGATCATGTTAGTGTGCACACAAGTCAAATGCCATCAAAGATATGCCACAATAATTTTTTTATTCTTTTCATGTTTCTTTATTTTTGAGAGAGAGAGGGTGCATGCGCGAGCAGGGCAGGGGCAGAGACAGAGAGAGAGACACAGAACCCGCAGCAGGCTCCAGACTCTGAGCTCTCAGCACAGAGCCCAACACGGGGCTCGAACCCACGAACCACGGGATCACGACCTGAGCCGAAACCAAGAGTGGGAGGCTTAAGGGACTCAGCCACCCAGGCGCCCCCCATCTTAAGTGGTTTTAAGTGCACAGTTCAGTAGCATTAAGTACACTGACGTCACTGTGTATCCACTCTGTGAAGCTCTTCATCCTCCAAAACGGAAACTCTGTCCCTACTAAACACTAACGCCCCAGCCCCCCAGCCCCCAGCCCCGGCAGTCACCCGTCCACTTTCTGTCTCTGTGAACTTGGCAACTCTGGGCACCTCATGAAAGTGAAATACTGCAATATTGTCCTTTTGTGATCGGCTTCCTTCCTTAGCATGATGTCCTCGACGTTCATCCGCCTTGGGTCAGAATCTCCTCCCTTTTTAAGGCTGAAGAATATTCCAGGGTATGGCTAGACCGCCTTGTATTTATCCATTCATCCATGGATGGATCCTTGGGTCGCGTCCACCTTCTAGCGGATGCTGCTCTGACCGTGAGGGGGCCGATGTGCACCACTTTTGTTTGACCATTTCACACACAAACGAGGAAGAGGCCGAACAGAGGTTCCAAAGACGAGTTCTGGGGACCAGCCTGGCAGACAGGTTGGGTGACTTCGCGCCTCTCGGCTTTGTGCGGTGGGAACGATCTTGCTGGGCTTATGGGGCTGGGAGAGGATGTACCTGGTACACAGGCAGCTCCCCGTCAGTTCTAGCTACTGTTGTTCGTGTTCTCACCCTCACCCCTCCCCACCCCTGCCTCCGCACCCAGTTCTCAGTCCGCGGAGGGGTTTGTAACCTCCCGAGGGCGGTCCTTCTCGCGGAGTGGGGCCGAGGCCCGGAGGCTCCCCCAGGAGTCTGCAAAGGATGGCAAATGCAAAAGCTGTCTTCTTTTCCCAAAGGCAAGTGGCATTCAACTCCAGGACCAAACTGATTTGCAGAAGGAAAGGGCCTGTTCCTAGGAACTGAGTGAATTGATGAGGGTCATTTAACACAGGACAGTTTTAGCTTTATTTAGTCCTCTCCAGTTCTTGGTAACCACCAAGCACATTTCTCACGGGGTTACATCTGCTTACGCACTGCTCCCCGGGCACATCCTGTGTCCCCAGGGCCCAGGGGCCTGCGCCCCCTGTCATCTCTGCTGCACAAGTGTGCGGTTTTCTGGGCAGAGGGTCTGTGGTGCTCAGCGGCTTGTCCCAGGGCATCTGTGTCCCCTTTATGCACACAGTTGTCTTAAACCAGGGGGTCTGGTCCTTTCCCTGGGAAGTTTGTTAAAACCCACATTCCCAGCCCCTCTCCTTCCACAGCATGGGATTTGGTGGGGGGGCTTGGGGGTAGGGCCCAAAACCTGCACCTTTACAGGACCATGGGAAGGGCCACAGTCACACTTGGAACTACACTGCCCACCTCCCCCCAGCTCCCTCTTCTGCTGGGGGCCTGCAGGCAGGGCCTCCTTGCTTACCAGCTCCAGCTCCGTGGCTGTTCACAAAGAGTGAGGGGTTCTTCTCTTGTGGATTTTTTTTTTCAAATAGCTTTATTGAGATACAACCCACATACCATGCAGTTCACCCATTTAAAGTGGTTTTTAGCCTATGCTCAGGGCCGTGCCACCATCACCATGATCAATGTTAGAGCATTTGCATCACGCCGAAAAGACACCCCCTGACCCCAGACCCATTTATAGGCACTTCCCATCACCCCCTCCCCCTGCCCTAGGCAAGCCCTAATCTCTTCTCTGTCTCTATGGATTTGCTTCGAACATTTCATATACATGGAACCATACAATACATGGTCCTCGGTGTCTGACCCGTATCATGAAGCACGTTTCCACAGCCATGTTATAGCATGGATCAGCACTTTGCTCATTTTTATTGTCAAATAATATTCTGTTATGCACCTGGGGGGGGGCAGTTTAAAACATATTAATGCTGGCACCCACCCCAGAAATGCTAACCCAATTAGTCGGAGGGGCAAGAGCAGGACAAGATTCCTTAAGACTCCCCGGCAGTGGCGGGGGGGGGGGGGGGGGGGGGGGGGGGGGGGGTTTCATCTGCCTCCTGGGCTGACATTTCCTGCCTTTGCTCCTTCCAGATTCCAGGGCAGATCTTAAAGGGTACCATTTCACAGACCGGGAAATCAGGGCTCAGAGAGAGGGAACGTCACCAGTCCATGGTTCCAGCTGACGTGGATCTGACTTCCTCCCTCCGTTTTGCCTGCATTAATGAGGCACTGACTGTATGTATGCCAGGCACCCCGAGACCCAGATGGCCAAGACTGAGACATTCCCTCTCAGTGTCATTCAGGGTCCTTGACCAATGCAGAAAGGCTGGCCTCTGTTTAGTAACAAGTAGAGGGGCGCCCGGGTGGCTCCGTCGGTTGAGTGTCTAACTTTGGCTCAGGTCATGATCTCACGGTTCCTGAGTCCGAGCCCCGCGGGCTCCGTGCTGTCAGTACAGAACCCACTTAGGATCCCCTGTCTGCCGCTCTCTGCCTCTCTCTCCTTCTCTCTCAGATAAATAAAACATGAAAAAAAAATAATATGTAGGATGAAGTGAGAAAGGAGAGGAAGTAACAGCGCAGGGAGGGGATTTTTAATTAATGGTTGAAATAAAGTGACGGGTCTCGGTCTTTGGGGGGTGCCCACCCACAGAGAACAGGAAGACACTTTCACAGGGACCTTGTTTTGGCTACAATTATAGGGGATTTTCCATCCTTTGAAATCCACTGCCTCACAGTAGGCGAAAGCCCTGGTCTTAAAGAGAGAGAACAACGTAATCATGCATTCAACACATTATTTTCTGAGCACCTATGATTTGCCAGGTGTTAGAACTGCAGCTAGGAACGAGACGACCCCCTTCCTCTCAAGGGTGTTGTGATCTGGTGCAAGGAGGCAGGCAGCAAATAAATAATGAGGCGACACAGCACTGTCTAGATTCATCCAGGCGTGAGGTGGGCAGAGGAGGTTAGCAGGTGGGAAAGGTCTGTGCCCTGCCGCGGAGGGCAGGGCAGGCCCGTGACATCTTGCTGCAATCTGAATGATAAGAAGGCATTCCAGGCAGAGGGGATAAGCGAGCAAAGGCCCTGAGGCAGGAACATAATTTTAATTCCAGGAACTGAAAGGGGGAACAGGGGCCTAAAACATAATGGATGGTGGTGGGGGGGGGGGGGTTAGTGAGGAGGGGCAGAGAGACAGGGAGACACAGAATCCGAAGCAGACTCCAGGCACAGAGCCCGATGCGGGGCTTGAACCCACCAACTGCGAGATCATGACCTGAGCCGAAGTCGGACGCTTAACCGACTGAGCCACCCAGGCGCCCCTGAACGTTTTTTTCCGAAACCAGATGTTTTATATACATAAATAGATACGTATATAGTTGTTAAGCACCCACCCCGTGTCAGGTGGTGGCCCATATTATTTTTATTCCCACCCTGGTTCTCGTTTTATCTGTATCTCAAGGGCAGCAGGCTGAATGCTGACCAGAGAAACACGCAGCCTCCTGACTCCCCACACCAGCGAGGGTGACCTTATCTGGAAACAGCCTCTTTGCACACGTAATAATTAAGTTAAGGATCTGGAGATGTGATCACCCTGGATTGGGGTGGGACCTGACTCCAAGGACAAGCATCTTCCTAGGGGAGGGCCACGTGAAGACAGAGGCAGACACTGGAGTGACCTATGATCCAAGGAGCCCAGAGATTTCTGGCAGGCGCCAAAACCCAGGAGAGGGGCATAGAACTCATCCTCTTCTGGGGCTCCAGGAGGGACCAGCACCATGCCTGACTTCCAGCCTCCAGGACAGGGAGAGAACACATTTCTGCTGTTTTAAGCCACCGCACTTACGGTTCATTTGTTGCTACAGCCGGAAGAAACGAATACAACGTATATAATTTAGTCGCCAATTCACATACACAGGGGTTCTTGCTGATACTTCATATCTGCAGGGGGAGGGAGGTGGAAACCGTTGGGGGATCCCTCCCTTCTTCCACCTGATTTTGAACCTCCCGCTCACTGCGTAGCCTTGGACAAGATCTTTGGCTTTCCTGGCTTCAGGGTCGTCATCTGTCAGAGATGAGCAACGGACTGATTTGTAAAGCAGGGATGTGAGGGTGGCTGTCACAGGGCAAAGCCCCCCTCCCTTCGGGAAAGGGGCAGAAACAGCAGGCTTCAGGGTCATGGGTAAGTTCCAGGTGGGATTCTACAGAGGGAACACCGATCCCGGGGAAATTCTGAGCCAGTGTTCTAACCCAAGCAGCGGAGGCCCTCCAAGGAAGAGGGAAAGTAAGCCACCTTTGATCTGAAAAGGCTCCACTAGGGTCGACCTCTCCGCTGGGCTCAGCGGGCACAGCACCTGGGGCCACGATGCTTTTAGGGGCCCACGGAAATGTTTTAGGTTCTTTTAAAAAAAAAGGGAAAAACAAATGTGGTTAAGGGCCAAGGTGTAAGCCTGACTCCAGCCTGGATTATACTGATTGTTATGCCAATGCAGTCACAAAATATTATTATTTTTTTCTCTTTTACGGAGGAAGGTATCCACGGAAGCCGTAATGTGCTCCTGGACAAACCGCCCAGGAGAGGGACGGACGTTGAGGACCAAGTGGGCTCAGCCAGCCTGGCCGAGCAAGGAGTTTCAAAATCCAGACCGGGAAGGGAGCAGAGAAGCCTGATCTGGAAAGCAGCACTGGCCAAACCCACGATCCCTGCCCTTCTGGTCATCAAGCCACCATTCTGGGAGGGCCCCTGCCCCTAGAAAAGCAAACCAAGCGATCGCTGTCCCAGCCTCGCTTTCTGGCCTCACGGGGAAAGGTGCGATTTCATCTTCCCACACGACAATGAGGCAAGCACCATTATTATTCCCATGTGGCAGATGGAAACACTGAGGCCAAGAGAGCCCTTTGCACAGCACCTGGCACACCATAGGTGCTCAATAAATGCCTGCTGAGTGCAGACTGGGTAAACAGAGGGAAGCTAAGCTCCATGCTCAAGCCCACACGACTAGTAAGGGGAGAGCTGGGATTTGAACCCAGGCAGCCCTGCTCCAGGCTCTCTATAACCAACACCCTCTATTGCCTTTGGGCACACGTGATGGGGTGTTGCTTCTAATCCTTACACAGGACGTATAAGGTTGAGCTTAGCCGCCCTGTTTCTTTTCTTTTTAATGTTCATTTATTTTTGAGAAAGAGGAAGAGAGTGGAGGAGGGGCAGAGAGAGGGGGAGACACAGAATCCGAAGCAGGCTCCAGGCTCTGAGCTGTCGGCACAGAGCCCGACGCGGGGCTCGAACCCACGAACCGTGAGACCATGACCCGAGTCGAAGTTGGACGCTTGGCCGACGGAGCCACCCAGGCGCCCCCGCAGCCCTGTCTCAGATGAGCAAGGTTAACCTCCCACCAGCCCGGGGAGTGACGGCGTCCCAGTCCTGTCCTTCTGACAGCCAGAGGGCTACAAGCTGATTTCAGGCTGGCCTCTTTGGGCTGTGGGTCCTAGAGAAATCAGTCTTCGGGGCAAGAGAGGAAGATCGGCACTCTTCCCTTGCAGAGAACCTCTCCCCTGGTACCTGGCTGGCGCTTGGGTAAATCCCTCAGCTCCTTAACCGCCAGGTGATCGGCCTACAAATGGGGGCTTTAGGGACAAGAGAGCCAGCGGTGATCCTCCTGGACTGGGGGCACTCGGGCCAGCTGCAAACTGTGCTGGCCTCAGTTTCCTCATCTCTAAACTGGGAGTAACAATGATCCCAAAGGTTTCTCCCGGAGATCAGCCGTGTGGGGAGTGCGTGGCATGGCCACCTTATCAGACCCATCCTGGACATTCCCTAGACACATTTTAACAGGTATCCTGGGAGGTTCTTAACCCACAGGGTCCGGGGTCGACTATAAATAGTGCTCAAAGCACTTTTCCCCCCTCTTATCACCTTTTGTTGTCCTTAAACTCCAAAGCTACCCCCCCCCACCCCCCTCAGGCTGGAACACGTCAGCTGAGATGATGGGAGTAGGTGTGCTAAATGCTCATTGTCTCCCTTTAATCCAGCCTTCTGGGAAAAACATTGTTAGCTATGCGGTGTGTATTTTTTTTTTTTTCACTCCTTTCTCTCCTCGCAGAGGAACAGAGTTGGACAGAGTGTGGGCTTCCTTCTTCCGTATTTATTTTAGTTTTTAAAAATAGGGGCTCACGACCATTCGTGTTTTCTGCAGCATCGCCAGAACTGTGTGTGCCCTTGGCCTCACGTGCTGGTCTCCCCAGATGGGGCGGGCAGCGAGCTGCACAGCCTGACCGCAGGCCAGGCGGGAAAGTGAAAATAAACCCCGGCTGGCAGCTGAGTTTCTCTTTCCTGTCAAACGAGGCTGTGTGTCTACAGGGGCCTCAGAGACTGCTTTTTATTTTCTCCCGGGAGGACATTTACATAACAAAGTGTCTGAACTGTATCAACCTTAAGTATCCAGCTTGATGATTTTTTTTATTTTTTTTAAATTTTTTTTTTAATTTTTTTTTTCAACGTTTATTTATTTTTGGGAGAGAGACAGAGCATGAACAGGGGAGGGGCAGAGAGAGAGGGAGACACAGAATCAGAAACAGGCTCCAGGCTCTGAGCCATCAGCTCAGAGCCTGATGCGGGGCTCGAACTCCCGGACCGCGAGATCGTGACCTGGCTGAAGTCGGACGTTCAACCGACTGCGCCACCCAGGTGCCCCTTTTATTTTTTTTTAACGTTTATTCATTTTCGAGAGACAGAGAGAGACACAGCGTGAGTGGGGGAGGGGCAGAGAGAGAGGGAGACACAGAATCCGAAGCAGGTTTCAGGCTCTGAGCTGTCGCCACAGAGCCCGAAGCTGGGCTCAAACTCACAGACCGCGAGATCATGACCTGAGCTGAAGTCGGATGCTTAACAGACTGAGCCACCCAGGCGCCCCGATGATTTTTTTTCTTTCATACAAATGTGTCCACCGCCCAAATCAAGATCTAGGGCATTCCCAGCCGGGATCCCAGAAGGTTCTTTTGTGCCCGTTCTCATTGGTAACTAACCACTGCTCTGCCTTCTGTAAATACCATATAGACTTGCCTGTTCTTACACTGCATACCAAGCAGTCAGTCACATGGTATGACCCTTTCTTGTCTGGTTTCTTTCGCCCAGCACGACGTGTGTGTGAGGGCCATGCGTGATGCGGCATGTCTCGATAGTTTGCTCGGTTTAATTGCTGAGCCGCGTCCTATGGCCCAGATGTAACTCAGCCGTTTATTCAATCCCCTGTTGATGGATATTTGGGATGATTCCAGTTTGGGGCTATGAGAAACCAACTTGCTGTGAACATTCACGTGCAAGTCTTTGTGTAGACATATGCTTTCTATTCTCTTGGGTAAATACCTAGAAATAGGACTGCCGGCTCATAGGAGAGTTGTGTGTTTAACTTTGCAAGAGACAGCCAGGCGGTTTTTCTCCCCAGCCCTGCAGGGGAGAAATGTTTTAAGACTCCAGGGGCCCTGGCATGACGTCTCCAGGAGGCCCCACTCCACATCACAGGAAACCTACAAAACGACCTTGATCCACATTCAACAACTTTTCTTTTTTTTCCCCCAGGGGCTTTTCTAATTTTGCTTTTTGAAATTATTTGGCCCCAAGTGGCTCATTTGCTATGTGGGTCTGCTCGAGTTTTTCAGCAATCGTGTTTGGCACTCTGACAAACTCCAATCCCCCAAACTCCTTTTCATTTAGAGTCAGGCTTTTATGAACAATATATTTAGCGCCTAATGAAGATCCTTCGTCACTGGCTTTGTGAACGTCTATTCACCCCTCAAAACCCCACCCAAAAGTCCCCACTTCCATGAAGCTTATAGGTAACTGCAGCCTTCCCCCTCCCCCACCAAGTCCAGAGCCTGATGTGTGACCCTGATGTCACATGCCCTTGGAGGAGAGCTCTGTGACAAATAAAACTGGGGGGTATGGCAAAGATTAGGAGGAGGGAGAACATCAGAGAGGGAGGCCAGGGAGGACTTCTTCAAAAAGCCAACGACCTAAATGACAAGAAGCAGCCAGCCAGCCAGAGCTGGACAGATAGAGGGAACAGCCAGTGCAAAGGCCCTGAGGCTGGAACACCGCACACAAGGGACAGAGTGAGAGCTCCTCATTTCAACTCCAGCTTCTTCTCTGAACATTTGGGGAATATACTTGCAAAACTGACTCTATGCGTTCCTGAACAAATAGTCTGGAAAAGACATTCTGGAAAAGGCAAAACTATGGAGACAGTGAAGAGATCAGTGGTGGCTAGGGTTGGAGGAGAAGTGGGAAAGACGAATTGATGGAGCACAGGGATTTTTTTAAGGCAATGAAGCTAGTCTGTATGGCACCACAATGGTGGACACATGTCATTATACATGTGTCCAAACCTATGGAATGCACACCACCAAGAGTGAACCCTAATGTAAACTATGGACTTTAGCTCATAATGATGTATCGATATTAGTTCATTAATTTTTTTTAATGTTTATTTATTTTTGAGAGAGAGAGAAAGAGAGCACAAGCAGGGGAGGGACAGGAAGAGAGAGAGACACACACACACACAGAATCTGAAGCAAGCTCCAGGCTCTGAGCTGTCAGCTTAGGGCCTCGTGCGGGGCTTGAACCCACGAACTGCGAGATCACCACCTGAGCCGAAGTCAGTTGGACCCTTAACCAACCGAGCCACCCAGATGCCCCATGGTTCATTAATTTTAACAAATGTACCACACCAATGCCAGCTGTTAATAATAAGGGAAACTGAGGCAGGGTGGGGACAGGGGGAACGTGGGAGCTTTCTGTACTAAAGGGGAGCAAACTCTGTCACCCTAAAATGTATCTCCTGGGGCGCCTGGGTGGCTCAGCTGGTTAAGGATCTGACTTCGGCTCAGGTCATGATCTCGTGGTCCGTGAGTTCGAGCCCCGCGTCAGGCTCTGTGCTGACAGCTCAGAGCCTGGAGCCTGTTTCAGATTCTGTGTCTCCCTCTCTTTCTGACCCTCCCCCGTTCATGCTGTCTCTCCCTGTCTCAAAAATAAATAAACGTTAAAAAAATTTTTTTTTTTTAAATAAAATTTGTCTCTTTGGCATGTGGATTCTGTTAGGCTGATTAATTTTAAGAAGGAAGCCGAAGGCTCAAAAGAACCTTTGACTGTCCCCCTAACTGTCTAAAAGAATTCAGACGGAGGACCTGCTGTGGGAAGGGAGCTGTCCCCACAGACAACCCCAACCTAGAATGAACGAGGTGAGGTAGGCAGGGCGGTAGCTGGCAAAGTCTATTGGTTAAAAGTCCTCTCTGTGTCCCGGTGCTTGAGAGGCCCAGGAAACACTTGCTTACCAAACATTTACTCTTTTTCATCTTTCTAGGAATTGTCTTCCTTTCCTTTGAGGTCCCAGACCCTTACCCCGTCTCCTCAGCTCTGGATGCCACATAAACATCAATTGGCTGACTGCCCATGGGCCTCCTATTCTTGTGGGGCCCCTGCATGTGTGTAATCAAATTTTATTTTCTGTTGATTGATCTGAGTCACGTCAATCTAATTCTTAGACCAGCCAAAAGAACCTTGAAGGCAGGTGGAAAATTTTTCTTCCCCAACAGCTGGCATAGCGGGCAGGATAATCATTTGACTAGTTGGACACTGCTGGTCCCGGGACTGCGGCAGCTGGGAGATCCCCACAGACGGTGAGAATTCTTATCACATCGGTCTCCCAGATCTCTGCCTGCAGGGTCCGATGAACACCAAAGTGCTGAGAGTCCTTTTCTTGATCTAAATTTAGATTAGCAGAAGAAAATATCTGTGGAATTGGTTCCTAGGATATACTGGCTTTGGTCAAAATTCGTCATGAGCTCTCTTGGTTTTTATCGATCCCTTTCTTCCCAGAGACGGTCACTGTTTGTCCCTGTCTATTGTATCGTTCGTCAGGAAGAAAGACCATGGGCTAGAACACAGGCATAAGCCCTAAAAGCCTGCTGTTTGCCCGGCCTCACAGACTAGGGAGCTCACAGTTCCAACCAGACCAGGGTCTGTTTAGACCAACTTTGTTATGGGTTCATGTGCACTTGACGTAGAGGCTGTTACTAAGGGATGTCGTAGAAGCCCAAACTGCAAAATTGGTAGGCAGGGCTCCAGCACTTAAGTGTGGTTAGAGTTCTTCCCAGTTAACTCAGACTCCTGTGTTAGGATAAGCTAGTCACCGAACAGGTTACGATGATCCTAAGTCACCTGGCCACCCCAAGAAGATTTCTGTGCAAACGAGATTGTCTGTAAAACAAACAAAAACACACCCCACTGTCCCCCACCCATGCGCACACCCTCTTTGGCATTAGTTTGGCTTGGAGACCCAAGACTTAATCGAAAGTTCATCCATTGCTTTTTACCAATCCTAAAACCTGCCCTATTTATCTCAAAAGCTTTGTTAATTATTGGCCTTTGGAAACCAAAGTCGTTCTTGGAGAAACTAGCATTCTTTCAGGAGGTATCTACAAGAATGCCCACACTCACCTAAGATGAAAGGCAAAAGGTCTTTAAGAGGCCTTTCCAATAGACAAACTGTGAGAAGGGTTCTCTTGCTCAGACTCTAGACCACAGGCTGCTTAATATTTACTTTCAGGGACAAATACAAATCTTAAAGGTCTTCTCCACAAATAGTAAAAGACCTCAGCCATCTGAGTGAGTCAACTTGATATATTCCAACTGTTATGTACAAACTAGTGAGTTTTCTATTGTTTTACTCAAGCTACAAGATCTCTGTCTATATGGAGGTCTATGTGGGTACAGGAGAAGATATGTTATTTTTTCATCTCCAGATGGTATCGCCAAAATTAACTTGTAAAGGAGCTCTATTTAACCGGCTGGAAATTGGGCACTTATAAATGAAGCATTTCTAAATCCCAGAGATATGACAGAAATGAACCTAACCGTTTTTCACATTCACATAACTTGGGATAACTTTTGGTAAATAAAAGCTGGTTTAAGTTTGGTTTAATGAACACAGATATGCCTTAGAGTTATCAACATTGAATATAACGTAGACACATATAACACCTGGGTTTGCTACTCAAATAAGTTTATGTCATGACTGTTGCAAAATCTGTCAGGGAAAAATAATGATGGTGGCTGATTCTGTCTAATGTCTCAAGAAGTTTTCGTGGGTAATCTAAACATAATCATCGGGAGATGATTTAGACAGATGTAAGCAAGACAAGACTTTTTAGGTGAACTTCGTAAGCAAAAATTATGCTTTATGGTAGGTTTGCTTAAAAATGGCTTCCAAAATCTTTTGGTAACCTCAAGCTTTAAAGTTGTGCTAGGTTGAATTAAATGAGTTAAGTTAAATTTAGTTTTAAGTATCTAGATCATTTCCAAGTAAGATTTTTTTACTTGTTTATTTTTTAATGATTAAAAAATTCTTTTTAATGCTTATTCTTTTTTTTTTTTTTTGAGAGAGAGAGAGAGACAGAGTGCGAGTGGGAAGGGGCAGAGAGAGAGGGAGACACAGAATCCGAAGCAGTTCCAGGCTCCGAGCCATCAGCACAGAGCCCAACGCGGGGCTTGAACTCACAGACCACGAGATCATGACCTGAGCCGAAGTCGGATGCCCAACCGACTGAGCCACCTGGGCGCCCCTCCAAATAAGATTTTTCAAATGGCATGTTGATTTCTGCCCCCTCTGCCTATAAAAATCTTCTATTTTCTACAGCTCCTCAGAGCTCTCTCCTATTTGCTACATGGGGTGTTACTTGATTCATGAATCCTGCCGATTAGATCTTCAAAATTTACTCACCTGAATTCTGATTTCTTTCCTTCTTTTTTTTTTTTTTTTTGATGATTACAGAAAAACTAAATATATCTGGGTCTACTGGTAAAACACACCCAGGTCGTGTTGAAAGACTATACTCTGAAGAAGCATACATTTCTAGAAATTATGAAACGGATTCATGAATTGGCCAATCTAAAGAACCCTGGCGTAACAGTTCACAAAGGCTATTTCATTGTTGCTACACATTAAAGTTTCCAAGAGTTAAGGATTCTAATATACATGATGGAAACTGCTACACATACTGAGAAATGCATCTCTATATACAAGGAAAGTTGGACAGGTTTTGGGTAAGAAAAGGTATGAGGTAAGGAGCTGTTTTTGCGAAGGAAAAAGAAAGTAAATTTGGGGAGCCTCTTTGGCTCAGTCGGTAGAACGTGCGACTCTTGATCTCAGAGTTGTGGGTTCAAGTCCCATGGTGGGTGTAGAGATTACTTAAACATAAAATCTTTTTGGGGTGCCTGGGTGGCTCAGTCGGTTGAGCGTCTGACTTCGGCCCAGGTCATGATCTCGCGGTCCGTGGGTTCGAGCCCCGCATCGGGCTCTGTGCTGACAGCTCGGAGCCCGGAGCCTATTTCAGATTCTGTGTCTCCCTCTCTCTCTGACCCTCCCCTGTTCATGCTCTGTCTCTCTCTGTCTCAAAAATAAATAAACATTAAAAAAAATTATAAACATAAAATCTTTTTAAAACAAGTAAATTTGTTCTAAAGTAAAACTGTTTATGAGAAAAGGGACATGGCAAAGTCTGAATGTAAAAAAGGAAGTTGCAGAAGGTTTATGGAAAATGAATCTTTGGGGAAAAAATTTTATGTAAGGTCTTTGGGTCTTGGGGGGGAAAATCTACATATAGCTAAGGTTGGAATAAATGTAATTAAGTAAACAGTTTTAATGTCAAAATTAAGTGGGTACATGATTAAAATGTGGTTTTCTTGGACTGGTGATCTGCTCTTTTTTTTTTTTTTTTAATTTTTTTTTTCAACGTTTATTTATTTTTGGGACAGAGAGAGACAGAGCATGAACGGGGGAGGGGCAGAGAGAGAGGGAGACACAGAATCGGAAACAGGCTCCAGGCTCTGAGCCATCAGCCCAGAGCCCCACAGAATCGGAAACAGGCTCCAGGCTCTGAGCCATCAGCCCAGAGCCCGACGCGGGGCTCGAACTCACGGACCGTGAGATCTTGACTTGGCTGAAGTCGGATGCTTAACCGACTGCACCACCCAGGCGCCCCTGATCTGCTCTTAATAATAAGAGATTATGAAGGGGTTTTTCTTTGCCCTTAAAGTGATCTGCCTAGAAAATAAAAATTGTGTTTTATCAAAATAAGGTCCTGTGCTACATGTTGTCTTAAAAACAGGTCTTTGATGACTTAGGAAAACTGAATCTTCTTGTCGTTAAAAGAGCTAAGCTTTTCCTTTTGCCATCCATTTTAACTTTTTGTATTTGCCTGCAAAGTCTTTGTCACTGGGGTTAGGGGGATAATTAAGTATCATTTCACAGGAACCTATGAGCTTATTTGACAGTGTTTTAAAACTTTCTTGATAGTTTGGACAAACTTCCCCAAACTCAAATCCTAAATAAAGTCTTTTTTTTTTTAAGTTGATTATTAATTTTGAGAGAGACAGAGAGAGAGTGTGTGTGAGTGGGGGAAGGCAGAGAGTAAAGGAGAGAGAGAGAATCCCAAGTGGGCTCTGTACCATCAGTGTGAGCCTGACACAGGGCTTGAACTCGTAAACTGTGAGATCGTGACGTGAGCTGAAATCAAGAGTCAGAGGCTTAACCAACTGAGCCACCCAGGCACCCGCGAAATGAGGTCTTTTTGACCTCAAAATAACTGTGGGATTTTTCAGAGTGTCCCTGAAAAACTACAAAAGATTGGTTCCCTCTCCTTGTAAAAGACAGATAACAAGTTAATTAGGCTTATGTGATAAGTTAAATGAGGTGGGAAACACATCAAATAAGGGATGATAAGCCTTAGATTATATTGTATGGGTGCATATTTTTAAAAAAATCTTTTAATGTTTATTTATTTTTGATACAGAGAGAGACAGAGCATGAACGGGGGAGGGTCAGAGAGAGAGGGAGACACAGAATCGGAAGCAGGCTCCGGGCTCTGAGCTGTCAGCACAGAGCTTGATGCGGGGCTCGAACTCACGGACCGCGAGATCATGACCCGAGCCGAAGTCGGATGCCCAACCGACTGAGCCACCCAGGCGCCCCTGTATGGGTGCATATTTTTAATATAAATGTTCTACAAATTAAACAAAATTCCTAAGAATTCTGGTATGCCCTGCTACAGTGCTATCACTCATAATTCTAATTATTATCTCAAAACATTGTATGTCACAGAAATAACCCAAGTTCCTTGTCAATTGCATTGTAATGAGCTCTAATCAGACCTTCACCAAGCAATTTTTAAGTCTTTCACGTTTGCAGACAGTCGTTTTACTCAGATGCTTTTACACAAATGTTCCTGCAGAAATGCTTCATCTTAAAGGAATTCATGAGAAAGACTCTAGAATACAGGTTTCTGGTAACTTTAAAATCATAAAACTGAACTTGGTAAACATTCCCAGAATGAACGGGGAAACTGGATTCCAAACACAACAAGAATTACGTGGGACTTGAATAAACAGAGAGGGAAGATTGTAATTTGTATGACTTTTTTGTTTGAAATGTTGCTGATTCTTTAATCTTTTGTTTTCCGGAGGTAAAGAGATCTGTCCTCTTAACCTTGTTCCGACTTAGAGCGATGTGATCAACGACACTTTTGTAAGGAGAACTGAAACATTTCTCTTTCTCTCCTGACTTGGTCTCTCCAGAATTTGGAAACTCTCCATGAGTATTCTCGTATTTTCATGGCCATATGTTTATTTGCATAAGTTTGATAAGAATCCACTTCCCTTGTAACAGGACAACACCGGAAACATTGGTTATATTACCAAGGCTTTGACTGGAATGTCGCATGTGACAGAGGCATGCGTAGACTCAGGTATGAACAGCTTTAAAGAACTAAGGTTAGCTTTATGGAGCCAATCAAGCCCCTTGGAAATTATTAGCCTGGTACCTTGCTTACAGGGTTCCCACAGCCTTGGGACGTAAGCAAAGAATGGCACTTCAGGTACAGGAACCTCAGGACATTTCGGAGACCTCAAGAGTGGAGGAATTAACCCAAATCTATAGGGACTGCAGGCAAAGTATGATGGACGGTATTCGGCTTGGCTTCTGGCCCCAAGAGGCTTTTGAAAGTTCCCTCTGAGATTCCCTATGAAAAGTTCCAGCAAAGCAGATTTAAAAGATCCCAGGGGCACCTGGGTGGCTCAGTGGGTCATGCGTCAGACTCTCGGTTTCGGCTCAGGTCATGATATTGCAGTTCGTGGGTTTGGGCCCCGAGTCGGGCTCTGCACTGGCAGGACAGAGACTACTGCTTGGGATTCTCTCTCTCTTCCTCTCTCTCTGCCCCTCCCCTGATTGCGTGCTCTCTGTTTCAAAATAAATAAACTTAAAAAAGTAAATAAAAGAGCCTATATGATTACTTGCTATTCCTCCTGCACTTACGCAAAAGACCGAGCCATGTTTACTGAAATGACTTAATTTGCAAACGAATCCGTCTGATTTGGCTACATTTGGTAGAAATGAAGGTGACCGTACAGAGGAAAAGTAAAAACCACATGCTTCAATAGCACACGTTTGTGGATACTAAATTCTAATACCATTTGTTGTAAACCAGACTAGATCGTGAATTCTTCTAGTTTCTTCCATCGTCTGGCTACAACTCTCCACACTAACGTTTTCAACTTTTCTCCTGCTCTTCTGAGCTGGAGTCATGGGCAAATAAACTGCCCCTTTTCCTAAAGCCCCACAACCTGGATAGGAACAACTTGATGTAAACTTGAAAGAAATCACCACGACGGCTCAGGTATGTATAATCTTTGTACCACATGTGGTTTGGCCGCTCAGAAACATCCTGAGCTAGATTCGAACTGTAGATCAGGAAACTCTATCAGATTGCCCCTGTCTGCCTTCACAGCATCTAAGGATGCTTCCAGCTGGGCAACTACAGATCTCAACTCGCTGCCCTCTGAACTCAGAAACTGGGTTTCTAATTTGTTCCAATCATTAACCATTGTTTTTCTTTTTCTTTGCATAAAAATGCCTCTTTAAAATTTTTTTTATTCACTTTTTTGAGAGAGAGAGAGAGAGAGAGAGAGAACAAACATGAGTGAGGGAGGGGCAGAAAGAGAGGGAGAGAAGAGAACCCCAAGCGGGCTCCTTGCTGTCCGTGTGCAGAGCATGACATGGGGCTCCATCTTAAGAACCGTGAGATCATGACCTGAGCCAAAACCAAGAGCTGGAGGCTCAACTGACCGAGCCACCCAGGCATCCCAGAAATGCCTCATGTTTCACATCTGGTTACTTGAACCACAGGCCTAACTTGGGCACACTGCCTCCTGAAATGAGTCTGAACTGACTGAACGTCAGGACTGAGACTGGTTTGTTGAGATAAAACTATCTGCCAACTCAACTTCTGGACAGTGACATTTCTTGGAGGAGTTTCAAAAGTGGGACTGTAGGAGAGCAAAATCGGCCGCCCCAAACTGTGTCTTTTCGGCATGCGGGTTATCGTAGGCTGATTTTTTTTTTTTTATGTTTATTTATTTTTGAGAGACAGAGCATGAGCAGGAGAGGAGCGGAGAGAGAGGGAGACACAGAATCAGAAGCAGGCTCCAGGCTCCGAGCTGTCAGCACAGAGCCTGACGTGTGGCTTGGACTCGTGAACCACAAGATCGTGACCTGAGCCGAAGTCGGACGCTTAACCTACTGAACCACCCTAGGTGCCCCTAGGCCAATTATTTTTAAGAAACAGAAGGCTCAGGAAGAAACTCTGACCATCCCTCTAACTGTCTAAAAGAATTCAGACAGAAGACCTGCTGTGGGAAGGGAGCTGTCCCCACAGACAACTACAACATAGCATGAACGAGGGCTCTACATGCCGTATGAGCCTGGATTGCCTGACGGCCCGTGGGCCTCCTATTCTTATGGGGCCCCTGCATATATGTGTAACTAAATTTTATTTTCTCCTGTTGATCTGTCTCATGTCAATTTAAGTCAGCCAAAAGAACCTTGAAGGGTAGAGACGAACAAGATTTTTGTTACCTGAACAAAAAAGGACACGCTTACTGAAAAGAACTCATGCCACTCAGCTGGATGGAGTGAGCTGTGGGTGGCCCCTTCCACCAGCCCTGCTCCTTCTAAAGAATGGATAAACGTCTAATCAGGGCTTCTGCCCCAGAGAAGATGGGAACAGATATTTTTCCGGAGAAGACACGCACGCAGATGGCCAACGGGCCTGGGGGAGATGAGTTGGCATCACCCCTCGTCAAGGAAATGCACATCGGAACCACGGGGACATGCAGCCTCGCCCCAGTCTGAATGGCTAGTGTTAGACAGACGAGAGACAACGGGTGTTGGCGAGGGTGTAGACCAAAGGGACGCCGGCGCTTAGCAGGTGGGAGTGCTGGCTGGTGTAGCCATCCATCCATGATGATGATGATGGAACCGTCATCACGTTCGCTGCAGCATTATTTACGGTAGCCAAGATACGGAAACAAAGTGTTCATAAATGGGTAAAGACGATGTGGTGTATTCAGTGTAGAAAAAAGAACAGAATCTTGCCATTTGTGACAACGTGGATGGACCCCGAGGACATAATGCTAAGCGACGTAAGTCAGAGAAAGACAAATGCCATATGATCTCACTTATGTGTGAAATCTAGAAAAAACAAAAAGACAAGCTTCTGGACACAGATTGGTGGCGGGGGCGATGGCGGAAGGGGGTCAAAGGGTGCGGACTTCCAGGTATAAAATACATGTTCACACAAAGACTTTATGCGAGAATGTAAAAAGCCGCTTTATTCGTAATAGATTGCATGTCTGTGTGCCCCACCCCAATTCATACAATGAAGCCTTACCCCCAGTGGGATAGTGTTGGGAGGTGGGGACTTTGGCAGTCAACTAGGTCATGAGGGTGGAGACCCCATGCATGGGATTCATGCCCTTATAAGAAGAGATCCCAGGGTCACTAAGCCTCTGACTCTTGATTTTGGCTCAGGTCATGATCTCCACGTTCATGAGTTCAAGCCCTCGTGAGGCTCCATGCTGATGGTGTGGGGCTTCCTTGAGATTCTCTCTCTCTCCCCTCCCTCTCTCTCTCCCTCTCTCTGCCCTTCCCTACCCACCCCCTCTCAAAATGAATAAAATAATTTGTTTTTAAATGCCAATGGTGGGGGAAACTGGGTGAGAGGTATATGGAAAAGGTAACCCACTCTCCAACTTTTCCCAACAGAAAAAGCTTATTAAAGAAAAAATAAATAACCTCACAGCTAAATGGTGGGACCACGGCACATAACAACTGCTCAGACAATATGGAAATGGGTACCGTTTCCCATTATTTTGTCCTGATCATGGAAATGACTCAACATTCAGCAATGCCCTTAGGTTCATAAATTCCAAGCAATACAAAAACTGATAAAATAGAAAGTGAAACTTACCATAATTCCACCCCCCCCCCCCAATGCTAAGTCTGTGAATTATATTCTGGACTGTTCCCTACCCCTACGCAAACACTTAGTTTAAATTTTTCTACGGACGTGAGATGACGCCTCGCATTCCAGTAATTTGGTCACTGTCGATAGACTCTGGATTTCCTTTTGCATCAAGGTCACCTACCGGGCTCCTCTACCTGAACGGCCATGAGCTCTTCTGCAACACGAATGTAGCAACTCAGCCACCATTTCTTTAAGACGGACTTTAAGTTATTGCTAATTCTCTCCCTGCAAGCTGCACCCTTGTGAGCACGCTTCTGCAGGACAGACCCCCGGCGGCAGAATTCTAAGTGCAATGGCACATTGATAAGGAGTCACCTGACTGCCACGTTGCCCTGACTGTCCCCAGAATTGGCTGGCTCCGCCCCTCCCTAAGGCAGCGGTGGGTGTGATACCCCCCATGCCCGCCTTCACCGCCCTGGTGACTCTGCCCTCAATCAAGGCGGCCATGGGTGGCCACTGTGACATCACAGATGGCGGGGGCTGGGGGGTGGGGGTGGGACATGCTCCCGGACGTCCTGCTGAGATTCAGCCTGTGTTTGAGATGGCAGATGCGGGGCGGCGGGCAGGGAGAGGGTGTGCGACATTTCAAACGTCACACGACGACACCACGCGTGTTTCATGTTGGGAAAATGACAAAGAGTTTTACCCTAAAAGCACCCATTTATCGTTCACTTCTTCAACAAATGTTTGGGTTTCTTCTGTGTGCCCGGTCACTCACAGTAGGAGGCTTGTCACGGTGAACAAAATTCAGTTCCCGACCTCCCGGAACTTGTGTCCTACCTGGAGATAAAGAGCAAACGCGGCGAGTACCGGCTAGCGGCAAGCGCTACATTCCGCAGGATAACAGCCAGCTGCTCGAACAAAACCCCAACATTTCAGATCCAGAGGAGCCCCAGGGGCCCACCTCCTTTCCCCGGCCTTACGACCTATTTGTACGGGTGATCTGATTCACGCAGGGTCTCCGCGGCTAAACCCGAAGGCTTTCTTTCCGTTCCAAGCTTTTCCTGTCCCACTGCCAGGCCTTCAAACCAGCGGACCCCCCGGTTAAGTCTCCGCTCACACGTCCCCTCCTCAGAGTGGCGCTTCTTACACCCTGTGCGTGAGCTTCCTGCCAGTCACCCTGCCCACCGCCAGCCGCCGCGTCCCTGCAGCCCTGCGACAGAGGGAGAGGGGGACACTAAAGAATCGTCCTCCCCTTCCACTCCCCTTCCTGCAGCAGCCCCCCGACTCGACCCCCAGGCCTGCCTTGCGCCCCACAGGCCACATGGTCAGCTCCCCCATGGTGTGGGGACAGAAGTGGAGGGGGTCACTCCCGGGCCAAGGCAGTTAGTTAGAAACAGAGGAGCCTCCTCTATGCTCTCTCCCTGTGTGCAGGGGCCGGACACAGAGGTCAGGACGCCCTCCACGCTGTATGTCCAAGAAGGCTGAGCTCAGCCCGCAGCCCTGAACGACTGTGTGCTACAGAGCCACTGGCCCCCTCCCCAAAGGGACACCCACACTGCACAGATGTTGGCACAGCTGGTTCCTTATCACTCAGCCCTCGGCTCAAACATCACCTCCTCAAGAGGACTCTCCCAGGGGCGCCTGGGTGGCTCAGTCGGTTAAGCGTCCGACTTCGGCTCAGGTCAGGATCTCGCGGTCCGTGAGTTCGAGTCCCGCGTCGGGCTCTGTGCTGACAGCTCAGAGCCTGGAGCCTGCTTCGGATTCTGTGTCTCCCTCTCTCTCTTTGCCCCTCCCCCACTCCGTCTCTCTCTGTCTCTCAAAAATAAATGTTAAAAATAAATTTTTTTAATCAGATCTATACATGAATCATTGAATGAAACGGTACTGTGAACTCCCTTCGTGCCAGGTGTAGCCCTCTTAGTTATTTGGTGGACTTTAGCTTCTAATTCATGGTTTTCCCACCTTGTGGGTTGGGGAGTAGGGTTCTGGAAGTTTCTGGCTGCACCCCCTCTGCAGCAAAATGCACTATCTACTGGCCCGTCTCTCCCTCCGAAGAACCCAGCTTTATCCCCAGGGGCAGGATGCTCTTGAAGTAAGACAAATGATCAGAAGGGAAGTTGCTGGGTGGGGTGTCTGGGAAAGCTCTTTATAGAGTAACGACTCCTTTTGTCCCCCTCCTCTTCTTCCCTCTTGCTTGGACAGTGGATATGGGTGAATTTCCAGCAGGGATGAGGCTAGCCCTGAGTGTGCTTTTGTTCGAATTAGAAAAAAGACTTCTATTGTGAGCAATTAGGAAACAGCTCCTGTGGGCAGAAGCCTGCCTGTGTGTGCTGGGCCTGGCTTGGCAAACAGAGCACAGGATGGATTTCAGTCCCCATTCAATCCCTTTGAGGGCTTTGAGCAGTACACAAAATGCACAACTGTCCACGGTGGCCCTGGCTTCGGACGAAAAGGCAACCTTGGGAACGGAAAGCACTTGTTGAGGGCAGAGCCAAAGATAAAAGAAGCCCAACGCCCTTCAGAAAGGGGGAGCCCTTACACCAGCCCTGGAAGGCCTTCCTCCCGGGCCCTCTTCCTTTTGTTTTAAAAAATAGTTTTAGTAATTGATTTTCAAATAATTTCAAAGTTCCAGAAAAGTTGCAAAAAACCGTACAAAGAACTCCCTTTCACCCAGACTGGTCAAGGGTTAACATTCTATTCCGTTTACCCCACTACACGCTCTCACTCTTTCCGCATGTAGATACCTGTCCATCGCTACTGCTGTTTTTCTGAATCACTTGAGAGCATCCGGCGAAACAGTGTCCCTCATGCCCAAATGTTCCAGTCTGTGAATCCCCAAAACAAGGACACGATCGGCCCAACAACCTCTGACTTTTTTTTTTTTTTAAACGTTTATTTATTTTTGAGACAGAGAGAGACAGAGCATGAGTGGGGGAGGGTCAGAGAGAGAGAAGGAGACACAGAGTCTAAAGCAGGCTCCAGGCTCTGAGCTGTCAGCACAGAGCCCGAGGCGGGGCTCGAACTCACAGACCGCGAGATCATGACCTGAGCCGAAGTCGGGCGCTCAACCGACTGAGCCACCCAGGCGCCCCAGCACTTCTAACTTCTTAAGTAAAATGTAAAACTCACATCCAGAAGTCAGGTACATTGGTTTTCGGTTATAACTAACCAAATCTAATGCTAATGGCTACCCTCTTTATCCCTCAAACTCATGCGGGTCGCAGGAAAGATCACACAAAGCTCAGGGTGGGCTGGCCCTGTCTTGCCAAGCTCGCCCGCGCTCTCCGCCCCACCCACGGGGGTCTCCTTCAATTCCATACACTTGGCAAGCACCTCTCAGCCTCTGGACTTTCCTTTTTTCAATCAAGGTGAAATTCACGTGCTGTAAAATTCACCACTGTATGTTTTGGTTTGTGTTGTAAGTAGGTTCCACCCCCAGCACGGAGCCCAACGCAGGCTGAACTCATGACCCTAAGATCAAGGCCCCAGCCGAGATCAGGAGTCGGACGTTGAACGGACAGGGCCACCCCGGTGTCCCCAAATTCACCATCTTAAAGTGGCTCAGGGGGGCCTGGCCTGGGTGGCTCAGTCAATTAAGTGTCTGGCTCTTGATCCTGGCTCGCGTCATGATCTCATGGTTTCGTGAGCTGGAGCCCTGCTGATGTGCTGATGGCCCGGCGCCTCCTTGGGGTTCTCTCTCCTTCTCTCTCTGTACACCCCCCACCCATGCTCTCCCTTTCTCTCTCTCTCTCAACATAAATCAACTCTAAAAAAAGTGATCCAGGGACACTTCGCGTGTTCACACTGTCATGTAACCACCACCACCGAGTTCCAAAACATTTTCGTCACCCAAAAGGAAGCCCTGTGCCCACCAGGCAGCCCTCAATGGTTCCCTGGTGGCAAGTAACCACTGATCGACTTGTGTGTTTATGGATGTCGCTCTCCTGGACCCTTCATATCAATGGAACCCACGCCGTGTGCTGCCTCTGGACCTCACAGCTGCTGTTCCCGCTCCCGACATGCTTTTCCCTCCCCCGACCCTGACTCACCCTTCAGCAATTCACTTTACCAGCAAACCCCTGGGCAGCTTTCCTATCTCCTCCCTGAGGTCGGCTTCCCCCCAACCTATACCCTTGTAAAAAAAACCTCGGGTTTCCCTTCTCAGCATTTTCCACAATCTTAATTATTCCGTGCGGTTCCTTCAGGTTGCCCAGTTAGAGGATAAAGTCGATTAGGCAGCAACACGTCTGCCTTACTTATCGCGGTATGCCAGGGCCTAGCCCAGAATCGAGCACATACTAGGTGTCCAATAATTTTTTTGGTTGTTGACTGACTGACTGAGTGCCCCCGACAGAGAAGTCCTCTTGTCTCCCCTCTGCCGGTGACCTGGGGTTGGGGCGGGGCGCCGGGCTGGGCCGGGCCCCATCCTGCCCTCACCAAGGGCCTCCCGTATGCCCATATATGGACGCGATCAGGACAGCTCAGGCAGGGTCTGTGAGGTCAAGGCCTCTGTGCCCTCACAATGCCCAGGGCCCCCCCCTGTGTCTATAAGAGGCCCACAAGCCGGGCCCCCGGCTCACAGCCCACCAAGTTCCACCTGCTCACAGGTTGGCTGGCTCGACCAAGATAGACCCCCTGCTCTGAGCATCCCGGCCGGATCCATCTAGAGCCATGGCCAGATACAGATGCTGCCGCAGCCACAGCAGGAGCAGGTGCCGTCGCCGCAGACGCCGATGCCGCAGACGAAGGAGGCGAAGTTGTAGGAGGCCGAGGAAGAGAGGTGAAGGGGCGCGCCCCGGGGTGGGGTGGGGGGTGAGTGGGGCCGGGCCAGGGGTCCCACGGCCCCACTGAAACTCCCCCTCCCCGGTTCCCTCCGCAGTGTGTTCCCGCCGCTACAGGGTGGGGAGGTGTAGGAGAAGATGATCCACGCCCGGGGTACCGGTCCACCACTCCTGCCCGGAATTCTACCAGCCAGTCAAGACCGACCTGCCGCCTCTGAACATGCCACCAGCACCATGACCTGAACAGGAGCCTGCTAACGAACAATGCCACCTGTCAATAAATGTTGGACAAAAAAAAGAATCGCGCCCTCGTCTGTTTTGACGGGGGTTCGGGGTGCGGGGGGGGATGCCGGGAAGAGGGGACACGAGCGGCGGTCACTGGATCTGGCTCCAAGCTCTCTGTTCCACCCCGGTCACCACCATAATCTGCTCCCGCGCCGGCCGGCCCTTTGTGAGTCCCACCGGGGACAGGGACGGGGACGGGGGCGGGTCCTGCTGGCGTCGGAGGGCTTCTCCCTGGCTCTGGACTTGCTCCCTGCCCCGCCCCTGGAGAGCCGGGGAAATGCAGCTCCTGCTCAAGGTTTCACTACACCCCAGTGCCCAGGTGTCTTCTTTTTGAGAACAGTGCTGCCGAGACAGCACTGAATGTCTCCCTAGTTCAGGTCACGAGGAATCTTGCCCGGCTCCTCTTGCCTCCTCAACCCACATGATGCACCGGGGGCTTAAAACCCCAGTGAGCTGTGGACAGTGTTCACGATGGGTTGGGAGACTCTGAGTCTGCTTGGCTCGGTCAGATCCTGGCAAAGCCCAGGGCATTTCGTCAGTCGCAGGGAGCTCGGTGAGAAAGTGACCGCAGAAATGTCGTGGCCGTGACTTCCCTTTATTGAATACCATACATTCATCACGTCGGGGGCTCACACTGCAAGATGGGCATAAATGACCTGGTCTTTTCAGGTAAGGACACAGAATGGGACTGAACCCGCTTGCCTGACCCCGCGTATCTGACTGTATACGGGCAGAATGGCAGGACGGCTGGACGCAGAACACCCCCTCACATCCCGGGGCATTTACACTTAGGGCGGCACTAAACAGCATATGAATGCTAGGGTGGGATCAAGCCCTCTGTACTGGTTTCCTAAATAGCCGCTCTTAACAAGTCCCCACAAACTTCATTGCTTAAAACGCAAATTTATTATCTTGAATTGGGTTTTCTGGAGGCTCCAGGGGAGAAGACCCAGTTCCCTCATCTTTCCCAGCTCCTAGAAGCCACCTGCATTCCCACACAGGACCCAGCCAGAAAGTCTCCCTGCACCTAAGGTGACGTCCACAGGGTTAGAGGTCGGACAGTTGCTCCCACGTTCTGGATTTTACTGGGATCCAAAGGACAGTGAGGCCCAGGAGAAAGGAAGATGGCACAGGCGGAGGGGAGCACCACCTGGGCTGGAGGGGAGCACCACCTGGGGTGGGAAGGGGGTGGAAGGCCAAGGGCACAGACTGATGCCCAGCCTTGCCCCGTATTTGCCGAGTGACCTAGAGCAAGCCACGTCACCTCTTTATGGGAAGCAGGAATTGGAAAGTAAATGAATGCAGTAACAACCCATACAAAACCCCCGATCGCGGCACAGCCCCAGGGTGGGGAGGAAGCTTCAGGAACGAGTGCGTGAGAATGACACCAACTGAGATGGATTTGTACAAAATGTTAGCACTGTCCCTGTGGCCTGAGGGACCCACACACATTTTTTGGGCAAGGCAAGGGGGTGGCCCTGCCGGCTGTGAAGGGACTGGCCAGCGTGGGAACAATGGTAGGGTGGGGCCGCCGAGTCATAGTGGGGGGGCCCCTTTATATATAAGCCCGCAAAGAGCGGCCGGCAGACCAGACCAACATTGACGGCAAGAGCAGGCGGGCAGGCCTCAACCCTCCTCCCCTACCCCCAAGGCCAGCCGTGCCCTCAGCCTAAGCCACCTGCCCCGGGACCATGGTCCGATGCTACAGGAGGAGTCCGAGCGGACACCCACAGCAGGGGCAGGAGCACGGCCAGCATGAGTGCCAGGACAAGGAGCAGGAGCAGGCCGTGAATGCAGAGGACATCCAGGTGGACCGGAGGACCCACAAAGACTCCTGCTACAGACACAGGCGCTCTTCCCAAAGGCGGCGGTACGGGGCCCACAGGAGGCAGAGACGCTCCTGCCAGAGGAGAAGGCGCCAGAGAGGTGCCTGCAGGTCCAGGACCGGAGGTGTGGCCAGTCTCCGCCCCTGATGCGCCCAGGCTGGCACGGGAACCCCACCCCCGGGAGGCACCCCCCCTCCCCAGCCCCACTCCTGACCCGCCCAGGGTGGCCCTGGGACCCCACCCCGTGACACCCGAGTCCTGTCCCCAGAGCCCTGTAACCAGGACTCTTTCCCCAAAGGCCACAGAAGGGTCAGGACAAGGAGGTGCCGGAGGCGACACTAAACCTTCCGGGGTCCATCACACCCCTGGATGGAAATCAAGGAAAAGTCACCCGCCAAAGAACCACCCGGTGAGACCAAAGCAATCCCCTGACGGTGGATGCTCCTTGCCAGCCCACAACATCTTGACTGAAATGCACCAAGGTCATCTGTCAAATAAAGCTCGAGATAATAAATTTGCTGTCCAGTCTCCCTCAGGCACAGATACAAAAAGGGAACAAAATAAACGGTATCCTCCCGTTACGCAGAGTGGGCAAGGGTGTGCTGGGTGGCTGGCAACTGGGAAGCAGGTCTGGCCCCAAGGGAGGCCTTGGAGGCCACTAGAAATCTTTTTTGTGTGAGAGAGACAGAGCACGTGCGGGGGAGGGGCTTGAACTCACTGACCGTGCGATCGTGACCTGAGCCAAAGTCGGATGCTTCACCGACTGAGCCGCCCAGGCACCCCTCGAACGCTTTGGACATTACCACAAATTTTAAATCCTTGTCGTCAGGGCTGTGCTCCCTCCGGAGCAGAAAAAGAATAAGTGCTCAGAAATGACTCCTCACCCCCACTCCCCTGCACCCCGTGCTGAAATTGTGTGACCACAAACAGGAAAACTTCTAGTCTTCCAGAAGTACAGCTTATACACAGGGCACAAGTTATAAGTACACCTGTGCAGCCCTCCCCGTCGCCGGCCCCCCCCCCCCGCCTCCACCGCCAGGTCAAGGAACCAGACATTTCCAGCCTCTCTCCTCCCTCATGCCAACTGCCCCCGAAAGTAACCACTACTCTGACCCGTCCTCACATAATGTCAATGGCTCTCTGGGGCTGGGTACTTCTGGAACGTGGGGAGGGGAGCCTATGTGTTCTCCTGCTTCTGGAAATTCTATCCCCAACGGTCATCCCAGCTAAAAGGGGGACTTTTGCCAGCACAAATGAGGCAAGGTGGCCGGCCTGGAACTCTGACTCCGTCCTGGCCTATAGGTGGTGGGACCTCGAGGGGGGTGCTGGTGGCTGAGGTCTGAGACAGGTGTCAGCCCAGACTCGGGTGTCCGAGGGCGGGGGGCAGGGCTCCAGGGGCCCCTTTGTGATGTCAGCGCCCTGCCTACTGTCCTCACAGCCCCTCCACTCCCTCCATCTCCAGTGGCCTTCCCTCCCGGTCTGGAGAGGCGGCCAACGCGGGCAATGGGTTCCCGCTGTGCCAAGCTCAGCACTGGCCACAGCCGGGACTACGAATCCCCCATGAAGAAGCTCGTGACCTGCGTGAGTCAGGATAACTTCTCCTTGTCGTCCGAGGGGGAGGGAGAAGAGGGGGGAGAGGAGGAGGAGGACGAGGAGGTGGAAGAGGAGGAGGACGAGAAGGAGCTCCCAGTGCAGGGCAAGCTGCTGCTGATACAGGACGAGCGGCAGGAGAAGGGGGGTGCGGAAGAAGAGCCTGCGGCCCAGCAGAGCCCCAAGCCCAAGCAGACGCACTCCTGACCCACGACGGTGGCCCAGGAAGAGGTTCCCACCACTGTTCCGACGAGAAGAACTTTCCAAAAAGAGTCAATAAAAAGTCTCCCAAGGACTTCGCCTCTCTGGTCTCTCCAACCCCACGCCTGCAGTGCCGTGTGTGTGTGTGTGTGTGTGTGTGTGTGTGTGTGTGTGTGTGTGTG
>NW_024412453.1:10500339-10517261 GCF_014898765.1 Herpailurus yagouaroundi
GTGTGTGTGTGTGTGTGTGTGTGTGTGTGTGTGTGTGTGTGTGTGTGTGCGTGTGTGTGCGCGCGCGTGCGCGCGCGAGCGTGTGCCCTTGTGTGCGTGTGGGTAGGGACGGGGAAGAGCAGGGGTCAGGGACCCCTGTTCCTGGTGTCCAGCTGGAAGTTCTCAGGAGGCCCACGCCCCCGTGGCTTCTCAACCACCCTCCCCTGCCTCGGCGGGTAGGAAAAGTGGTAGCCAGGACTGGAAGCCGGCCAGGTCTGTCGGAAATGTCGCTGGGGTCACGGTGGCTGCCTCTGGCCGCCCTGGCCCCGGTTCTGGGGTCAGAGCACATGGAGGGGCCTCCAGTCCTCAGCCACTGATGCTGCTGAAGTCAGGGTGACCACCTGTGCTCCCCGCCGCCAAAGGCTCACTTCTGCCTTCATCAAGGGGTCCAGCTGCCAATGCTCCCGTCACAGCAATGGGCAGTGGGAGCCCAGAGAAGGTGCCAGATCCAGACGCAGACCCGGGCCCTTACTCTGGCCTTCAAGAAGCATTGGAACGCGTCTGTTGCCACTCTTGCCCTGGCTCTCTTAACCCTGCTCTTGCCAAAAGAAATAACAAGTGAGGTCTCACCCCCTTCCCTCGGTCCCCCGAGCACCAGGCTCCTGGGCCCCAGAAGGATCCTGGTGGGGGCTGCTGGAGACAGGGGTGCGAGGCAGACAGTATTTCCAGAAGATTCTCAGCGCAAGGAGAGGCCCTGACTTACTCGAAGAGGAGGCCACCGCTGAGGCCCGGAGCAGGCAGAGGGCATGTGATGTCGGGAGGAAGAGACCCTGCTGTCCAGGGCCCCCAACTCCACGCCCCGACCAAGGAACTCGGTGAGCCGGTTCCATCCCTCTGTCCACGCCCCATAGGTCCGCCTGCCCAGTCATCTGCCCGAAAACATCCCCGTCAAGCCCCTGCTGCATACCAGGCACCATGCCAGGCTTGATGGGCCCTGAGTTGAATAAAACACAGACTCTATCTCACTACGTACTGGAGGGCCGGGAAGTGGGGAGTCAGCAGTGGAGGGGAGGCAGGAGGGGGGAGGGAAGGGGGGAAGGAGAGTGGGGAGAGGGGAGGATGGGGGAGACAGTCCAGAGACCCACAGCCAGTCTTGACAGAGTGGCCCAGCACTGAGAACCCAACCAGCCCCACTGAGCTCACACAAGCAGAGCCCTCAGGACAGAGAGGGCCACGCGGGCCCTCCGTGACTGAAAGGCAGGACTAGAAGGGGCCAGACCTGGACCGGAATCCTGGCTCGGCCACTGACGAGCTGTGGGACTCTGGGCTGGTCTCTCAACCTCTCTGAGCCCGTTTCCCCTTTGTTAAATATAATAATGAGACACCCACCTTCCAGGGTGCATTAGTTTCTTAGGGCTGCTAGAATAAATTATTACGGATTTGGTGGCTTCAGACAATGGAGATTTATTCTCTCATAGTCTGGAGGCCAGAGGCATGAAATTAGGGTGTCAACAAGGTCACACCCCCTCCGGAGGTCCTAGGGGAGAATCCTTCCTGCCTCGTCCGGCACACAGGGGCCCCAGGACTTCCTTGGCTTGTGGTCAAGTACCCTCATGGGCTCTGCCCCCACCTGGTTTTTCTCCCTGTGTCTCGTCTCTCTCATAACGACACTTGTCACTGGATTTGGGGCCCACCTGGATAATCCAGGATGCCCTCAAGATCCTTAATTTACTTACATCTGCAAAGATCCACGACAGGTTCCAGGGGTTAGGACGTAGACATATCTTTGCGGGGGGGGGGGGGCCACCATTCAGTCTACCGCACAGCGTCCCTGGGAGGCTGGAGGGCAGGGCTGCCTACGGAAAACGTGGGGCCCGGAGGCCAGCCACACAGGAAGCGCTCAGTAGACGAGAGCGGCTTTCGCCACGACTGACGGGACATGCTTAGTAATAACCTGCGACAAAAGCAGGTGGTAGCAAAGCCTCACAACAAGAGGCAAAGCTGTGCATGACCAACAGAGAGAAGCGGGGGCTGGCTGGGGGGGCTGCTGGGGGCGGGGAGGACAGAGGGTGTGGCGTGGCAGCAGGGAATGGGAGCGACAGGCTGAGCGGCCAAGAGCAAAGCCCACGGGCATTGGCCAAGGTGTGGGGAGAGGCAGGCGGCTGCGGACGGAGCACCGAACGGACGAGCGAGCTCCGACGGGGCTGTGTGCAAACGCGGGCACCGGCTTTCCGCTCTAGGAGCTGGGAGGTCTGAGCCGGGCCAGGGTGGTGATTCCAACTGGATGGCGGGGCTCCACCATCAAGGAGGGGAGCAGGGTGAGGAGCAGGGAGCCAGGAGAGAGGCAGGCTCTCAAGGCGACCACGCAGTCAGGCTCACAAGAATGCGGCGAAGGAAGGAAAGACATCCCTTTGCTGGGTAAGGAAACCGAGCCTTGAAAACCAAAACACGCTACCCAAGATCGGACATAAGCCCAAACTGGCGTTTGAACCAGGTTCTAAATCCCCCAGCTTGAAACATGGCTGGGGAGGTGAGCTCACCAGGCAGACCACCCATCAGTCCGTCCGGTGACTCTTACCCCGCCGTGCGGTAAGCCATCCAGTCGACTCGACGTCTGCCCACCCGCCCATCTGGCTGTGCGCTAGTCATCCACCCGATGGGCCGCCCACGAGGCCAGCCAACTGCACCAGGGTCAGAGAGGTGCTCCTGACTTCCACGCTGCGTGGGGGGAATACGGAAGCGCACTGGGGATGCTTAGACAGCGGGTACGGAGGTCCTTCTGGGAGCTGGCCCGGAGCCAACCACTGGACGTAGATTCTCGAATTCATCTGACGTCCCGGGAGATCGGTATTCTTATTGCCCCCGTTCTACAAAAGCCAGAGGAAAGCAAGCGGCAGATCAGGGATATGGACCCAGCTCCATCTGACCCCAGGGTCCCTACCGCTTTTTTTTGAAATTTTGTTTATTTTTGAGAGAGACGGAGACAGCGTGAGTGGGGGAGGGGCAGAGAGAGAGGGAGGGAGAGAATCCCAAGCAGGCTCCGTGCTGTCAGCGCAGAGCCCGATGTGGGCTCGACCCCACGGACTGTGAAATCATGACCTGAGCCGCAACCAAGAGTCGGACGCTTAACCGACTGAGCCACCTAGGCGCCCCAAGGGTCCCTACTTTTAGCCAACAGACGGGACTCTCCCAGAGCGCCCCTGAAAGCGGCCCCACCCTGGGGTGAAGGCAAGGGGCAGGGGCTTTGTCCCAGCCTGGCCACATCTGTCACACCCCGGTGGCCTGTGGCATCACAATCAGCCCCAGTTATATAAGCAGGGGCTGCCGGGGCCTCTGTAAAGCCGGGCGTGCTGCGAGAGGAGAAGGAGGAGGCCTCTGCCCCTCCAAGCGTGGCCTCCCATGGACACCAAGACGCAGCGCCTTCCCATCACCCACACCCAGCCCCACAGCAACTCTCGGCCCCAAAGCCACACCTGCAGCCAGTGCCGCGGCCGGAGCCGGAGCCAGAGCCGGAGCCGGAGCCGGAGCTCCGGCCACAGCCCAACCGGCCACCAGAGCCAGAGTCCAGACCCCAGCCCACCGCCGAGGCACCAGAAACACAGCATGTGCTCCCACCACTGCCCCCCGCGACCCACCACTCGTTCCTGCAGCTACCCCAAGAACAGAAGGAATTCGGGAGGAAAGGTGAAAAAGAGGAAGGCGGCCAAGAGGAGCCCGCGGGTGTATAAAACAAAGAGGCGGAACTCAGGTACCTTTCAAGCAGGTGGGGAAGGGCCACAGGACCCTCCCCTCCCCCCGACTCCAGACGAGGGAGAGCAGCCCAGCTGGACCTTAGGGGGAGCGAGGTAAAGGCTGCAGCCTCTAAGCCAGAGCACAGAGGAACCACAGGCAAGGGTGGCCAAGGCGAGGAGACTAGGGCGGTCGTACAGGTGACGCACTGATGGACTAGCTCTTCAGAGTGGGATGATGGGCAGGGTGGCCAGACTGTGGGTTAGCTAGATGGGTGGATGTGAGGCTGGCTGGATAAACCACTCATTAGAAGGTTGGTCCATAGAGGGTTGGGTGACCAAGGTTAGGTGGCTGAGTGGACAGAGGGAGCGAGGGATAGACTGCACCCCCGTCCCCCCTGTCCCATGACTGGTGAATGGATGGTGAATGGGTTGGGCGTAGTTCGACAGCTGCGGAAAGAAAGGTGAAATGGTTGATGATGGGCTAGGTGGGTAGATGAGCAGCTGAGTGGATGGATAAACGGGCAGATGAACTGGCTGGTCAACTGGAAGCCTGACTGCACCGTGGGAGGAAGACGTTTGGATGGACAGACTGAATGGGTAGCCTGGATCCAGTTTAGTGAAAGGACGTTGGGTAATAGAGGGACTGGGTGAATTCATGGATGGTTGGGTGAGAAGTGGGACAAACGGGCGGATTCACAGAAGGCAAAAGGGTGTTGACAGTCTAAGCTCCACCCACACCCCCCGTATTTAGTTGCCGATGAGCAGTCTAAAATCCAAAGGAGGCAGTGACGCATTCCCAGTTAAAGGTCCTCTCCCCTTCCCATCCCTCAGGGCGGAAATACAACTGAGACAGCACCCCATGGCTTGTTCCTGCATCGGCTGCACCCAAATGAGAAATGCCATCGCGCACTAGAAGGAAGTCAAACTTTTTGCAGGAACGCATTATTACAGTGATTTCTATGCAACGTTGATTAAAGCTTGTACGCTGGATGACCATTCCTGGAGTTGGCGTCTTGGTTTTACGAGAGGGGGCACATGGTTGGGGGGCCTGGCTTGGAAGCTCAAAGCAGGAAGAGGCCGTGTAAGGAGCAGGGGCGTGGCTCGCGCCAGGACCTCCCGGAAGTGTGCGAACCAACGCGAGCACAGGAGCAGAAACTAAGGTGGGCTGGACACGCCAGGAAGCTGGGAAGCAGACGGGCGGAGCCCTCCTCGGCCCTGTACCTCCCACCTCGGTGCATACACACCCGAGATGCCCACAGGCCCACATGTTCATGTGACCCACATGCCGTAGCCAGCACACAAGAGTGGCAGGAGACAGGCGAGGGGAGGGGTCGGGAATGTGCATTTCGAAGTCCAGAGCACCCCGAGTTTGAACCCTGGCTCCTGTTTCCCTGCTGGTGACGCTCCACAACTTAGCTAAGGGCCCAGGTACGTTCTGGGGCTGTGCTGGGCTCTGGGAACACAGAGGACACACAGGGCCCCGTCCAGAACATTCTGGGCCAAAGGAAGAGTGTGTGCAGGTGGTGGGGCGGTGCCAGGTGGGGGCCAGGTCCTGAGGGGGTTTGCACCGGGAGCCTGGCCGTTCAAGTCACAGGAGGGTCTTAACAGGGTCCCGTGCTCGCTGCCGTGTGGAGACGGAGCTACAGGGAACAGAAGAGCCGGCACAGAGGGAACAGCCATCTGGAATCAGTCTCCTCCTCTGGAGGTGTCGAGGGTGTGAAGGGGCACGCAGGCCTCACACTTTGCACGGCAGACGAAGTACCAGATGGTGGGAATGGTTAGGGCCCCATGTAAATTACCACAAGTGGCTTAGGGTCAGACCCAAGTTCCTCCGAGACCACCCCGCTCCACGTCTAACCGGGTAATCATTTCTCCCTTCACAGTCCAGCAGCCCAGTCACTGCCTGGGAAAGTACCCAGCACAGCGCTGGGCACGTGGATGCTTGGGATTCTCTTTTGTGTTTCACTTGGCATCTGGGCTAACGGAACCGAGGGGAACATGTGGAGACGGGTCAGGCGTGGAAGTGCTCGGGGGGTCTGCAGTAGACGGAAAGGAACCAGGAGGGGGCCTTACAGCGATGGCGACTTCATGAAAGTGCCATCACACTGTATGTCAATTACAGCAAGGCTGACTTTTACGGGACAGTGGCAGGACCCTGAAGGTCCCCCCTCAGATCTCTGCTGTGTGGCTTTAGAGAGTCATTTTCCCTCTCTGTGCCCTGGTCTCATCTCCCGAGGAGTTACCTGGAGGGGGTGGGGATGTTCCCTGAGATAATACAATACAAGCATCCGGTACAGAGTCAGGTACATAGTGTGTACTTCCTGGGCCCCTGTCCTCCCCACAGCAGGGAGATGTTCCAGGTTGGCACCACGTACCTATGAGAGGATGTGGGGAGGGCCCAGGCGGGCTGGGGAAATTACCATTTACTGAGCACCTATGAGGTGCCAGATGCTTTGACATAAATGTTTCCACTGAATCCACACACCTAAGGCAGGAGACATTACCGCTCCCATGTTATAGATGAAGAAGCTGAGACTCAGAGGTAAAATGGTTTGATAAGGTCTGCAGGAAGGCAGGTGTGAGATCAGACGTTTATGTTTTGCCCCAAACCACCCGGTTTCCTATTAAAAATGTAAGGCCAGATGATGCCATGATAGTCACGGACACCTCAGGGCAAAAGAGTTTGGGGAGCCCTTCTGGGGAGCACATTTTACGGGAGCAGGTGGAGACAGAGGGTCAGAAGATGAGGCCAGGGACTTTAAGTCCCACTCACCAAAGGACCTCCCTATTCCCTGGGCAGTGTCCTTTTATGACATGATCACTGAAGGCAGGAGATCTATTGTGGAGACACAATCTCTGTAATAAGAGAAAGTGAACTGGGAAGCAGACAGACTGGGTCACATGTTCCCATGTTTCCAACACTCAGAAAAAAGTTTCACAACCACACACACACACACACACACACACACACACACACGACCAGTCACATAGACAAAGGACTCGCCCTTGGAGCCCATTCAGACATGGAGAGAGTTAGGTTTACATGTGAACTCCTCAGCGCGCGCACACACACACACACACACACACACACACACACACACACACCTCTTCACATGCCGACAGGCAGTCACAGGCACACGGCCCCCCTCTCGCGCAGACACCGATGACAAGAGGAAAAACAGCAAACCACAGGCTCATTCTTTTACTTGCTTGGTTTCGGGTGGGGAGGCAACAGTTCGGGGGCAGGTCCGCTGGAAACCCAAATTCAGGAAACAGAAACAGCCACTTTGTTCAGCCACTGGGAAGGTTATGCAGATTCTGAAGGCAACATATCTTGCCTTTCCGGTTGAGAGATTTCATTTGGGTGGGATATTGGGGGTGCGGGGTAGCCTGAGAAATGCTGGGACACAGCCTCACCTGTGGTGGGGCTGCCATTCCTATGGGCCCCGGGGGTTTGCTCGGGGGACCCAGCAGTCCTGGGGCACATCCTGGGTTGAGATGCCCCGTCTGAGTACAATTCAGGAGGAAAAATATTGAAACTCTGTAGCCGTACAGACCCAGATTCAATTCCCAGCTCCCTCACTCCCTCGCTGGACGACCCTGGGCCTGGCTCTTAACCTCTCTGAGCCTTATTTGCCTCTCGTGCTTTGTGAAGAGGTCCAAGGGGCCCCTTGCTCTTGACTGCTGTATCCCCAGCACCTAGCCCGGGGGCCTATCAGGAGCTCAGTGCACATTCTCGTTGACTCAGTTAAGAAAAGGAGCAGGCATTAAGGCAACAGTGAGATGCCACCTGTGTGCCCACTGCACGGGCAAAAATGGCAAAGGATGGGTAATAACAAGTGCTGGTGAGGGTAAGGGAAGCAGAGACGGTTGGCTGTGGCTGCTGAGGGCGTGATGGTGGTCACGCACGCTGGCAGACAAATCAGGCGGCGTCTATTAACATTTGAAGCGCGCAAGGTGTTTCTCACACGTGTGCCGAGAGGAGGCCCAGGGAGGTCCAGGGTCACATTGGTTTGTAAGAGCCAAAACCTGGCAATAACTCACGGGGCGCCTGGGTGGCTCGGTCGGTCGAGCATCTGGCTCTGGCTCACGTCATGATCTCATAGTTTGTGAGTTCGAGCCCCACGTCGGGATTGTGTCTCCTTCTCTCTGCCCCTCCCCAGCTTGTGTGCGCTCTCTCTCAAAATAAATAAACTTAATTTTTTAAATGTTAAAAAAAAAGAATGGGGGTTGATCTCTCTATACGGAGGGCTGGCAGATGTCGTTGGGTGAAAAGAACAAGATGGGGAAAGATCTATCATTTACAGAACAAAGCAGCCTACACAAAACAACACTTTGTTTTTATGGGGCAGGGGGCAGAGGGGAAGCACGACATAAGTGCCCACAAAAAGATCTGAAAGTGCAGAGACCAAGCCGGTGCCTGGGGTTACGTCCGGGGAGGGAAAGTGCTTTAATTATTCTATCCAAGGAAACGGAAGAGTAAGTCGAGGAGAAAAACGAAATGAGCATTGGCGAAGCATCCAGCAGGTGCTCGGTGCTTCGGTGCTCGGTACAGGTGCGGCGATTATAAACTGACTGCTCTCCGGCCCACGTTTCTGGGCCTGGTGGTCCAGCCAAGGTGGCCCAGAAGGCTCTCCCCAGAGGCACTCATCACCGCAGGGCAGGGAAAGGCCAAGGACAGCACACGGCCTTCTCCCAGCCAAGCCTCTGCCTATAAACCCTTCCTGCTTAGCCTCATCTCCTGCCACCTGCCACTCGGGTCCTCAGAGTTTTGTCTCCAGGCCTCTGCCCGTGCCGTGCGCCTCCAGAAGCACACTCCCTTCTTGTCCCTTGGCCACGTCCTCCCTGGTCTTTCAAACTCGGGTCCAGGATCACCTCGTCCCAGAGCCCGCTCGGGGCCCTGCCGGCCTGGCCGGGTGCCTCTTCTGTGCCAGCGGGCACTGGGCCTCCCAGGTCACGGGCCACTGTCGAGCCTCCGGAGACGAGATGCCTCCCGAACCTGAGAACGGGGACCAATTCAAGCCGCGGTACCTGCCGTTGGCAGTAGCTTTCTCACAGTGAGCAGCGGGGTGAGGTGAGGAGTCATCCTTGGCCCCGACTCCCGATGTCCCGGCCGGCTGTGTGTGTTTCCGTGTCTGGTTTCATAGCTTTTACACATTCTCTTTTGCCCTCTGTCCACTGCCAAACGGAACTGCCAGGCCCACCATGCTTGGAGTTCGTGAGGGTTCTTGGGGCCTCTGGATTAAGTCCATTTGCCTGAGGCCATCACACTTACTGGGGGGGGGGGGGGCGGGGGGAGCTGGGCCTGGAACCAGGTATGTCTGGGCTCCGTGACCAACGCCCTCAGATACCCTCTTTCCTGCCCCTCCTATTTCGGAGTTATTAATACAATAGCCCCGACTTTCTGCCTACACTTCGTCTCTGACCTACCTCTTTCCCCACCTGTCGCAGGGGGATAAAGAGACCGCTGGAAGGTTCTCATCAAGTCTCCCCAGGACCAGGGAGGAGCCCTCCTGTTGTCACTTTGGAGTCCAGTCACCAGCTCGTGCTACCCCTCCTGGCCTTTCGGCCTCCTCTGCTGTAGAGGAGAGCCTTCTCCTTGGACTCGAGGGTCCCGGGGGGCGCACGCGTTCCCTGGAAGCCGCGATCTTTCCCGCTGTCGGGACCGGCTGGGACCAGGTTCCACGCCCCACAGCGAAGCAGGGGCCTCTCCAGACAGAGGCCTCAGGTGGGGCTCAGCCTCTCCGAAACACTGTTCGCGTTCCACCAGCTCACTGAGTAGCGCTTTTCTCCTCTGGTAAATGAGGGCACCTAATTACTGCCACCTCATAAGACCGTGGGAAAGAGCAAGTAAGACAATATGCCAAAAAGTTGTCACCCGGCCCAGAGGTGGGGGCCCGGTAAACTGTGATTCCTCTCCCAAGGTCTCCCAGAGTGTGAGGGCTGACCCCCAGGACTCAGGCCTTGGACTCCCCAAGCAGTGTTCTCTCTTACAATGTCCCCCGGCTGTCCTTTGGTACTGGTTTTGCACCCACTTGGGAGAATAGGGTGGTGACACCCTGGCAGGTCAGGGACAGTTGTGAGGTATGTCCCAAGGCCTCTAGTGCAGGTCACTGTGGCTGAAGACCCAGCTGTCTGGAAGGTCAGAAGCCAGAGGGTTCTTTCCATATCCAATCCTACAGTATTTCCTGGGCCTCAAGGACTGGCTCCAGCCGTCAGGGTGAAATCCAAGCCCTTCCCATCTCCTAGCCGGGACCCGCCGGACGGACTGGACCCCTGCCAACCCCTGCGCTCACCCCCCTTGCTGTCTACACCAACACCACGCCCTCTCTCGGGTCCTCACACACGCCTATCATTCCCACCGCAGGGCCTTTGCATGAACTGCTTGATCTCTGTGCCCGGAGTCACCTTCAGCCCACTTTTAGAAAGATCTGAACTCCGTCACCATCTAAAAGGCTTTCTCTGCCTGATCTCACTCTTGCCCCAAACCCGCATACCTCTCGTCGCTCCCTGTCCCCACGTTTATTTCCCCCGTGGCACTTAGCACAGTGTGAAATGCTTATGTGAATTCCCTGCCTCCTGTCTGTCTGCCTGAAGACCCCTGAGTTCCCAGCGCCTGGCAGACAGCGGGCACTCGACAACTAACCTGCTGAACGAATACCGAAGGACGGAAATAGATGCGCTCTTACCCCCATCCTGCAGATAGGGAAACGGAGGCACAGAGAAACCAAGAAGCTTGTCCCAGGCCCCGTGCTCATTAAGTGACAGGCTTAAACCCAGGCTGATGGTTAGCCGTCTCCACGATGTAAGCCACACTGCTCGGGGCTCCCCAGAGGCACCGCCTCCCATGGGAACCCGGGCTGCCACCACAGGCTGGAGGCAGGCGGGATGGAGGAACACCGGGGCAGAGGACAACTTCAGGATCGCATGCCCTAGCCAGGGACAGCTTTTCCCGGCAGAACTTGGCCAAAGCTGGAAAGAGAAGCTGAAAAACTGAGCCCTGTGGGCCAGGATTTTGATTCCCCACTGCTGCCGGCTGGGGCCCCACATGTCAGGCTGCCGCCCAGCAAGCTGTGGACAGAGGGCTGTCTCAACTGCCCTGTGACAAGAAGTCACTTGTGCCAAGCACCTTCTCTGCCGGGCACTCTGTTTTGGGCTCGGTGTGCACTGCTGCTGTGCGAGGGCCAGAACTTTCAGGGACTGTTTGCAGACGGGGCAGACAAGGCCCAGAGAAGGCAAGCTGCTTGCCTAAGGTCACACAGCTGGGAAGCAGCAGGCGTGGGATCGGAACGCAGCCCTGTCTTGACGTGGAGCCTGAGCTCCTCGGGGCTCCCGCGCTGCCCAGCTTCCTGCGAGCCTGGGGCCAGTCCTCCGGGGAGAAATGCCAAGAAGGCAGATGCCTGTCAATCAACCGATTTCTTTTTCCCTTTTGGCATCTGGATTTGGTTTCGTTTTGAAGTCAGGGCTTCAGAAAATGAAACCAAAGCTAGAGTGGCTGTCCTGTTGGCGGTAAGTGTCCTGGCCGTGTGCTCAGTGATTTGAGCCTGAGTCACCACGGCTTTCACAAACAGGATCTGGTCAGGGTGGAGGATGGGGCCGAGCCCACTGTATGGACAAGAAATTGGCGCTCAAGGATGAATTCAGAGCCACAGAGGGCGAGGTGGAGGCCTAGACGCTGACACCTGGGGCCTCCTCAAGCTCCGAAGTGAGAGGGAAGCTGGCAGAACCGTCCCCACTCCTGCCCAGGCAGGCTCAGGATACGGATGAATCTCTGATTTCTCTGGCATCTACTGTTTTTCTAGCAGGCAGACCAGGATTTGAGATCACCAGGAACTGGGGGAGGGAGCTGACAGCACGGTGGACACGGGTGAAAGCTTTGGGGGGTCTGATATATCCTGCAGCTGTGCCCCTTCTGAGCTGTGTGCCCCAAGGCAAGCGATTCCCCTTCTGAGCCTCAGTTTCTCTGTCTGCAAAATGGGCAGATTAGATTGTTACGCCAATCCAATGATCTAAGGACTGTAAAGCATGTGGCACACAGTCACCTCAGGCCAACACGTCACAGGTATGAGTCAATGGGATGGAGGAGGGGGGCTTCCTTCACAGGCATGGGTGGGAGTGTGGCAACAAGACGGGGCTGTGAGAAGGGGGCTCCAGACCCCAAGGAAAGGGGTGGCTCTCCCATAGAGCCATCGAACCCCCTGCCAGTGGGGGTTAAGGGGGCATACGGACCATCAGCTATTTATAGATTTCCCTCTGCCCAGAGGCCTGCTGAGGAGACTGGTGGCAGGAAGACAGATCGTACAGGAGCCAGCCCAGCCTGGCCTTCTCTGGGCCCAGACCACCGCCCCCAGTTCAGGTGAGAGGGAAGTGCTACCCTTTCCCACTGCCAGCATCCAGAGCCCTGGTTTATCCCCACAAAACTCTCTTCCTCCTGCTTCGCCCATGCCTTCTCTGGCCTGTGGCCCTTGGGTTAGGGCTTCTAAAGTGGACACAGGGATGGGGCGCTTGGGTGGCTCAGTCGGTTAAGTGACTTCAGCTCAGGTCATAATCTCATGGTTCGTGAGTTCAGGCCCCCTGTGGGGCTCTGTGCTGACAGCTGGGAGCCTGGAGCCTGCTTCGGGTTCCGTGTCTCCCTCTCTGCCCCTCCCCCACTCATGCATGTGCACATGCGCACGCTCTCTCTTTCAAAAATAAATATTAAAACGGGGCGCCTGGGTGGCTCAGTCGGTTAAGTGTCCAACTTTGGCTCAGGTCATGATCTCGCAGTCCGCGAGTTTGAGCCCCGCATCGAGCTCTGTGCTGACAGCTTGGAGCCTGGAGCCTGCTTTGGATTCTGTGTCTCCTCCCTCTCCCTCTGCTCCTCAGCCACCTGCGCTCAGTCTCTCACTCTCAAAATTAAATAAACATTAAAAACAAATTGAAACGGACATGGCATGAAGCCACGTGGCTACAGGACCTACCACGTGGCTACAGGACCTAACACGCTGCCCGCAGGCACCCTCAGAGGAACAGAGCAAGACCGAACACCTGCTGAATGCTTATTATAATGAGGGATGGCTCTGAGTGTTTGACCCATAATCCCTATAATCCCTGCTGCTAGGAAGGAGGTACTATTTTTGTTTCTGTTTCACGCATGGAGAAACTGAAGTCGAGGGGTTAATTACACGCTCAGAATCACAAGGCTGGAAAGTGGTACAGGTGAACTGGAATCCATGTAGTCTGGGTCCAAAGTCAGACTTTTAGCCACTACCTTTTTTTTTTTCCACCCCCACCACAGGGCACAGCACCAGCAGGTAGGTCCTCCGGAATGACCACAGCACCTGACCACTGGCACATGCACGTCTCCACACCTTGTCTCCCACCTCCTTGCACACTAACGCACGCGCACACACACGCACACACACACACACACACACACATATATATACACACAACACAGGACAACTACGTTAGTGACCAATACCAGCTCCTGCCAACATGAATTCCGGGAGCTGATGGGGTCCTAAGTAAGGCTGGTTCTGGGCCATCCCCTTGTGTTTAAGAGGGAAACGTGGGCAGCCTGGGGCCAGGGAAGGAGAGCACCAAGGGGATGGGCTGGAGGACTTAGAACCCATTAGGGCTTCAAGGAGACGAGAGGGCTGGGCTGCGGTCTGAGAACGGCCTGTAGAGGGCAGTATGTGCCAGCGGGAAGCCACTCGCCAAGCCCCCAGCCATGTCAGTCTTCTGCGTAACCCCTGAAGAGTCTGGGACTAACCACGCACTAGCCCCGACCCTCATTAGTTCTTTCTTGCCTTCAAAAATACACGTACCAACCAGGCACGTACTCCGTGCTTCTCCACGACAGACAAAGTCACCGGATCACGCACACGGATGTACAAAGTATAGCTGGCACCATCAAGCCCCCATGATCCCAAACCAGAGGTTTGAGTGCGGGGTGGCGGCAGTGGCGGCAGATGCTTGACCGAGCAGCGGGAGAGGACTCTGTAAAGTAGTAGTTGGGGGAGAGGAGGGCAGGCCAGGAAAACTCAAGGTAGGTTTTTGGAATCATCACATCAATGAACCATCTTTTCATCCGGCTCCAAAGTGCGTCTGGAGGTGCCCAGCTGTTTCTCTCCCCAAAATAAGAGAGGAGGGCATGCTCATCCAGAACCCCACCCCTCATCTGCCAGTCGCTGCAGATCACAACCCCTCCGCGGGGCCTCAGTTTCTCCAGCTGTCCCCTGGCGGGGAAGCGGAGCCAAAGCTGCCCTTAACGGCCCCGCCCGGTTTCCGAGGAACTCGGATCCGCAGTCGAGGCGCCTTTCTCGCGCTTCCGAAGGGTTCCTCTGAAGCCTGTGGTCAGGCCGCCGCTTCCTGGGAAGCCCAAGCCAAGACCAGGGCCAGTGACGGGCTGGGAGGGGTGCGGGGGGACAGCCGCCCGAGGGTTTGGGGCTGCGGGCGGCAGGGGGACGGCGGGAGCAGCCCCAAGGGGTCCGGGGCCGGATCGGCAGGTGGGACCCCAGAATCGGGAGGTGCGGCCTGGCTACAGGGGAATGGAGAACAGAGATCTACCGGAGACCGGTGCCGAGATACCTGGTGGGGGGAGGGGAGAGGGGTGTGTCGGAGCCAGTCCAGTGTATACTAAAAGGGCTTCGCTGCACAAATCTGCGCCCTAGGGCAGTAGTGGGGGCAAAAGTAGGGGCTCCAGGTGCAAAGGGGACATCGGAATGGCAGGGGGTCCAGAGCCCTTGATGGAGGGGTCCTAGGATGGGTGTGAGGCTGGGTCAGGGGAGGGGGGGTGCCTCCCCGCGGAGGGTCCCTTATGGCTTGCGAAAGGTCGAGCTCGTGTGGCCCGCGCCTTGCTCCACCGCCGAAAAAGAAACCGAAAGTGGCGCGGAAGGGCGGGGCCTGCGGGGGGTGGAGCCTTATGGGGCGGGGCCGCCGCCAGAGGGCCCCACCTCCTACCCAGTTTAAAATAAAAGACTGGTGCAGGGGCGGGCGCGGAGCAGAGCGAGCTGCGGCCGTGGCAGCTGCACGGCTCCCGGCCCCGGAGCATGCGCGAGAGCCGCCCCGGAGCCCCCCGCCGCCCCGCCCGCGGCGCCCCGCGCCCCGCCGCCAGGTGAGCCGGGCACTGGGCAAGGAAGCGGGAGGGAGAGGGGAAGACAGGACAGGAAAGGACGGCCGGGTGTCAGGCCGGCCTCGGGGGCCGCATGATGGGGTCGCGGCCGCCACGCCCCTGGCCCCCGCCGGCCCCACCCTAGCAGCCCCCCGCGCGCGGGGTTCCCGCAGCGCAGCTCCTCTGCCTTGGTCCAAACCGCCCGGACGAGGCGCCCGTCCCCGGCCTGGCCAGCAGGCGGCGGCCGCGAGGCGGCGAGCCGAGGGCCCGGTGGCCGCAGTCGGGGCAGGTTGCTCCCCGCACCTCTCTCCACGCCCCCCTCTCTCACCCAAACTCTGAGCGACCTGGCGGCCGGACTCCGCCTCTGCCGGGCCCCCAACCGCCTGGAGGAGCTCCGCGGACGGGGAGGCCCGTTTGCTAGCTGAGCCCCCTGAGGCTCCAGGGGGCCGCGCCGACCCGCTCCTGCGCCCCTCGGCCCTTTCGGACGGGCCCGCCCCGACTCTCGGCTCACCGCCCGTGTCTCCCCCAGCGCACCCCCGGACGCTATGGCCCACCCCTCCGGCCGGCCCCGCGTGTAGGATGGTAGCACACAACCAGGTGGCAGCCGACAATGCAATCTCCACGGCAGCAGAGTCCCGACGGCGGCCAGAGCCTTCCTCGTCCTCGTCCCCGCCCTCGCCCTCGGCGGCGCCCGCGGTCCCCGCGCGCCCGCGGCCCTGCCCGGCGGCCCCGGCCCCGGCCCCCGGCGACACGCACTTCCGCACGTTCCGCTCTCACGCCGAGTACCGGCGCATCACCCGAGCCAGCGCGCTGCTCGACGCCTGCGGCTTCTACTGGGGGCCCCTGAGCGTGCACGGGGCGCACGAGCGGCTGCGCGCCGAGCCCGTGGGCACCTTCCTGGTGCGCGACAGCCGCCAGCGGAACTGCTTCTTCGCCCTCAGCGTGAAGATGGCCTCGGGCCCCACGAGCATCCGCGTGCACTTCCAGGCCGGCCGCTTCCACCTGGACGGCAGCCGCGAGAGCTTCGACTGCCTCTTCGAGCTGCTGGAACACTACGTGGCGGCGCCGCGCCGCATGCTCGGGGCCCCGCTGCGCCAGCGCCGCGTGCGGCCGCTGCAGGAGCTGTGTCGCCAGCGCATCGTGGCCACCGTGGGCCGCGAGAACCTGGCGCGCATCCCCCTCAACCCCGTCCTCCGCGACTACTTGAGCTCCTTCCCCTTTCAGATCTGACCGGCCTCGCACGCAGCATTAACTCGAGGGCCTTGTTATTATTAATTATTATTTCCCTGGAACCACGTGGGTGCCCTCCCCACCTGGGTTGGAGGGAGCCGGTGTGGAGGCGAGGCGCCTCCCCTTCTCAGCTGGAGACGAGGCCGCAGACCCCTCCCCATGTCTTGGGGGCGGGGGCGCACCCCCCACCCCCCCGGTGCTCCCTCTGGATCTCCCTGGTTGTTGCAGCACCTTAACTGTATGTGGGGCCAGGACCTGAATTTACCTCCTACCTCTTCATGTTTACATATACCTAGTATCTTTGCACAAACCAGGGGTTGGGGGAGGGTCTCTGGCTTTATTTTTCTGCTGTGCAGAATCCTATTTTATATTTTTTACAGCCAGTTTAGGTAATAAACTTTATTATGAAAGTTTTTTTTTTTTAAAGAAAAAAGGTTTCTAGAGCGTGTGCTTTGCTCCCAGGATTTCCCCGGGGTTCTGAACGGGTCCACGGCAGAGCGGTCCTAAGACTGATGGGTTTGGCTGGAGGTGGAGTGTGACCTGTGCTCTGTGGCCGGGGGACCTGCATGGTTCCAGCCCTCAGGGGGAGAGGCGTAGCCGGTCCAGCGTTGGTGTTTCGTGTGGGGTAAAATGGCAGCTCCGTGTTTGAGCCCTTAACGTGTGCCTTGCCCTGTTCTGGGTTTTCCATGCCTCAATCAGACGAGCCTATGAAGCAAGACGCTTCTCATTTTTCCAGAGGAGAAAAGCAAGGCAGGGGGTGAATGTGCCTGTGGCCATTCCCGTGTCAGAGAAGACACCTGGGCGTCTTGTGGCTGTCCACCCAGAATCTGTCTGAAATGGATGACAGAGAGGAAACTTCTTTCATTCTGTGACCACAAAGACTTCCA
>NW_024412453.1:10517361-10551801 GCF_014898765.1 Herpailurus yagouaroundi
GACTGGGCCTGACTTCCTTCTTCCCATCCCGTTCTGTGTCGTGTACTTTTTCGGTGAACACCCAACCTGGAGCCAGAAAACTGCTTTGTGGTCTGTGGTGGCAGGAGGGCCCTGCTCGCGGCTTTGGGCAATTCCCTTGGCCTCTCAGGGCCTCAGTGTCTTACCTCTAAAATGGGTTTGCTGGAGGAGGTAGCCCTGAGCAGCAGGTGCCTAGGTGCATCGCGGACACGGGTGAGGCGTTCAGGAGCTGGGGGAGGGAATGGGCGCTCCAGGACGCTGCGGGGCTGGCCCACCCGGCCAGGAAGTGCCCGGGACACGGGCTTTCCGGCTACTCCTGTGTTGGTGGGTTGGTGGGTGGCCTGACGGATAAGCCATGCTGGCAACTGGGCGGCCCCACCTGGTGAACCGAGTCACTTTTGCGTTTAGGGTTCAGCAACCTCACGGACGCGTCGCGCTTCAGTTTTAGAAGTCAGACCGGCCCTCTGCAGCTTAGGATGGAGTGTCCTAATATTTAACAACACCTTTCAGACTTGAAAGTGCAACATGAAACTAAGTTGCTGGAGAACCGAACAGCCCGGGCCTGTCTTGGGGATGAAACAGGTTCCAGCCCTCAAGGTTAAGGACGGCCTGGAGAGATTTAGGATCTGAGAGAGCCCCGGCAGTTGCCTCCTTACACGAGGTGGGGCGGGAGGGAGGGGTCTCGGCTCTGTGCCTCCGAGGAGGGACTGGCTTTTCTCTTCACCACCTCCCTGCCCTTCCTTCACGGCTGCGCGGATCCCCTTCTGACTTTCCCGGCCGCCCGCCCAGCTCAGGCAGTTCCTGGAGAAATCCAAGAAGGCGATGCTGGGGTATACCACAGACGCTCAGGGAGCACCTGCTGTAGGCAGGGTCCTGTGCTACCTTGTTGAATCCTCACCGCTGGTCTGTGAGTTAGACACCTCTCTCCCGTTTTACAGAGAGGAAAGCTGAGGCTCAAGAGAGGCAAAGCAGGGCACACGATTGGGGGCGAGGCCGGCGCTTCAGGCTGGGTACCGGCCGGGAGGCTGGATATCAGCGGGCAACACAGCCTGCCCGCGAGGGCCTAGTAGTTATCTATGGCGGTAAGCGTGCAGGTGCCATTCGAGGCTCCTCGCGTCTACGCGCAAACACGACCCCCAGCCTTGTGATTTGGCCTTGTGACTTAGGTCCTGTTAACATCCCCATGTGACAGACGGGGAAACAGGTCCTCATCTAAAGGGAAACGAGTTCACAATAGTTTCAGGGCTTTTTCAGCTTCCTAGAAAAAAAAAATTTTTTTTTTTTTTTTTAAATTGCATCCTCCCAACACAAACCCATTCCCCTTATAAAACCTGGAACAGAACGGCTAAGAATAAAGGCCCCTCTGATCACATTCCCCAGAGGGGGCCCCTTATCTTTGTGAGTCATTTTTTTTTGTTTTGTTTTGTTTTGTTTTTTTTCTTTCAACGTTTATTTATTTTTGGGACAGAGCGAGACAGAGCATGAACGGGGGAGGGGCAGAGAGAGAGGGAGACGCAGAATCGGAAACAGGCTCCAGGCTCTGAGCCATCAGCCCAGAGCCCGACGCGGGGCTGGAACTCACGGACCGCGAGATCGTGACCTGGCTGAAGTCGGACGCTTAACCGACTACGCCACCCAGGCGCCCCTGTGAGTCATTTTTTAAAGAAGCTACGCTAACATATGTACAGTGACCTGAAGTGACCCCAAAGCCCCCGGGAGCCGCACTCCGCCCCTTGTGGCTTCGATCTTGTGCACACAGCACGGCTGCAGAGGAAAAGGGCTGGGGGTGGGGGTGGGGTGGGGGAGGTGGCAATAGGGAAGCAATGTGTGTGCCATGTGGCTTCCCTGGCGGTGCAGATTCTGTGTCTCTCTCAAACCTCAGCTTCATGATTCAGCAGCACTGACGTCAATTTACAAGAATGAAAAGTGATAGGAGGGACTGTGTGGGGCGGGGGCCGGGTGGGGGGGCCCAGGTGCGGCCGGGAGGGGGTGAGCTGGGCACCATGGCGCACACGGAACACAGGCAAGCATCAGCTCCGGAGAGTGGCAGGGCACGGGCCTTGGACCTGCGGCAAAGCCACCCCTGGGCCGGGGACTCTGGTCCCCGTTTTCGAGATGAGGAAATGGAGGCTCAGAGAAGTACAGTCACTTACTCAGGGTCACACAGCTCGAAAGTGATAGCCAAGACTGGCACCAGGTCCGTCCCACTCTAAAGGCAGTCGGGTTCTTACAGAGGGGAGGAGGGAATATTCATGGGCCTCATCGCCACCTGCGTGGTCCTCCCACCCTCATGAGCAGACAGGTTACTGCCCCACAGACAGGAGGGCTGAGCCTCTCGCTGGGGTCAAGACTGCGCAGAAGCTGGCAATGTCTCCGAATGACGCAGTGCTCACTACGTGATCGCTGAGCTCCGCACATCGCACGTTCCCAAAGCCCCTACTATGTTCCAGGCGTTACTGTGAGCCCGAAGGATACAGGAATGAACGGTTCCTGCTCCCCTAGCGTTCACGTCCAGGCGTCCAGAGCCTCAGGTGGTAAATAGCAACACAAGAAACGAAAGGAACAAGAACATTCCAAGCAGTGACAGTACTCAGATTAGAGGTCAACAAGGTGGTTGGCCAATGAGTGGGACTATGCTAGAAAGAGAGCTCAGGAAGGCTCCTATGAGGGGACACTGAAATCCTGCCTGGAATGACAGGAGGAGGTAGCCCAGAGGCCACAGTGCAGGCAGAGGGAACCGCGGGGCCATCTCAGGAAACCAGTTCAGCCCGTCAGAGAGCAAGGGCTGGCCAAGCTGGAGGGGACGGGATGGGGTCACGTGCAGGAGATGAGATGGAACAGGTGGGCAGGGGCCCTACAGGCCATGGTGAGGACGGGGGGAGCCCGGGTGACCTGATGGAGTCTGTGTTGTGACCAGACTCTGACTGCCAGGTAGCGACAGACTAAGGCAGGGAGGGAGGCCTGGGGAGATCACTTCAGGCTTCTTGCCTTATGATGTGTGTACTCAGGAGGGGGTGGGATGGGGGAGCAGCTTATTCTTTTTTTCCTTGTTAATGTTTTATTTATTTTTGAGAGCGAGAGAGACAGAGCATGAGCGGGGGAGGGGCAGAGAGAGAGGGAGACACAGAATCCCAAGCAGGCTCCAGGCTCCGAGCTGTCGGCACAGAGCCCGATACGGGCTCGAACCCACGAACCTTGAGGTCATGACCTGAGCCGAAGTGGGACACTTAACCGACTGAGCCACCCAGGCGCCCCAGGAGTGGCTTGTTTTTTAACCAGAGCCCTCAGCTCTGGGCAGCCAGGCAAGGCAGGGACAGCCGCAGGACGGGCCTGGCTGAATGCTGAGGGTGGCCCAGGCCTGGAGTGACAAGCCCCAGACAGGCCTCAGTCGGAAACCCCAAGCCTGGGTCTGGCCCCCCAGGCTCCAGTGAGGGGCTTCCCGGAGCACGACCGGTACAGGGCAGGGGCAGAGCCGGCCTCAACGCTGGGGAAGGGGTGCAGAGCACCCAGAGGAGGTGGTGAGGCGCCTGACGCGGCCGACGTGGCCCGTGTTCCCTGCAGGCAGGCTTTGGAGCCCCGTCACCTGGGCAGCCCTCACCTGGCCTCCGCCACCATCATCCAGAGACTCCCCGGGGCTCAACATGGACTTGGCCCGATTCTGGGCGGAGGGGGCGGGGCTCAAGGTCCCGCAGAGAGTGCAGTTTTCAACCAAGCAAATTCACACAGGGGCAGCGGTGGCCGAGGCGGGCGCTCAAACCGCCCCTCCCAACCGTGGTCTTGGCCCTGAGACCCGGCTGGCAGACGACCTCATGGGCAATTCGGATTCCGGCTCTCCCCTGAGCGTTCCCCACAGTACCAACTACCCCCCCACCCACCCCCGGCACGCACACTCACAGGCCCCGTGTGGGGTCGCCCCGCCAAGCCGCTGTCCTCCCATACTCCCGCTGTGCTCAGGAGGACGCCCCCTGCCCACAAGGACGCCCCCTGCCCACAAGGCCTCGCGAGGCCTGCAGGTGGCCCACGTGCCTGGCCGCCGCACTCACCGCTCCCTTCTGCCCCCGGGGACTTCACACACGCCGGGCCGCGCTCCTGGGACGTCGTGGGTGGTTTGCCGGCCTGGGCACCGTCTCCCGCGCCCGAGAACCCCGAGGGGCTCCCGCGCTCCCGAGCAGCCACGAGCAGCCACGTGCTGCGCGCCCGTGACGTCACCGCTCCGCGTCACCGTCACCTGCAGGCAATGGACGGGGCCGGCAGGCCGGGCTCTGTGGGCGGTGCTCTTCGCCTCCGCTTGGTCCTAACGCCGCCAGGTGCGGGCTGCGGGCGGGCCGTCTTGGGGCTCCCAGGGCTGTGACAGTACCCCTGAGGCCCGCAAGGTCTGGTTATGCCAGATCCAGGCCTTAAAAGGCGGTTCTCGCCACCTACTCCAGTCCTGGGGGACCAAGAAGCACTTGCACCCGATCCCGGCCCACACCGACCCTTGCCTGCCCCAGCTCGCCCGGCCCTTACCTTCCTCGCTTGGAAACGACGGCTAGCTGTACCCGCCCTGTAGGTGAAGTTAAATAAAGGGGTGCCTATAAAGCGCTTCACACGTGATAGTATCCAGTAATGGGGGCTGGCCCTCTCCGCTTCTCGATTCTTGAATTTCTATTGTTTCGAAATATGGCCATTTCCTAAGCACCTCATGGGTGTTAACACTTCACCGAGGCTGCAAGGCAAGTCTGGAGCGGGTCCCAGAAGGGTGAGGGAATTGCCCCCATTCCTGCAGGCAGGTAGAAATGGCTAAGGCGCTCTGACTGCAGGAACTTGACGCCCAAGCCCATGATCTTACCCACTGCGATGCTCAACCGCTCCTATGTTATGCTTCGTCTCTGACACTGAGGACCACCCTGGAGGACGTTCAGCGCCACAGGAGCGGCCAGGGCTCGGAGCATCTCACTGGCCTGCCCGTTCCCCACAGCACAGGCCGGGAAGTCAAGAGAGGCGGTGGGTTGGTAACAGGTGCACGACTGCATGAGAGTTTGGTCAGGAGAACAGCCAGGGCCCCTTGATCAGAAGGGACCCTGGTCAGTGGCTCTGGGGGCAGCCCCTGGCAGGTGGGGGATTGGGATGCCTGATGAGGACGGGTAAGGTTAGGGACGCTGTGAGCCACATCTCTGCTGGATCCTGTGCAAGAGCAGGGCTGGGAGGGAGACATTCAGGGCTGGCCCCGCCTGGGGGCCTGCGGGGGCCTGTGTGGTGAGACATGTATTTCCTACCACACCTGGGTGCATCCGGGAAAGGCAGCCAGAGAGGTATGATGAGGCAGAGGAGGGCACAAGGCCTGTGTCAGCCAGCCTGGGAGGGCCCCTCCCCACCGATGTTTTTCTCTGGGAGGCAGCTTGGAGGAGCAGAGAGAGCCGGACCCCGGGACCTGGGTTCGAGTCCTGACCCTGTGGACGGTGTGACTGGGGTGGCTTCATCCACAAAATGAAAATTAGACCCACTCTGTCCTGCTTCACGGGGCCTGGAGGATCCAGGATATAATATAAGCAGAAACAAAATGGATCACCATCCAAATACAGGAATCGCAAGAGTAACTGTTACTTTGCATCACACACACTTCCCAGGTCTGTGGAATCGGCATGGCCGTTACAGCAGGCAGACCTGGGTTTTTTTTTCTCAGCTTGCCCTTTATTAACATCAGCGGCTCCCTGCTCACCACCATCAAATGCTCCCTGGACGCTGGGCATCGTTCTGCATAATTCCTACACAGTATCTCGTCTAATCCTTACAAGAACCCTATGAAACAGGTGTCATTATTATCACCCTCATTTTGCAGATGAGGAAACTGAGGCACAGAGAGGTTACATATAGTGCCCAGGGTCCCACAGCAGGCAGGTAGTGGAGCCCAGGGGATTGTCACCTGGGAAATTCTGATTTTCCAGCCATTTCCCCATTTGAAGCTCCAGGCCGAGGTGGTTGAGCCGTCAGACACTGCAGCTCCCCTTTTATGATTTTTGCCAAGTCTCTCCGGGTTCCGGCTGTTCTGTTATTCAGTTATTATTTTCTTCAAATCAAGTCACTTGGTTTCCTTAAGTAGGCTTTCTTTCCAGGGAAATGTATCACTAACACACACAGAAAGCCACAAAGTGGCAAACTCTAAAAAAATGCACTGGGGGCACCTGGGCGGCTCAGTCGCCCGCGCAGTCGACCTCAGCTCAGGTCATGATCTTACCGTTCCGGTTCCCGAGTTCGAGCCCCGCATCAGACTCTGTGCTGACAGCTCAGAGCCTGGAGCCTGCTTCCGATTCTGTGTCTCCCTCTCTGTCTCTGCCCCTCCCCTGCTCACTCTCTGTCTCTCTCTCTCTCTCTCTCTCAAAAATAAACAAACATTAAAAAAATTTTTAAAAAGAAAATGAAAATAAAAAATTCAGTGACATCCAAACAATGTTTGAACTGTAGCTAGATCTTAGTGTCTTTGCTCTGCTGGGAGAGAAGGTCTGCTCTGTGTTTGCTCAGGAGAGAGGGAGGAAAGGAGAGACAGGGAGAGAGAGAGGGAGGGAAGTGTCCAACGTCAGAGAGAAATATATATATGTGCATCCAAAGCACCAACAGCACCCATCTCAGATCTTCTGACCTTAAGCAGAAAGATCACAAGAGAATGAAAACGGGAAATTGTTGTTGCACGGCAAGGGGAGGGCTCAATGTTTTATAAAAGTGTTCTTGGGTCCTGCCTGAAATCGCCTTCCAGAGATTCTCCGGGACACCTGTCCCACACCAGGGAAACACTGCCCCGTGGGACTGCCAGCTGTGGGGCCTGGGCACGCAGTCCCTTCACGGACTCTGAGCCTCAGTTTCCTCACCCGGGAAACGGGTCAAGTGTCTGGATCTCAAAGGACACAGAGGAGCAAAAGGAACTGATCATATACATACATAATATATGTATATATTTTAAGTTTGTTTATTTAGAGAGAAAGAGGGTGTGCAGGTGAGCAGGAGAAGGGCAGAGAGAGAAGGAGAGAGAGAATCCCAAGCAGGCTCCGCGCTGTCAGCACAGAGCCCAACGTGGGGCTCGATCCCACCAACTGTGAGATCATGACCTGAGCCGAAATCAAGAGTCGGACGCCCAACTGACTGAACGGCCCAGGCACCCCTGAAAGGGAGTGATTATAAACTGTTAAGCGCAGAGCATGAGCTCATTAAGAGGCAGGAGTGGGCAGGGCAGGCTGGGCCCTATGTCCGAGGACACTAAAAGTGAACCCAGCCCAGGCTCCTTAGTGCCATCGGTCTCATCTTTGTCCTCCTTACTAGCTTGGTGACAGGAAGGGCCACAGTTCCTGGAAGGTGAGTCAAAGTGAAACTACCTCCGGTCCAGCCAGGAAGGGCCTGCCAGGCTCCCCCAGCCAGGTGGGCAGGGCTGTGGCGGCAGGGGGCAGAATGCACCCTCAAGCCTTCAAGTGAGCTTCCCCTTTACCGAATTCGAGATGGGGAAACTGAGGACCAGACATGGAGGCCCGAGCCCCCTTTGTAGGCACCAGGGAGGGAATTGGGTGTGATTGCCCATATCGAAGATTTCATCACCTCACACTCCTGGTCCTATACACCCTTAGCTCCCGCTGCAAATGAGTGTTACTATTAGCTCCCCCTTATCTAGCACTTTCTAGGTAGGTACCATTCTATTGTCTCATTTTACAGACAAGGTACCGGGGGCCACTAGACATTAAGTTCCTTGTCTACAATCTCACAGGTATTAAAAGTAGCGAGGGCACCTGGGCGGCTCAGTCAGTTAAGCGTCCGACTTCGGCTCAGGTCACGATCTCACGGTCCGTGGGTTCGAGCCCCGCGTCGGGCTCTGTGCTGACAGCTCAGAGCCTGGGGCCTGCTTCGGATTCTGTGTCTCCCTCTCTCGCTGCCCCTCCCCCGTTCACACTCTGTCCTGTCTCTCTTTCTCTCTCAAAAATAAATAAACATTAAAAAAAAAAAAAAAAGTAGTAGAGGGAGCGTTTGAACCACGTAGAATGAATCCAGAGCACCTCAGTGGCTCCTAACTGCTAGCTACTAAAATATGACCCCTTTCCCAGGGGCTCTGAGGTCCCCTCACCACCTGGCCCCAAGGTACGTTTCTAGTCCCACAACCTTCCCTTCACATTCCCCATCTCAATTTCATCAGCACCACTTTCTCATCATTTCTCAGGCCTTTTGAGCCACCTAGAAAGAAGCCTTTGATGTTTCTCTTGCTTCCTTTTTCATTCGGCAAACTCCTATTCGACCTTCAAAGTCCAGCCCAGTCCTCACTTCCCCCAGCAAGGCCTCCTTGACTCTGCGGAGCCCCCACTGCCTTTGTGAAAGCCCACGTCAGAGCGCCGAGAGCTTTGCTCTGTCTTCTACGCTGCGAGTGTCAGCAAGACAGGGCACTAGTTAGCTGTGTGATACAAGCAAGTTACTTAGCCTCTCTGTGCCTTAGTTTCCCCGTTATTATCATCGCTATCTCTCAGGACTGCGAGGGGAGTAACGCATTAATATCTTAAAGTGCTCAGAAGCACGTCTAGGACAAAGTTCTCTAGCAATGGAATGACGGTCCCATGGTGAGTACATATGCCAGGCTAAACTGGGGAGCAATGGAAAGAGAGAAGGATGTTCCAGGGCGTGCAGGTGTAGGAGGCTATAGGTGCAGGCGTGCCGCCCCGGTGCCCCCCCCCTCCCCCCCTGTATGTCAGGCACAAAACTGGCAAAAATTCTCGTACGTGTTTATTTCAATGTGCATTTGGGAAAAATGTGCCGCATCAAACATGAGATGTTACGGCTATTATCAGCTGAGACAACACTAAAGGAGGTATTTAGATTTTTTAACAGTTGGGGGAGGGGCATTTGGTTAGAAAATGCGGTAAACATTGTCTTAGGTGAATAGTGAGGTTTGAGAAAGGCAGGACGAATACAAGAAAAAACAAAAACGGGAGAGACAGATGGGGAGGGGCCAAAGAGACGGGGGCGGGGCCAGAGCCAGGGGGAAGGGCCAGAGAGGCAGGCGGGAGGGGAGGGGCCAGAGAGGTGGGGGAGGGGCCAGAGACAAGGGGAGGGGCTGGAGAGAGGAGGAAAGGGACCGAGTCCCAGGTAGAGAGAAGGAGCCAGAGACAGACTAGGAGCCACAGCGGGGAGGGGAGAGGACGGAAGGGGAGGGGAGAAGAAAGATGAGAAGGAAAAAAAGGACAGAGAACAGAGGGCCTAAGAATAAAAGAAAGGACCCCTGGATGGATGGAGAGTGAGTGAGTGAAGAAATAAATAATCCAAGGCATGTATAAAATAAGGAGCAAAGGCATGTAGGGGAAACGTTGTTGGCCAAGCAGGGCGGCAGGCCCTTAGCCCTCCAGCCCCTACCCCTGCCCTCACGGCTGCGTGCCTGGGGCCCTGCAGGACCCCTCTGGGCTACAGGCCTGGTCCGTGCCCTGAAGTGGTGACTGTGTCCTTGACCCTCGACCCTGGGAAGCCGAGCCTGCCAAACCCTCCCCTCCCAACCCAGAACATCAGGCACCTTCTGCGCTCCAGCCCCGAAAACTGAAAGCAAAAGCCATCCTGAGCTTTGCCCCAGCCTTCCTGTTCGTCTGCTGGTTTCTTAGAAATCAGCTGCCTGGGCTTCCAGCTGCCGTCTGGACTTCATCCCTCACCGAATGGCCCTCTCGCCCTGGTGGGTGCCACGCTACCTGAGAGACAGGGCCGGAGGCCTGTGCTGGGGCAGGGGGACCCCAGGAGGCATGGGGGTCATGCCTCCACCCCACGGACGTTTATTCATGCTTCTTAAGCGCTAAGCTTCATAAACTCTGGGCGGTGCAAAGTTGGGAGGACTTAAGGAGGATTGCTGGGTCTCCGGATCCAGGCCCCGACAGGAAGGTGGCTGTGGGGTTTGTGGGAGACACCTAGAGGACAATCACTCACTGGGCCCAGGAATCATGGGGAGGAGGGTGCATCAGATGCAGAATCAGGGAAGGCTCCCTGGAGGGGTCGCTGGCACAGTCTTCAAGTGTGAGTGGGACAGGGTTCACCTGGGCAGCCTCCGTGGGAAAGGGCGTCTGAGACAGAGGGAACAGAGTATTCAAAGTGACCTGCGTTGTTCCCCACGATCCTTATGTAACGTCCCCCGAGTAGGCGTGTGGCTCTGTCTTTTGCAGGTGAACAAACTAAGACTGAAGGATGTGTTGTCATCTATCTGCCCGGGACTCGCAGCTAGAGGGCAGGTCCGGAGGCAGCCCATGTGCCCAGCGTCTCCCGAGCGACCCTCAAAGAGTACCCGGATCCTCACCATACCTGTGGCGCCCAGAGCCCTCCCTCTGCCCCAGGCTCCCGGGGCTCCCACACACTTCATTTAAATCCTCGACGCCGCTCTGTGGGAGGGAAACTAAGGCTCACGGAGGTAAAGTGGTCTGCCTAGGTCTGCTCCTGCTGGGGCAGATTTAGGGTTCACACCCCGGTGTGGGGGGCCTCTTCTTATGTGAAGCATCTTACAGAACGCAGACCTGAGCTGACAGTCTCTGTCCCCACATTCTAAGGACATGGAGGGGACAGAGAGTGCAAAGTCTCAGAGGCTGGACAGCAGGGGTCCAAACTGGCCACAGGGGGAGGGACGCCAGACACGGCCCGTCAGAGTTCCCCATGCCTGAATCAGTAGACACAAGACTGAAGCTGGACCGATCAGAGACCCTTCTGGGGCTTTTCTGCTGAAATAAACAGAGCCCCCCCACCTCCGGCCAGCCGTGGTGGCAACAGAAATGAAGAGAAGGAACACAAGACGGACGCTTTATGCTCCATGTGAACCCTGTATCCAGCCGCACCTGAACTCCACCTCTGGTTACACAAACCACAAAGTTTCCTTTCTGGCTTCTCCTTGTTGGAGTTATGTGTCCGTCCCGAGTAGTCAGAGTTTAAAGAGAAGCAAGGGTCAGGGGGCAGGTCTGGCTGGAGGGAAGGGTGAGCCGGTGACATGGGACCAGGAGTCCTGAAGCCTCCCGTCTGGAAGAGCAAAGATGAGTTTTGCCAGGATCTGGGGCCCACAGTGATCCCCACCCTCCCTGGAGTCTGCCCTCGGGGAAAGCTGGAACCCGGACGCTTTCACAGCTCCCGCTTCACGGTGGTTGTTAATAACCGACGTGTTTTTTTGTTTTTTTTTTTTTAACTTTGGAAAAAAAAATTCCACACTGAAAAAAACCCATTTCCTTCCCATTTTTTTAAAACAGACTATTTTTAGAGCAGTTTACATTGAAATTGAGTGGAAAGCAGAGTTTCCATATACCCACCGCCCCCGACACAACAGCCTCCTCTACCAACATCACAAACCAGTCCACATTCTTTCTTAACGTCCACATTCGTTTTTAAAATTAAAAAAAAAATCTACCAATGATGTCAGTATTAAGTACTATATATAAATATATAAATATATATATATGTGTGTGCATATATATATATATATTTCCTGATTTCTACAGATACGTGCATTTTTTTCTCAAAAAAGAAAAAAAAAAAAAGACACCATTCTTGGTGACCCATATTGCAAACCACTTTTTCCACTTAGCGTTTCACGGGCAGCCTTCCAGATCTCTCGGCGACAAGGTAGGGATGATCGTGCCGGTGTGAACAGTGAGGCAGCGCAGAACAGGGAAGGGACCCGGCGTTGACACATTTCATCGGATGTTCTCAAGACTCTGCTGAGGGTCTGTTCCCTTTTCACGGACGGGAAAAGTGCAGTTCAGAGAAAGGAAGTTACTCCAGCGAGGGGTGGGCGCGGGGGTGGGGGAGGGGCCGCTGGTCAGCAGCCCTGGAAACTTTGTCCTGAGAGGTAGGGAGGCTGGTCCTCCTCCAGGAAGCCCTCAGAGCCAACGGCGTCGACCTGCATCAGTCAGATTGCTGCTTCTGGGGACACGCTGCTGCCTGGAACCTTCCAGGAGCCCTCTGGTGCAGCAATGCTTTATGCCTCTGGCTCGTTCACACGCCTGACTGTGCGCTCAGTAGCTGCTGTGTCCCAGGCACCGCTGACGGCTGCACGCACACGGTCTCAGTTAATCCGTCTTACCACCCTAGAGTGGTAGGGCTGTGATCATCCCCGCTTCTCAGATGAGGAAACTGAGGCCCAGAAAAGTGACATGACTTGCCCGGGGTCACACGGCTAATATGTGGCAAAACCACAACGAGACGCCAGTGAGTTTTGAATCCAGACGGAAGCCTCAGCGTCCAGGGTGGGTCTCTGACTTTGTGAGTTGTTAACTACACACACACACACACACACGCGCGCGTGCGCGCATGCCAACCGGCTGACTGGTCTTGAGTGGTGCCCCACAGAGCTCCAGCCTCCGCTGTGTCCGGCCTTCCGCCTTCCTGGACGGCTTCCAAAGACGGTCGACGGCCTGCCTCTTGCCAAGACGGTGCGCCCATTCGCTGGGCGAGAGTCGGAATCCCAAACAAGTCCTGGATTGAGACGGGCAGGTGCGGAGGTGAAATCGAAGACGCTCGTGGGCAGTCCCGCGTGGCGGTAAAAGGAATCAATTGCCCCCCGGACAGGGTGACTTCCAGCCTCAGCGCTGGAGTTGAGGCCAAGCTCGGGATGACCCATGAGCTCAGTCCAGTGTGACAGCAGCTGCCGTGGGCATGAATGGTTTGTCCTCCCGTCATCCCTGCCCGGGGCATGTGCTCGGGAATCGCAGGCGACACTGAGTGTGGGTGGCAATGAAGAAGGTTGACACTCGTCCTGGGCACGCGCCTCACGCTCAGGAAATGCAAGTCGCTGCGGGCTGGAAAGGGGAGAACGAACCCAAGCCCTGGCGTTGGCATGCGTGTGCCACGATCGTCACTGGTGACATACGATCAGCTAGGAGATATAAAGTTGGTACCGTGATATACTCTAAGGGCTGGTCTCTATCTTTCTTTTCTGTTTTAGAGACAGAGAGAGAAGGCGCACGAGCAGGGGAGAGGGGCAGAGGGAGAGGGAGAGAGAATCTTCAGCAGGCGACTTGGTGTCAGCACAGACCCCCGCCCGGGGGGACTCGATGCCACCATCCTGGGATGTTGACGTGAGCCGAAATCAAGAGTCAGGGGCTCAACCCACTGAGCCACCCGGACACCCAGGTGCCCTTCTTTTAATTCTTGAAACAAACTTCCAGGCTAATCCTGTTTCGGGCTGAATCACACGAACCTGCCGCTTTTGTTAAGTCAAGAGACAGAAGTACCGGCAACTTCTACAGTTCGACCCCCCGGCACCTTCGCTGTGCCATTAAACCGCCGCTGGCAGGGCCTGGAGGTTTCTGCCCGCTCAGGGGACTCAGCTTGCGTCCCTGGCTCCTCCTCTTCACTCATCCTCTCCTTCTGCCCCCCCCCCCCCCCCCCGGCTGCCCCCCCCCCCCCCCACCGGGGCACCCACCACCCCGCCCCACTGCGGCAGGGTCTATCTTGGCTGCAGGGGTTTCTGTGAACTGAGGAAGTGACTTAGCCCAGAGTCATCGTAGCCACGCACAGATAACAGCATCCATGACCTCGCCCCTGCCAAAGCGGAATTTCACCCCCTTGTCCGGATTCCCAAGGCCCAAAGCAGCGAGACAAAAAATCAACGGGGTGCCTGGCTGCCTCGTGGCCCCTGCCCACCAGACAGACGAAATAGGGCAGGACGTTTGTGTCCATTTACTGCCGGTAACACTGAGGCACATGTACGCCCGGCCTGATTGCCGTTTGCCCGTGTCGCAGGGCAGGGAGGAGAGGGGAGGGTTTCTGGACGCCCCGGGGGGTCCCGGCCTTGTCCAGCCCAGCCCAAGCATCACAGAGGCCGTCGGCAGGATGCTCTGGACCCCCTGTGCCCGCTGCTCCTGGGGTGTCGCCGAGCTGCGGGCCGAGCTGCAGGGGCGCAGGCCGGAGCGGGGGGGGGGGCGCGTTTCCAGGTAGTCAGACTGAGATGGGGGGCGGCGGCTGCGGGGACAGCGGAGGAGGAAAGGGACAGCCAGTCCCGGCGCTCACAGCGGCTCTTCGGGGAAGCCGCCCAGTCGGAGTTCCAGGAAACGATAACGCTTGTTGAAACCTCTTTCTTGTGGCCTGGTCGCGTCACATGGCTTGGTGGGGACAAACGTCAGGCGGAGCCACCGCTCTGGGCTGGCTCGCACCCTGCCAGCTGCCGCCACCCTCCACGCTCCCCAGAGGCTAAGGGGGCAGGAGGGGGCCAGGCAGGAAGGCAGGTACCTGCAGGCCCCCCCCAGCGACACACACACCTCCCCAACTCCCCTGTCCGTTCTCCTCCCCCTCTCCCCTCCCCTCCTCCTGTGGCTGGTTCAGCCTCCGACTCCCATCCAGCAAATGGGCTGAAGATCCCTAGGCCAAGGGCTGCCCTGAACGCATACGGCAGGTGCCGAGGAAGAATTTAGAAATTCTCTGCCACTGGCCCACGAAGGCATTCTCCATCCCAGCACTGTTGCCTTTCGGGGCTGGGTCAGGCTTGGCGGTGGGGGCTGTCCTGTGTATTGTAGCATCCCTGGGATCCACCCACTAGACACCAGTAATATCCATAGCCGCCACCACCCCCCCCCCCCCGCCGCGCCCCTCCAGTTGCGACACCAGAAAAAAATCTCCAGGCACAGCCAAATGTTCCGTGAGGGACAAAGCCCTGAACTAGATTCACTACTCAGCACATAGGAGGTCCTGAGAAATTAGCAGGTCTTCAACCTTGGCAGAGAGCATGTCTGGTTAATTATACCCCACCACCTGGCATCGGCGGGGGGGGGGGGGTCAGGGGATAATCTGGGAAGCCCTCAGCCCTCCAATCTTCAGCAACCTCTCACCACACACCCTTGATAAACATACCATCTAAATAAAAGCTGTTCAGGAGGACTTCGACTTGAGGGTGACAGGCTGAATTGGGGGGGGGGGCAGGCCTGACACAGGGGTGAAGGAAAAGGCCACATGCCTGCCAGCAAGGCACCCCCTCCCCCATCCCCCTGCTTGGTGCCTGCAGGCCAGCAGACCTGCTCCCCACCCCACCCCACCCCACCCCACAGGGGGCTGGGGATTGTCTTCAGAGAAACCAGCCTGCCCGGGAGAAGACACTTCCCCTGCTGACTCTGGGATCCCACAACGACAGCCAGCCCCTGCCCAGTCTCCTGGGTGAGACTCATCTGTCCACGCGTCCTGCCCCCCAGTGTGGCACTTCAATACCCTGTTCTCAGCTCCCTGTGCCTTCATACGAACTCACGGCCAAGGACCCCTGGACACTCGAGCCGGCGTGTCAAATGAGCAGGGGCGCCTGGGTGGCTCAGTCAGTGAGAAGCTGGGAAAATCAAGATGACAAGAAACCCCCAGAGAAATAACCCATGTTGCCTCTCTAAGACAAGAACACGAGGCTTTGCAAAGGAACATTCAGATATTAGCGCCGGAGCAGAAGGTTCCGGAAATATCCGGAAAAGCAAAGAGATCGAAAATATGAGACACTGGATGAGAAAACAAGAGCATTATTCCACAAGCCGTCGCAGCAGACTCGTCGGAGTTAAAGAGGGAACAGAGAAGACGGAGGGAAGAAAGGTCCTAAAACTGAAAGACGGGAACTTCCGTGTTGGAATAACTCATCAACTACTGCGTTCGTATTTTATTTCTGCGGAACAAATTACCCCAACTTTTAGCGGTTACGGCAGCCAGAATCCTAAGACAGCCCTGTCATTTCCCGCCACCCTGCCGGATCCCCAGGACGCGCGCGGACTGGATTCTGCCCGTGGGATTGTGTTATGGGGCGAGGCTGGCTCTACAGAAGGGGCATGACCCAGCAGCACTGACTGAATGACACGAAGCCTTTCTCCTGGCTGGTGCCGGAGGGGAGGCGGTCAGAGGTTTGAAGCACAAGACGTTCCCCAGTCACTGTCGCCGGAATGGAGCGGAGCAGAGGTCACCTTGAGAAGCGAAGCAGCCCTCGGCTGATAGTCGGCAAGGAAATGGGGACCCCAGTCCGACAACCACAGGGACTGACTTTTGCCAAAGTCAAGAATGAGCTCGGAAGCAGAGATGGGGAGTCACCTTCCACGAGAAAGATCAGAATAGGACCAAGAGGGATCAAAACAGCAGCCTCAAAGGACCCAGCACTCCTCTCCCAGGTCTGAGGAATGTTCTTTTGTCCCCAGCTCCCACCCTAATAATAATAGTCGTGCCCAAATCGCCCCTGGGATCTTAGGCTCGAGCACCAGGGGCCCAAGGCGGGGAGCTCACAGAGGGTCTGGGGTCTGAATCGAATGTAAAAGAGAGTCTGACCCCTGGACGGTGAGGGACGCTGTCCTCTCTGGGCTGGTCCAGTCCCTGGGGTTCCCTGCTGTCATCTGCCGGCTGCTCAGAAGGCCTTTGTCCACTTGGGTGACCCTTGGTGACCCATGGCTCTGCTCCAAGTCTCTGTGGCTCTGCCTGTCACGTGCCACCAGCAGAGGACACACGAGACTTCGCAGAGGTAGCAGGAGGGAATGCGCTCTGAATCTGGCCCTGTGTCAGGCCCTGTCTGGCGGCTTCCGGAGCAGGGACGTGATGGAGGATGGGGCAATCCGAGGCCGGGGCTGGGATGTGAGTCCTGGTCCCGAAGTTCAAGGCCTGGAATCTGCCAGCTTCGAGTCCCATCATGGCTGCTGGCCAAGAGCCAGCTGGGAAACTTGCTGGGAGCCAGTTTCCTTCCCTGAGCTGGAAAACAGGGGTCACACTGGCATTCCCTGCACAGGGTCACGTATGTGCTCGTTCTCTCAGCCAACATTTATTGAGCACCTACTATGTGCCAGGCATCCTTCCTGGCTCTGAGTTCTTAGCAGTGACAAAAACAGACCAAGTCTCCTACTCTCGAGGATCTTATAGTCTAGCAGGGAGAGACACAGACCCTAACTATTAACCATACAAAGAAAGGTTCCAGATGCAGCTAGGTGCTGGCGGGAGGGCCAGCAGGTGCCAGGTGCGGGTTGCCGTATATTTGGAAGGCCGGGGGAGCCTTTAAGAGAAGCAGGTAGCTAAAAGAGGTGAGTGAGCTACCTATTTGCATATGGTAAGAACATTCCAGGCAGAAACAAGAGCAGGTGCAAAGGTCCTGAGGCAGCATGTTCAAAGAAAGAGGCAAGCGTGGCCGGTGTGGTGTGAGTAAGGAGGTGAACAGTAGATGAGGCCGGAGAGGTGGGGGCGGTATTATGAAGGACTCGTGGATCCTTCAAAGGGGTTTGGTCTTTACTCAGGGTGGGATGGAAGCATGGGGGTGCTCTGAGCAGAGGAGCTTGTTGGGAGTGTTAAATGAGGTACATCTAGAGTTTTCAACTTGCTATTATTAAGCACTGACCATGCAAAAGGTAGGTTTTGTTTCTCCATCTCGTGCAGAGCCACGTAAGGCTCAGAGAGGTTAGGAGACTTGCCTGGGGCAGCACAGTAACTTCTGAACCCAGACTGACGGCCGCTGGTTCAACCACCGGGGCCGAGTGTTTGGTACAGTGGGCAGGTGGTGATCTCAGGGACAAACGGAAAGGCAGAAGCTGGGGTTCCGCCCTGGGGACCCTCGAGCATCGCCAAAGAGAAAAGCCTGGGGCCCCTGAGCTCTGAGCTGGCCCGTTCTAGCAGAGAAGGTTTACAGAATCCAAAAGAGGTCCCAGGGCATCAGGGAGGATGCCTCTGGTCCAAGCAACAGGAAGCTTGGTGTGGAGTGAGTGCCTGGGTGGGCTGGTTCCGCAGCGCCGCGTGGCCACCCTGGACGCAGCCCCCTTCCACGTCTCTGCTCCAACATCTCGGCACTGGTTTCACCTGAGGAAGGTCCTAGGATGGCTGATGCGGGTCCAGATACCACATCTGGAAGAAAAACAAAAGCCTTCTTTCCCTGGGACTCCCTCTTAGGGGCAAAGAAACCCCCAGCAGGCTTTCTTCGTGTCTCATTGGCTAGAATTGGGCCATCTGCCCATTGCGGAAGCCATCTCGGACGTGGGGCTTGAACTTCCTTAGTTGACACGAAATAAGCATGGGATTGGACAAAATCCATCAGAGCGAACAAAATCCCCTCCGTTCCTCCCTGGATCCATGCCTTTGATGATATGACCTAGCTGTTCTTCCCATGAAGAAGTCAGTATCCCCATCCTCCGAACCTGGGCTGCTTTAGCCAACAGGAAGCAACAAAGGTGACAAACTGCCACTGTGCCACTCCCTTGCCTAGGCCGCCTTCTGGCTTCCACCCACAGGGAGAAGAAGCCTGAGCCAGCCTGCTGGATGATGACAGGTCACACGGAGCAGAGAGGGGCCCGTCCTAGCAGAGGCTCTCCCCGAGATCAGCCCCCGCTGGGTGCGCCAGCCAAGATCAGCCTAGCCCCGCCCGGACCAGAAGAACCACTCAGCTGAGCCACAGACTCATAAGCGATACATAGTAAATGCTTCTTGTTTGAGGCCACTCATTCTGGAACGTTGGTTACGCAGCAATAGCTAACTGATACAGGGGACTGAAGCCTCAGCTGTTGCCTACTCGCTGGAGGCGAGGCCTTTTAGCGGACCAGGAAATGTCACTTATTCATTGACATTCCTCCCGCTCCATGTAGGCTCTGTGCCGGATGCAAGAAACTCACGGACGGACAAGTTCTGGTTTCTGCCTCAGAGAGCCGGACTTGTCAGCTGGAGCTTAGAGCCTTCCAGTGGCTTCCGCCTGCTTGGGGAGCGGGGCCTGACCGAGGTTTAGCAGGCTGTATGATCTGCTCCTGAAGACCAGCCTCATTCTCTCCCCCTCCTCCCAACCCCCTGCCCCTGGGCCTTTGCACCTGCCAGCTTCTCCCTCTGGACCGCCTGGGCCCACCTTCCGTGACTTATGTACACCCTGGAAACTCAGCTCAGGTTGCCCCCTCCCCCAGGAGCCTTCCCGGAACCACTTCCCACCCGAGTCAAGGGCCCCTCGAGGCTCCCACAGCCCCCTGGGTTTCTTTTAGCTCTGCTTTCATCATCGTGCGTCGTGGCTGTCGATCCTCAGTCCAGATGCCTCACTTCACAGATGTGAAAACTGAGGCCCGCAGAAAGGGGAAGTGACTTGCCCACGGCGGAGCAGAGCTGGGGCCCAGCCCGGGGCTGTCTCGGCTGCCCCCACCCCTGCAGTTTTTGCTCTTTTGCTTTCTCAGCAGCCCGAGCCTCGGCGGCGGGGGGGGGGGGGGGGGGGGGGGGGGGCGCAGTCCAGTCCGGGGCGGGGCAGGGCAGAAGGCTAGCTGTGCTCCCCCACCCCCCCCCGTGGTCCCCCCCTCAGGGGACACTCTCCCAGGAGCCTCCACCCTCCAACAGCCCCGCAGGGTGGACACATCAGCACCCGCTTTCCGGACGGGGACATGAGGCTCAGAGGGAAGAGGCTTGCCAAGGTCACCGAGCCAGGGACGGACGGACGGATGACTGAGACCTGGACCTGCCTGTGCCTTGCCTCTGGCCTCCGTGGCTTGGGGGCTAAGGCGCGGGGAGAGAGGGGCATGGAGGGGGGGGAGCGCGGGATGTCGGGGAACCACCGAGGCAGGAAGAGGCAGAGCAGAAAGTGAAAGGGGCCGGAGGCCGAGAATAGCTGTGGGTGACAACCATGGGGACTACAGTGCCGCCAGAAAGAGAAACCAGGCTGAGTTCCAGGGAGGGAGTGGATGCCACTCCCTGCCTGGGGAGGTGACTCCGGGCCTGGGGAGCCGTGCGGGGGGGGGGGGGGGTGCGGTGAAGTGGAGGGAGGCAGGGGGCAGGAGGGAGGGGGGGCGGGGAGCCTCAGGGGGTGTAGGTGGGGGAAGGGGGTGTCTACCTGGCCGGGGACTTGGTGGACATCCCAAGCTGTGGGAATGGAGTCGGAGGTGACGGGGCTGTCTGGGGGAGGGGAGGTGGCTGCGGACTCCTGCGCCCCCTGTATCTGCCACCGTGAGCTTGGAGGGCCCGCTGGGTGACAAAGCGGCCTGTGAAGCCAGAGCCCGGGGCCGCAGAGAGAACCCTATGTACTCCGGGGCCCCGTCTCCGGATGGCGCCGTCCCCCGGTTAGGCAGCCCGGGCTCCCTCCGAACGCTGCGGCTGGCTGCTGCGCGACCTCGGGCAGGTCACTTGGCCCCTCTGGGCCCCTGTGTGCCAGGGCCCTCCTCCAGGGGGCTGTCCTGAGGGTTAGCTGAGCGAGTACCTCTAAAGCACATGGAGCGGCTCAGAGAGAGTGCTCCACAAACAGCTTCGCTTGCACTCTGTCGCCTCCACCGACAGGCTGTCACACACCCGCGGAAAGTCCCTCCGCGGTGGGACCGGTACGAGAGCAGAGGCTTGGTTTTGGTCACGGCTGTGTCTCCAGTGCCCGGCATACAGCAGGTGCCCGAGAAAAGCTTGTGGCAAGAAGGGAGGGAGGAAGGAGAGAGGCAGGGAGAGGCAGTGTCCCCCACTGCCTTCGGGTACGGGACGTCCATTCTGTTGCTCTGTATCTTATGCTTTTGCACATTGCCTCGCACCCCTGGGATTCTTTGGGGGAAAAAAAGAAACCGTTTTCATGGAGAGCCGGGAGAGGAGGTGTCTTGGAATCTATGAGGGTCTTTCAGCTCGGGAGGCCCCAAGGACCACCCCCTCTGCGCCCCCCGCCCCGCCCTCGCTGGGGCCACCAGGCGGCGGGGAGGGTGGGGGAGGTGACAGGAAGCTTGTCAGGACAGGCTGTCCCCAATGTACTGAGAACCTCGGAGCAAGACGACCCGCTGTTCAGGGCTCAGATCTTCGTGTCCCGGCCCTACCCTCCCGGGGAGGGGGTGGGGGAGTGTCACCAGCGTCCAGGGTGGGGACCTCTGCCCCGGCCTGAGGATCTTGTGGCTCTTCTGATCTCTACAAGGAACCCGGGGCCAGCTTGCTTTCCAGGAACGCTTCCTGCAACGGCGGGTGATGGCTCATGGCCAAGGTCGAGGAGGGCTGTGTGACCTCGGACAGATGGCTCCCCTCTCGGGGCCTTGGCATCCTCACCTGCAAGAAGAAAAGAGGGCCACACGCAGGATCGCCTCACCATCAACTATCTTTTAAAATTCTGCAGCAAATGCACGACATATAAGTCCCCATGTTGAAGTGGGCATTTGCAGAGTGGTAGAATCATCACCCGTGCCTGGTTCCAGAACATTTTCGTCACCCCCAAGTAAAATCCCGTCTGACTTCTTTCGCTCACCACGATGCCTGTGAGCTTTAGCCTTGCCCTCGCCCAGAGCGGGAACCTGTCCTTTTTCACCGCTGGGTAATATTCCGCCGCAGGGCTGCGCCCACGGTGTGTCCATTCTCCCACTGGTGGCCACGAGGGCTGTGTCCAGTCGGGGAGGCTACTCTGGCCATGCTGCTCCGAGCCATGCTGCTTAGAACATCCCTGCACCTGCCCGTGGGGGACGGGAGCGCTCGGGTCCGGGGGTTAACCCGCAGGGGTGGGATCGCTGGGGCCCGAGGGCCGTGCACGGTCAGCCACGGTGGCTCCTGCCAGTTTTCCAGAGGGACGGAATGGCCTCTGTCCTCCCCAGCGGTGCTCAGCGGGGCTCTGCACCCCAGACTACACTCGGCGGGGTCAGCCTCGCTGATTTTAGTCCTCCCATTCTGAGTTACCACTCCTTTATTTATTTACTTAGTTGTTTGCTTGTTTATGTATTTACTTATTTAGAGAGAGAGTACATTTATTTAGAGGCAGACGACACACAAGCAGGGGAGGGGCAGAGAGAGAGGGAGGGACAGGGAGAGAATCCCAAGCAGGCTCCACACCGCCAGCGCAGAGCCCGATGCGGGGCTCGAGCGCCAGCCGGGAGATCACGACCTGAGCCGAAACCAAGAGGCAGACGCTTAACCGGCTGAGCCCTCCAGGCGTCCCGTCACCACGTCTCTACACAAAGTAGAGCGGTGAGAGAAGAATGGCAAGACAATTCTTTGCACATCTTCTGAAGCAAACAGAGAGCTATTTCCGAGGTGAGCTTTAACCCTGAGGATAGTAAGAGGTGACACACACCAGTTCCCCCACCCCAGCCCTGGGCCAAGCACCATACAAGCACTAACCCCTGGAATCCACACAAGCGTCCTGAGCTCTGGTTATTATCTCCATCTCACTGATATGGAGACGGAGGCACAGAAGAGGTTACGCGGGTTGCCGAGATCACAGATTCAGCAAGAGGCAGCTTAGTCTCAGGTAAAGGAATCCTCGACCTTGGCCATAGCTTGGCCTCCAAACCCTCTCCCAGCTTGAGTTCATACAATTTTTTTCATGTCTATTTATTTTTGAAAGAGAGAGAGAGAGAGACAGAGCCTGAGCAGGGGGCGGGTAAAGAGGGAATCAGAAGAATCCAAAGCAGGCTCCTGGCTCCAGGCTCTGAGCCATCACTACAGAGCCCGATGCGGGGCTTGAACTCACGAACCGTGAGATCATGACCTGAGCCGAATCAGACGCTCACCGGACTGAGCCACCCAGGCGTCCCTCCTCCAGCTTGATTTCAGAAAGGATGGACCCTGACCCGCAGCCCCACCCACCCCTACCACACGTCATGCACATGCACTCATGCACATGCACAGGCACACTCACACCACACTCTTACGCACGCACACACACACACACACACACAGGCTTTAGACAGCAGAGCCTTGTCTGTGACACGCCTACAAAAGGCAGGTGGCAGTTAAAGGGACATTTTGCCACCATGCCAACCCCTTCATCCCACCCCCACCCATCCTCAAGTCTGAGATGGGTCCAGTGGGAACGATGCCCGGTGGGCAGCCCCTGGCAGGCCGGGCGATTGGCCGCAGGGCTCACTCCCCGGGAAGTCCGTGAGGTGGGATGCCGTCCCTATTTTACGGGGAAGGAAATCAGGGCCCAGAGCAGAAAGCCACTTGGCTTGTTGTCTCCTGCCCGAGGTGGCATTTAGACAGCGGCCGTGCTGGGCACTCGCTTGTGCCATCAGACCCGCCCACACTCACCCCTGTGTGGAGCTGAGCCACGTTGCTCAGGCTGCCTTGGCCACGAGCTGCGATCGGGCCCTGCCATCGGGGAGGGGCGGCAGGAGACTGGAAGATGGCAGGAAGGGAGAAGCAGGGTGTTCCTCTGTCTCTTTCAGGGGGCACCTTTGGCAGCAGCTGGGACTTCTCTGTGGCACCAGTTCCTGTGACAAAGTCCCTTCACACTAGCCCGGGAGGCCCCAGCTCCTGGACTCCCGGGCACTGTCTCTTCCTGTTCCCCTTTGGGAAAAAGGGTGCTCACCTCCGGGGGTCACGTGGCTCACGTTGACCTTTTTCCTTTGTTTGAAATAGCTGCCGTGGTCTCTGTTTTCCTGACCGACACGCTGCAGGGATTTGAACTCGGATCATCGGACCCCCGAGACGGCAGGTGTAACTGTGAGGCAGCGCTGCCCCTGACTCGAGCCACCCGTGGAAGCGTGTCCGCATCCCTGACGATGGCCCTGGTGCGTCGGTCTCTGGTGCGTCGCTGATGTCTAGTAGAGCTGAGCTGCAGTTCCACCCGCTGCCAGCAGGGGGGGGCGTGTCCCACCTGCTTTGACAGAATTATTCTTTTTCTTAAAAAACAATTTTTTTTTAATGTCTTTGAGAGAGAGAGAGAGATAGAGCGTGAGCAGGGGAGGCGCAGAGAGAGAGAGAGACACAGATTCTGAAGCATGCTCCAGGCTCCGAGCTGTCAGCACAGAGCCCAACGCGGGGCTCGAACTCACGGACTGTGAGATCACGCCCTGAGCCGACCATGACATCATGACGTGAGCCGAAGTGGGACGCCCAACCGACTGAGACCCCCAGGCGCCCCCTGGAATTTTTCTGCTTGGAGAACTTTCCTGCTGCTGAAGGAAGGAATACCTTCATCTGTTTGCTAATCAGAGGGGTCACGAAGGTCTGGGAAGAAACTCTGACCAGCCGAGACTCTCAGCGAACAGAGTTCCTGGCAAGGATAGAGAGCCGGCACGTCCCTCTTGGACTAAACTACATCGGCAGAGGGAGGGAACGCACAACTTCCAAGTGGCTCTTGCCAAAGAGAGCTCACAGAGGTCCCAGGCACGGGCCTCTAGACCTGATGCAGCGTGTTCTTTGGATCTAGAAGCTCCGTATGGTTGGAATTCTATAGGGCACGTTTGGGACGGTGTGTTGATTCCCTCCTTCGACGGCCCCGTGCCTCGGGGGTGGGAGGGAGGGGTGTCTGGAGTCAGGAAAACCCAGGTGAGCACCTCAGTTCTTTCGTCACCGGCCGAGAGGTCACTCAGCCTGAGTTTTACTCCTCCAGGTAGACCGGAAATCATTCCGGTACAAAGGCAGTCGCCTCAGCTCCCATGGTAACAGCAAAAGATCCCGAATGACCCAAAGGGGGGACTCAGTAGGGGACTGGATAAATAAACCGGGGTGCACCCACAGGCCACATTGTGCAGTTGAAAAACGTAACACCCCTGGGGCGCCTGGGTGGCTCGCTTGGTTGAGGGTCCAGCACTTGATTCTGGCTTGGGTTACGATCCCGCTGTTTGTGGGATCGAGCCCCGTGTCGGCCTCTAGGCTGACGGTGCAGAGGCTGCTTGGGGTTCTCTCTCTCATCCTCTCTCTCTCCCCACCCCCCACTCGTTCTGTCTCTCTCTCTCTCTCTCTCTCAAAATAAATACAATCCACATTAAAAAAAAATAAAGTAAAACAAAACAGGGGCGCCTGGGTGTCTCTGCCTGTTAGGCGTCCAACTTCAGCTCAGGGCATGATCTCACAGTTCGTGAGTTCGAGCCCCGCGTCGGGCTCTGTGCTGACAGCTCGGAGCCCGGAGCCTGCTTTCGAAATTCTGTGTCTCCCTCTCGCTCGCTGCCCCTCCCCCGCTCGCGCTCTGGGTGTCTCTCTCTCAAAAATGAGTAAACCTTAAAAAAAAAATTAAAACCAGACAAAACATAAAGCCACTCTCTGTGCATCGATGTAGAACTATTCTGGAGACCACTGTTCGGTGGGGAAAAAGAAGGAAAGGTGTAGGACGATATGTGGGGCAGGCCGCCTCCAGGCGACCCACGGTATTTCTTACGCCCTGGGGTTCGGGCCCCCGCCTGGTCCTCTCCCGCCTCGGGTTGGTCCGTGTCGTTAGTTTGTGCCTTCTGAGGCTAGGTCATACAAGGTACTGTGGCTTCTACCTGCCCGCTCTTCGACTCGCTCACTTTTGAGCGAGCCAGCTGCTGCGTCGTGAGGCCACTCAAGCCTCCGTGGCCTCCCGCCAACGGCCACATTCGGGTGCCATCTCGGAAGCGGCTGCCGCAGCCCTCGCGGAGCCTGTGCAAGGTCACGGCCCCGGCCGACATCTTGACTGCAGCCGCCTCGTGCGGGACCCTGAGCCCGAACCGCCCTGCTGGGCTGTTCCCAAGTTGCCGACCCTCGGGAACTGCCAGCTGATGAAGGTTCGTTGGTATTTCAAGCTGCTGCGCGTTGGGGTAACTTGTGACGTGGCAGCAGATACGCGGTGTGTCCGATGCGTAACCGTTCTTGGAGGAAACACGAGAAACTGGCGTCACTGGGCGGCTGAGGCACCGGGGGAGCCCTTTGGCCTCTTTGGCGTTTGAACCATCTTTTTTTTTTTTTTTTTTTTAAATGTTTCTTTCTTTACTTTGAGAAAGCGAGAGCAAGCGGGGGAGGGGCAGAGAGCAAGGGGGAGAGAGATTCCTAAGCAGGTTCCACGCTGTCAGCGCAGAGCCCCACGCGGGGCTCGAACTCGCCGGCCGTGAGATGGTGAGCGGAGCCAAAACCTAGACTCGGACGCGTGACCGACTGAGCCGCCCAGGTGCCCCGGCCCCTGAACTACCACCAACCGAATGTCAGAGAAGTTAAGTAACAATGCAGCCAGCCCTCGGAGCAGCTGCCGGGATTATTCATGCCACAAATATCTCTCCAGCTGCCAGGAGCCTTCCCCCCCCCATCGCCCCACTGCCTCGAGTATGCGTGGCTAAACCTGCAGCAAGCTTTTACGGAGAAGAGGAGAGAGAGGCTGGGGTTGCCACTCACGTAGGGGCCCCACCGCGGACTGGCTGTGTGCCTTCGGGTAGGTCAGTTGACGTCTCTGAGCTTCAGTTCGCTTCTCTGAAAACTGAGGGTCACGGGCACCACTGGAGCCCAACTGCTCAGCCGAGGGCCAGCCAAGGGGGAAACACTGCATACATTTGGCTTGTTATCACCAACGGGATTCAAGGATCCTGCGGCGGAGCCCCCCCCAGCCCCACCCCTGGAGGCGGGTTGCGGCAGGTGACCCTCAGGGGAAGGTAGGAGCTGAGTGGAGGGTTATGGAGGCCAGGGGGGACCCGAGGGAGAGAGAGACCCCACCGCGGGATCACCTGCCCACCGACCCCCCCCCCCCGCCCCATCTGGTTCCCACACGGGATCTGCAGGTGGGACAGCCCATGCCTGCAGGAGCCTGCGCCCCCCATCAGGGCCCGGGGCGGGGGGAGGGGGGTAAGGGCAGAGCTCTGGCTCCAGAAGGAAGGGGTGCAACCTCTCCCTGGCCCCGGGGTGTGCCGCGTGCTGGGCTGTGGCCCCGCCCAAGGCCTCCCCAGCCAGGAGGGGCAGGGCAGGGGCCCACCCAGCACGAGGCATCCCTCGGAAGGGCGGGAGCGTTGAGGGGTCCGTGGAGCCCTGAGCTTGGCCGTCTCCCCCTCCGGTGCCGGGAAGCGTGTGTGGATGACAGGCATCCGAACTCTGCGATGACTCCGCGGGGTGCTGGGGTGGAGGGTGGGGGAGACCGGGGAAATTCCCACATGGGAAATCTGGGCATCGGGCTGCCGGAGCAGAAAGGTGTCAGGAAGCTGGGCCGAGGCTCTGTATCAAAGCGTGACTTCGGTGAATCCTGAGGCACCGCCCCCCCACCCCTCCCCCTCCGGCCGCCCAGTGGGCCTGCCCCCGGGGCGCTGTGGGGGTTTACGGGCTGCCTGGGATCAAAGCAGAGATGGCGGGAGGGGTGGCCCACCCCCTGCCCCGGATGGGGGGAGCGGCTCCCTAGGGTTGCTCTGCTCCTGACTCATGCTTTCTGGGACCAGCCTTGTCCCTGGGGAGGCACTTTCCAGGAACGTCCCCCTCTGGCCCCCTCTGCCCTGTGCAGATTTCCACACCTCGGCCACACCCGGCCCGGGGCCAGCAAAAGGCTGGTCAGCACCCTGCTGGGAGGGGAGCCTCACTGTGACGGGGGTCACCTTTTTTTCCTGGATGGTGAAGCGCCCTGGGCACCATGGACGACGTGCCCCACACACCGCCTTGTGCATAACGACACATGGGGGTCACCCGACCCCGTTCAGTGATCCCAGTCCAGAGCGCCCCATCTTGGGACAGCCTCCGAAGCCGACACCTGGACTCAGCCCCTCCCTTCCTCTCGGCCCCCTGATCCGATCAGCGACTGTCCTCATGCGGATTCCCTCGAAGCAGACCGGAGAGGAAGGTTCTGCGTGTTCCCAGGAAGGAGCCTTAGCAAGGGGACAGACCCCACAGAGGGGCTCGCGCTGCAGCAGGGAGGGGCCCTCTATGGGGGTTCTGATCAGGGCAAGTGAGTTGGAGGGTTTACACCCCACGTCCCCCGTCTCTGGGGGCATGAATCCCCGCCTCTCTGGCTCTCCATGGAGCCAGCAGTGGACGCGGCTGGGACAAAGAGGGACAGGTGCCAGCTGCTGCGGAGACGGGTCCCGGTCCCGGGAGGCGCGGGCGCAGGGCCGGGGAATCCAGGCGGGGCACCCACAGAGCCACCGCAGCTGCCCGGTGCGCTCCCTGTGGCCTCCGATTGTTTCTGGAAGACGTTGGCTTCTCTCCTCCCCCACAGCTGTCCTCGTCTCTCACTGGGATGCCCGGGGGGCCTCCTAACTGGGCCCCCTGCCTCCCTCCGGCCCCCCGAACCACTGTCCACATAGCAGTGGGGACTTTCGGGGTCTCAGAGGCTCCAGGGCTCAACTGCCTCCAGGTTTGGTGGCAGAATGAAGGTGACATGGAAGAATGAAGCGGGGGCGGGGGCTGTACAAGCCCACAGTGCTCCCCAGGGACCCCTTTAGACGGAGGCTGGGGCAGCCACGGGTGGTGGGGGGCATGGGACTCCGCCCAGCCCCGCGGGCCTGGACCCCGGACATGACCGTCAGCAAGGCAGGACAGAGACGGGCACTGTGACGGGGGGGCAGGTTTGAAATGGGGGCAGGGCTGGGCTCACTGGCTCACTGTGGGGAGAGTCGGGGTTGTTGGGGGAGGAGTGGGGACCATCCATCCCAGAAAGCTCCTTACTGTTGCTTCCGGGAGCCCCCGGGCCACTGGGGCAAACAAGCAGGTGGCCCAGCGCCCCAGGGCCCACGGTGGGAGGGGGAGAGGTTCCTCAAGGTAGGAAGGGGTATCAGAGGGTGGGGGGCTCAAAGGTGACCCAATCTGCGGTGTCCTCCCGCCCCCCCCCCCCAGGGTCCCCAGTGCAATATCTGGTCTCTTGCCACCTCACTCTTCCTCTCTCGTCAACCCTGTGGGACAGGAGGCGCTGGCCCTGCTGCGGTGGGGGGGGGGGGGGGGCATCCGGGAAGGCTTCCTGGAGGTGTGGATGCTGTGCTTGAAGGATGAAGGATGAATGTAAGAGAAACAAAAGGAGAGGCAACGCCTTCCCAGGAAGAGACAGCAGTTGAGCCAAGCCACAGAGGCACAGGAGGGAGCACTGAAGAGTTCTGGTGCCACGTGGGGCACCTGTGAGGCAGGGGTGCCAAGGGACGAGGCCGCTGGGGTGACAGGAGCCTGACTACGGGCCGGCTGTGGGGCCCGGATTTGAGCGGGGCTCGGTGCCAGGGCCGTGGAGTGATGTGGTCAGATGTGAGCTTGGAGGGTGGTACCTGAAGCGGGAGGCTGGGCCCCGAGGCCGCTGAGGCAGCAGGGACAGGAGGGGGGGGGGGGGTGGGGAGGCCCAGGGGCTGGTGCCAGTGAGCCCCTGGTGCTGGGTGTGGCCAGCTGATTGGAAGAGAGGCGACAGCCAGGCAAGGCCTCGGGCCCACCTGGTCTGGCGTCCTCAGTTTCCTCGTTTGTAGCCCAGGGGGTGGGGTGGGGTGGCCTCTGGGACAGGGATCGTGAGACAGCAAGGTCACCCCTGCTTCCTGCTCCCCACCTGCCAGCTAGGGACGCTGCTGCTGGCATCCGAGGCCGGTCCAGGTGGCCTGGAGACGGCTGGCCCACCCAGGCCGGCCGGGAGCCTCCCTCATCCAGGGCCGAGGGAGAAAAGGGATCTTAACCATTTACGGCCCCGCCTCTTGCAGGGTGGAGGGGGGTGTGCCCCTGGGGCCAGGTTTCTCAGGACAATCGATGCCATCATTCCGGGAAGCCGGCTCCTGGAGAGGCCCTGGTCCCCCCCCACATGCACATTTGCATAGCCACAGTAACAGGAAACAGGACTCCGTGTTGCCTCATCAGCACTGGCTGGGCCCGGCCGGTCCGCTCCAGGCTCAGCTCCGATGACCCAGCCGGGGCTGCCCGCACCCCCACCCCCAGCCCAGCCCTCAGCTCTGCAGGAGCCCCAGCTGGGCGCCCTGCGCGGCAGCCGGACAGGTGGCCGGATATGCGCACCTGGACGTCAGGCAGGGACACTCTCAGCGGGCCAGCTGCGTTTCCCGGGAAAGGAGGAAGGAGCCATGAGCGGGGACAGCTGGGTGCTCCCCTGGGGTCAAAGGGCGCCAAGCTATCACCGAGCCGTCCCGGTTCCCAGAAACGCTGGGTAGACTTTCCTCTTGCAGGAAGTGTGCCTCTCGGCTACCTGGCCCCTGTCTGTTCCTTCCCAGCTTCCCGCAGCTCCTTTCCCGAAAGCAAGCCGGACTTTGCGCAGGAAGCCCGTGTCTCGGATGCCCCCAGGAGGTGCCAGGCGAGGCTCAGACCTCCGTGGGCACGGCTGGGCTCAGAAACCAGGAGAGCGGGGGCGTAGCCCAGAAACCAGGAGAGCGGGGGCGTAGCCTCATCAGCGCCGGGTGGACTCGGGGCCCCGGGCCGTCTGGACCTCAGTCTCCCCACCTGACAACAGGGATGCCCGTGGGCACCTCTCAGGGTTGGCGAGGGCGGGGGGACGGTGGGGGGGGGGGCGTCAGAGAAAAGCCAGTTACTGGAACTCTAGGGTTCACAGCCCCCTTCGGCGCCAGCGCTCCGGAGCTCTTCATGGCAACGGTTGAAAAATCAAATCCTGAGATCTGATGAAGCGTGTGCAGGAGGGTGGGCGCTCTCTGAGATGTTCTGCAGACGCAGCCGGGACTGGGTTCGGATCCTGGCTCTGGGTCACCGAGCAGGCTCCTTAGCGTCCTTGAGGCTCAGTGTCCGGGTCTGTAAAATGGGGATAAATGGGGGTGCCCTTCCTCCCTCCCCCAGGGTGGACAGGGACCGCATCGGGTGGACACGAGAGGGCCCCGGTGGGAGGAGACGTGTGATAGGGCCGGGTCTGCGGTCCTCAGAGAGCTCAGAGTTGAGCAGAGGGGACTAGAAACACCAAGTCTTATTATACGAGGAATCTGAGGAAGGAGAATGCCCGGCGGGGACATCCAGGGGGACTTCCTGGAGGAGGGGGTGTCTGAGCTGGTCTTGAGGACCGAAACAGGTTTGCAAACGAGGGTAGCAGGGGGGTCGTCCTGGGCACTCACGTGCCTCCCCCCAGACCCTCCCTTGCCCCAGGGCGCCTAACCCCCCCCCTCACCTACGCGCTGCCACTCTCTCCCTTGCTCTGGGGTCTTCAGACCCCCATCCATGGGGACACCCCTTTCCCGTGTCATGGGAGCCACTGTCACAGACAAAGCAGGACAGCTTGATGGCACCACGCCTGGTGCCTTTGGCTCCGATTTCTGATTCTGACTCCACTTCCCGGAGCTGTGTGACTCTGGACAGGTTACTCAACCTCTCTGGTTGTTCTTGGCTTCCGAGAAGATAGGGAAAGGGCAAGCAGCCTCTGCTCACGCCTTGTGGGGATGCCTCCTGGACACTCCGTGTGCGAGGCCCTTAGTTAAGCACGGCGCCCCACAGACAGACCAGAGACGCCCCGCCCATGGTGTGAGGGGCAACGGTGGCTGTGGTAGTGTTCCTTGGGCCCTGAATTCACGGTCTGGGGAGCGAAGGGTTCGCTTGTGACCACAGTGAGGAAGAGGCAGAGGGAGAACCGCTCCAGGCCTGCCTCCTCCCGTCCCCACCCCTTCCAGAGAATGCCTCTGAATCTCCTTGACTGTGGCTGGTCTCCAAATTCCCAGAACCACCTGGGGCTGGGGGGCCCATGTGAATGCCTTCGGCCCGTGAGTCCCAGCACCCTAGAAAGGCACTCTCGGGGGAGAAAACCACACCCAGGGCGGCGCTGCCCTCTCCCTGGGTCCCCTTCCCCTGTGCGAACGAATGCCGCAGGGAGGCTGTGCGGACCCATCTAGCGAGGGCCACCCCTGGGGACCGAGGGGCCCCCTGGATGGAGGGGGCAGGACGGAGGCACAACCGCCCCACTCCCGAAGAGGCCCCAGTGAAAAAGCAAGAAAGCCCCAGCCTCAGCCTCCAACTGCTCAAATCCCCAGCACCAAATTCCCCTGTGGCGGGGGTGGCCGCAGGTGGACTTCTGTCCCCGGAGCCCTCGCCACAAGCCTCCTTATTTCTGCCCCTCTTCCCCAAGTGCTCCCTGAGGATGTCCCAGTCCCAGGACGCAGCGCTGTCCCCCCTCCCAGCCCCCTGTCCCGGCTGCTCAGGGGCTCACAGCCTCAGCTTCCCGCAAAAGGCCAGGAGCGAGACCACCAGCAGGAGCGACAGACACTGCAGCCGGTGAGCCGTGCAGGTCAGAATCAGGTGTCATGTGGGCAAGGTCACGGGCTTCCACCCCGCGCCCGCCCCTGGTGGGAGGAAGAGCCCCGACCGCCGCGGAAGAGAGCAGGGCCCTCGGCTGGGTGCCTGGCTACGTTTATTGCGGCGGGTGGGGCTGAGTGTGGGGTGGGACCTCAGCGCCCAGAAGCTCGGCCAGAGCCCCCCAGGGATCCGCGAGGCCCCTGACGCGGGCCAGACACTCCTTGCCGCATCTTCGATTCCCATTGATTCATGGTCCGGTGGGGCCGGGAAGGGCTGGGAGGGGACCCCGTGAGTTGGAGGCCCCGAGGCCGCCTGCAGGGAAGGTGACTCAGGGGAGATCCTGCTGGGTCCCTTGGTGTGTTCCCCGGGGCGGGGGTGATCATGCGGAGAGTCACGGTGAGTGGGGAGCGCCAGCCTGGCCTCTGACCTCCTCCGACTCGGGGCCGCCCCGTCTCCGCAGGGCCGGGCGCCGTCCATTCACGGAGTTGGATCAATCGGGAGCGACTCATTCAGGCGACTCATCAGCTGGGCCGGCCGTTCATTCATCAGTAATAAGGCCAGCAAGCCTTCTGTGCTCCGTGCTCCAGGCAGCTGCCGTGCCAAGGGCAGGCCCCCCAGGGCCCAGGAGGAGGGCTGTCATTGCCCCCTTTATACAGACAGGATGGAGGCCACCGTCCCTGCTGGGTTGGGGACGCCCCTCTGTAACAGCCGGAGGGCAGCTCAACCCAGCTCGTGTGCAAAGGGAAGCCGTGACTGGGTCCGCCTTGCCTCAGACCGTGTGACATGTGAGGGCTGGGACTTAGGTGGCCGCTGTGACCCTGGGTGACTGCTGCGACCCCGGTGACCACCGCGACCCCAGGTGACTCCGTGACCCTGGGTGGCCACTGAGCGCCCCCCCCCCCCCACTGCCGGAAAGACCGCCGTGCCCCCGAGCGGCTGCCATGCGCGTGGATGGCTGGGGTGACCACCATGCCCCCAGGTGACTGCCGTGACCCCAGGGGGCCACCGCGCCCCTGGGACCCTCACAGGCTTCCTCATGCTCTGCTCTTGGAGATTTGCCTCATGAAGGCCAACCGTCCCTCGAGGCTCCCCCCCTCCCCCCTCCCCCGCCAAACCTGCTTTCCCTCCCACCCGCAGGAAGTCCAACAGCTTCCCTCCAGTTCCCGGAGAACTTCCAGAAACTTCCAGTGTTCCAGCTGTCTCTCCTCTGCACGTGCCTCAGACCCAGGTGAAACACTCAGCCCTTCCTTAAACTCAGAACCAAGCCCACACCCCCACGAGGCGCTGGGGAGCAGCAGGGGCTTCCCAGGGTCCGGGGGTGTAGACAGACGGGTCGGCGGCAGGGGTGTGGCTGTGATGTAGACCGACAAACCCACGGCAGATGGCAGAGCGGCCGAACCCTCTAGTAGAGACCACCCAGGGGAGGGTCCTCCCGCAAGGTGCGGTTTCTCTGGCACCTTCTAAGGGTCACGGGGAGCTCGCCTCGAGCGGGGAGATTCGGGGTGCCCCTGCCTCAGGGCGGGAAGTTTCCCTGCGGGACCCTGTCGGGTTGGCATTGGCTGGTGCTCCATGGGGTTCACCAGCGGGACGTGGGTTTTCCTAGCGGCGCTTGGACTCGACATGGCAGAAAACCAGGGTGGTACCGATCCAGTTCCCGGGGCCGCCTGCCCCGGCCCTGCCCTGCGTGTCCTAGACTCAGTTTCTCCCCAGAGACATCCCCTCCCTAGGGTGCACTGCGTCCCCAGGCCAGTGGGCAGAGCGGAGCCCCCTTTCTTGGAGGGCGAGCTCTTCGAAGTCCTGCCTTCATGCTGGTGCCCTGTTCCTGCCCCCTCCACGTTCTGTTCCAGAAAAGCTCGCTTTTAGGTCGTGTCCACTTTACCTTGAATTCCTTCTCTTTTTTTTTCATTGAAGTTTATTTATTTTGAGAGGCACCCCTTGAATTCCTTCTTTATCCCTGGGTCCTGGGATCTCCCTTTCTTTCTTTTAAGTTTAACAATATCTATTTGAAAATTAGTCCTAGGGCCACCCGGGTGGGCTCATTCAGTCGAGCATCTGACTCTCGATGTCGGCTCAGGTCACCATCTCGAGGCACGGAGCCTGCTTGGGATTCTCTCTCTACCTCTCTCTCTGCCCCTCCCCTGCTCTCTCTCTCTCTCTCTCAAAATAAACATTAAAAAAAAATTAAAATCAGTCGTGTTTATTTTACTTTATCCCCCTAACCACCTTCCCCCCCAAGGGCTTCAGGGCAAAGTCCAGCCTCCTCGGAACGGCCCTGCCAGCCCCACGCTGGACTTCATGTGATTTACACAGTTCCAGGAAAGCGGCTGTGTCCACGAACCAGATGAAGAAACCGAGGCACAGAGAGGGGTACGAGGAGCCTGCTTGGTGTGGCCAGCAGGGGTCCACGCCTCCTGCTCCACCCACATCCCGGGTGCCAGGCAGAGGGCCGGGACCCGCAGGAGCCCTGCCCGAGGCTGCCTGACCACTCCCTCCATCCCCAGAGGTGGACGCGTGGCGGGGCCTGCCGGAATCCGCTGGAACCGGTGCCCAGCAGGTAAACATTGGCGTGGCCCTTCCTTCTAGGAACAGGCTTCCTTCAAAGCGGCGGGCAAGGTCCCGCCCATCGCGGCCACCCCCCCCCCCGGCGGGAGTGGTCAGGCAGGCTCGGGCGGGGGGGGGGGGGGTCGCGGCCCTCTGCCTGGCACCCGGGATGTGGGTGGAGCAGGAGGC
>NW_024412453.1:10551901-10554670 GCF_014898765.1 Herpailurus yagouaroundi
CCCCCCCCCCCCCCCCCCCCCCCCCGGCCAGGCCATTCCCTGTCCTGGGGCTACCTGAGAATCCCGGTTTTGCCAGTGAGGACGTGCGTTCCCAGGGTGAGATCCTGGGCTCTGAGGGCAGAAGGACTAGGTCCCGGCCCCTGCTCTGCCCTGAGCAGCTCAGGGCCCTCGGGCTGGCTGCCCGTCCCTCTCTGGCCCTTGGCTTGCCCGTCCGTACAATGGGCCGGATAACAGCTTCCACTTGGTGAGAGGGAGAGGCCCGGTAGGTAAGGTGCTTGGCGGATTCTTATGTTAACCTCTCTGGGCCTCGGTTTCCTCCTCTGTGACATGGGGAAATGGCAGGGCCTCCCCACGGGGTCGGGAGGAGGGGGGAGGGAGCCATCGTGGGCTCAACGCTGGGACAGGGCCAGGCGGCAGTGCGGGCTGCGGGTGCTGACTGGGATTATGGGTGCAACCCGGATGGCAGAGAACCTTCTCTTGTCACTCGCCAGCCTCTTAGGGCGCAAATGCAGTCTCTCCTTCAGGCTAACTCTCCCAGGGCGCCTTGTGTTGGGTTCTTCCCCCACGCTGTCCCCTTTCCCGGGGCTAACAACCTGGGGGGACAGTACCTTCTGTGACTCTGATGGTCCCCGCCCCGCCCCGCCCCGTCCCCACCCAGCGCTGCCCTGGTCAGGCTCCATCAGTTCACGTGGGTCTCAAGGCCACGGCCATGGCCGCCTCCGGGCCGCCCCGAGGTTCCGCCCGCCGAGAAGCAGGACGCCGGCCTCCTCCGCTGTCAGCTGTGTCCCTCCATTTTTTGGGGGGGGGGGCTGCTGCGACCCCGCACCCTCCTCCCTTCCCCGGCTGAGCTGGGGTGCTCTCGCGTCTTTCCCCTCCAACCACAGATTTGATCTCTGTTGAGTGTTCTTCTCTTTTCGACAGGGGACATCGTACAGCATTTGTCTTCCCCTGACTCTCTAGGTTCATCCGGGTTGTCACACACGGCAGGATTTCTTTTCTTTTTTTTTTTTTTTTTTTTTTTTATGTTTTTTTTTTTTTTTTTTTTTAGAGAGAGAGAGAGAGAGAGAGAGAGAGCGAGAACGAATGGAGGAGGGGCAGAGAGAGAAGGAGACAGAATCCCAAGCAGCCTGACGCGGAGCTCGAACTGCCGAACCGCGGGATCGTGACCTGGGCAGAAATCAAGAGCTGGACGCTTAACCGACGGAGCCATCGACATGCCCCAACACATTTATTTTATTTATTTATTTATTTTTTAATTTTTTTTTTCAACATTTATTTATTTTTGGGACAGAGAGAGACAGAGCATGGACGGGCGAGGGGCAGAGAGAGAGGGAGACACAGAATCGGAAACAGGCTCCAGGCTCTGAGCCATCAGCCCAGAGCCCGACGCAGGGCTCGAACTCACGGACCGCGAGATCCAGGCTCTGAGCCATCAGCCCAGAGCCCGACGCGGGGCTCGAACTCACGGACCGCGAGATCGTGACCTGGCTGAAGTCGGACGCTCAACCGACTGCGCCACCCAGGCGCCCCCCAACACATTTATTTTAAACCCAACACTTTGAAAGGCTGATTTTAACTGAAAAGGACATTTCAACGCTATTGCCACACGTGGAACACTGGTCTGGCCTGCCTGGTGGGGACTGAAAGTACGTACGTGCAGGGAGAACCCAAGGAAATAGTCACTCTGGCTGCAGAGGCTGCCCGTTGAAGGGAAGACGGGGGGCGGCCAACGTCTAAAAGTCTATCAAAGACAGAGACGCACTCAGTGGGCACGTGCTTTTTGCCCGAGGGCAGAGATGGACGGGGTGGCTCGCGGCCCCGTGGTCTGAGGTTACGCAGCAGCCGGGGCCCCTCCCTGGAGCCGGAGACCCACGACACCCGTTCCTCAGCCATGTTCAGTACTTCGCAGAGCAGAGGGTCGGTGTGCGAGCACCGCGGGGGGGGGGCCAGCCCCTCGCCGCTCCTCCCCTGTCAGAGTGCCAGGCTTGCCCTCTGGCGCCGTGGGAAGACGTCTGAACTTGCACTTGCCAGGGGGAGACCCCGAGGCTCAGAGGCGGGAAGGCACTGCTCTTGGTCACACAGAAAGTTGATTTTGGAGCCAGGAGGTGAGCCTGGGTCCGTCCGGGCCCAAGGTCTCTATGCATGCCCGTGTCAACACGTGTGTGTGTGTGTGTGTGTGTGTGCGCGTGTGTGGAGAGCCCTCGCGGCAAAGCTATAGGGCCCTGTCACATTGGTGAGCTTGACTTCCGGCAACTGCCCCCTAATTGGCCTCGGGCCTCATCTCACCCTGATCTGTGACCTCCAAGCAGCAACCTGGGTGGTCCTATTAAAACCCAGGTCATGACATGGCCCCCCTCTCATCAGAGTCCTCCCAGGGCTACACCCCCCCCCCGCCCCCGGCCAGAGAAAAGTTCTTGTCCCCTCATGGCCTCCCAGGACCCCAGGTCTGTCCCATCATCTCTGTCTCCATCCCTGCTATCACCTTCCCTCGCCCCTCTCCAGCCACCCAGCACCCACAGTCCCTCCAACATGCCCCAGGGCCTTTGCACCACCCTTTCCCCCCACCTGGGATACTCTTACCCTCAGACATCCCTTCCCTACCTCCTTTCTTGGCACAACATTCGCTGAAATCCCTGTTTAAAACCGCAGCCCCCCGCGGGGCCCTTGGTTAAGCATCTGACGTGGGCTCAGGTCATGATCTCGCGACTCGTGAGTTCGAGCCCCGCGTCGGGCTCTGTGCTGACAGCTCGGAGCCTGGAGCCTGCTTCG